>NC_090446.1:708800195-709131665 GCF_031143425.1 Pleurodeles waltl | reverse complement strand
CTTACCCTGCGAGCAAAGACAGATTGCCTCTGGTCTGGAAACTGGCGGTGTGGGGTTGCCCCTTATAGTCACACTAAGTGGAAAAGATGGAGAAAAGATCTGGGTTGTGGATATATAAATTTAATTAAGACTAGGAGAAGGGAAGTGCACCTAGTCATCAGGGTTGGCTATAAAAAGATGGCAGGCTGGTACTCAGGTCATAATACTAATATGTAGTAGTAGGAGCAATTAAATCATTCAGACGGTCTGACAACAGTACATGGAGAATTTAGATGTCCAGGTAGGGAATACAAACACATATTCTCAAGCATGCATATTAAGATACTTATGTTGAGTAGAAGGGCCAAGGTGAGTCAAAGGGGGCCCCCTGAGGGAGCCGAATAGGTCAATCGACTTACTGCTCCAAAGGCTGCAACCTGTTAGTGCACCTAGTGTCCGTGTTCCAGCCGCTCGTGTGCACTGTTCCGAGTACAGCAGGTTCTTTTAAAAGGACCAGCTGATTGTTGTCAGCTGGTCACGTGTATGCCTTCGCTGTGGAGTGGTAACAGTGTATTTCCGGTCATGTGGCTGTCTGGGATGAGAGCGTCCCACCGCCGTCTGAACCGGAAGCCCAATGGAAGGATGACTGACGCCGTGCATCTACCCAGGCCGGGGAGTGCTGGGAGAGGTAGTCCCTGCACTCCGATGTCCGCGCATCGGACAGTTGCCGAGGCAACCTGAAGTCTCAGTGAGACGCCAATGCACCGCTCTGAGTTGTCGGAGTCAGTATATTAAGTAACGGAGCACATGGTTCCTAAAAGAATGAAGGGGGAGGGGCACGGGACGAGGCAAGCAGGAGAAACAGAAAAGCAGACTGTGGAGGCAATTGAAAGGGAGAAACGTGATAAGAAACCGATGAAGGAGGAGGAGCCCAAATCGAAAACCGGGCGGAAACTGGAAGGAAGACAGAAGAAAAAGACAAAAAGAAAAAGAAGAAAAACAGAAACCAGAGAGAGCGGAGGAGGGGTGGGAGGAAAGGAAACTGATGGTGAAACCCGTGAGAGGGAGGAAATTAAGAACAAGGAAGGGGGCAAAAAGGGAAGAGCGTGAAAAAATAATAAAATAAAAATATTTTTTAGAAAATAGAGAAAGGAAGGAGGACAGGAGGGGAAAGCTCAGCTAGGGATGGAGGAGAGAGGGAGGAGAGTGGAAGTGGTGAGATGGGAGAGGGGTAAAGGGAAACCGGGAAGGGGGAGTAGGAAATGTGAGCCAGGGAAAGGGGGGTGTACAGAGCCGACCATTGGATAGTGTCATTAAGTCCCACAGTGTCTGTGGGACTCTCCTCATAAAACAGCAGCTTTTGTTTCACATTTACGGTCGATGGTCAGATTTGTCGATGACATACCACTCCATGTCAGTGGGATTGTGATTGTTGGTGAGATAATGTTCTGTAAGGCGGGTCGCATCCCGTCTATATCTCATCGTGCTACGTTGTTCGCAGATGCGTGTGCCCACTCTCCTGGTTGTCATGCCAATGTACATGATTTGGCACAGAAATTTAATCATATAGATGACGTTTTTACTGTTGCAATTAGTGAGGTTCCTCAGCTCCCATGGTGTCTGCAGGCCTAGTTCTAGTTTAGTAGTCTTTTTTGTGAATTGGCAGACACTGCAATTACCGTAGGGAAAGTGACCTTTTGGCGGTGGTAAGTGCCTTAGGGTCATTTGATTGTTGGCAGAGGACTTGTCACGTGGTCGAGTATGGACGATCATGTCACGGATGCTCTGTGCCTTTTTGAAGGTGTTAAGTGGGGTTCAAAGGGAAGGCCTCCTGATGTTAGGATCTTCCAATCTTCCTTGATTATCTTTTTCAATGTGTTTGATAAGGGATTGAAGCTAGCTACGCAGATTATATAGTCCTTTTTGTCAGCTCTTGTTGATGGTTGCAGCAACAGATCCCTGTGGCTGAAGTGAGCTCTTTTCTAGGCTATTCTTGCGAGGTGGGCAAGATAGCCTTTAGCCCGGAGTTTATTAGTAAGTTTCTTGGCGTGTTTGGTGTAGTCTGTCAATTCTGTGCAGTTACTTCATAGGCATAAGAACTGACCTTCTGGAAGGTTCTCTTTAAGAGAACTTGGATGGAAGCTGTGAAATTGTAACAAGTTATTCCTATCAATTGGCTTATAAAAAACTTCCGTCTTTAGGAAGCCGTTTTTTTCAGAAATAAGGTCTAGAAAGGAAAGGTCAATGTCACCTATTGTTGATGTGAATCTCAAGAACGGATTCAGGACATTCAACTAATTCACAAAGGTTGTTGCTTCTTCTTTTGTACCTTTCCAGATCAGGAGGAGGTCATCAATGTAACGTTTCCATATCCTGATTTGGTCATGGTAGGGATTGTCTTCATTTAAGATAAATTCTCTCTCAAAGTGGTCTACATAGAGACAAGCCAAGCTCAAGGCAAAGGTTCTGCCCACCGAGGTGCCATGTACTTGGAGATAGTAGTTCTTGTTGAATGCAAAAAAAGTTTCTTGTGAGTGCTGTGTGTGCAAGATCTACAATAAACTCTGGGGGCGTTATTGAGTCCCAAGCGCTGTTATTAAAAAGGTTGCTGATAACTTCAAGGGTAGCCTCTTGAGGTATGTTTGTATACAGGAACTCAATGTCTAGGGTTATCAAATATTCATTTTCTTTATTGAATTCTAGGCCATCTAGTAAATTGAGTACATCTTTGGTGTCCTTTAAATATGTTGGTATTTGTTTTACAAATGGTTGGAGGAACCAGTCGCAGAATTGCAAAAGGGGCTCTAAAATGGATCCGATTCCGGATACTATTGGCATCCCTGGAGGTGGGTGTTTGTTTTTATGCATTTTCGGTAGTATGTAGAAGTATGGTGTTTTGAGGTTCTCTTGGTTGAGAAAGGATGCCTCATGTTTAGTGAGACATCCATTATCAAGGCCTTTTGATATTAAGAAGGCTATTTCTTCTTTGATCTCGTGTGTGGGGTCTCTAGAGAGTTTTTTATAATGCTGAGTGTTCTCTAATAGATGTAAGCATTCTTCATTACACATAGCAGTGGGCATTATCACCGTGGCACCTCCTTTGTCTGCTTATTTAACTATTATCGAGGTGTCATTGGTGAGTTCTCGTAAGGCAGTTAACTCCTGCATGCTTATACTCTGGAATACATCTGTGGAGTTCTGTCGTAACTCGTCAATTTTTCGGCTCACTGATTTCTCAAAGGCCAGCACTTCCGGTGGCACTTGGTTACTGGGAGGGGTAAACTTCGACTTGGGTCGTAACCCAGTATTCTTGTCTTCTTCTGCATTGGCAACAGGATGTTCTAAGAAGAAGGTCTTAAGTCTAATTTTATGAAAGAACTCAGCTATTTCAAATCTCAGTTTGAAGATGTCAATTTTTGGTCTGGGGACAAAGCCAAGGCCCTTATCCAGGTCTTTTAGTTAGTTGGCTTTTAGTATGCTTTGGCTCAGATTAATTACTGTGGTCGATTTTGTTGTTACATCTTGCTCAACACCATACAACGAACAACTTGTTTAGCCTTGGCAAAAACAAAACAAATTAATGTGCCCAGTATTTTATCATCAGCTAAATTTGACAACTGACAAAAGATTTCAATGTCACTGAAGAACAGTTCAATGGTTGGGTCCAGAACGACATCTTTAATTCAACACTTTCAGGTCCTAACTCATGGATATTGTGGCCAGTGGACACAAATGGTTGTCATGCATGTTTTGTTAACTCCACACATGGTTTTAGATCAAGCAGACTGAACCCTTGTTATGTCACCACACAACACTCTGGTATTATAACAACATACTGTGTGGGAAAACTTTTTCAGCAATGGTTACAATCTTCCACATTAACAGCTGTAAAAGTACACCTTAGTTTCCTTTCAGAAGATGTAGATTTACAAGATTTCTTGAAAGGTCCCAGAAAACCATGTTCAAAATATTTCTTATATGCAATATATAAGGAAATTGGAAGCTTTCCCAAAAGGAAGCTGCAGTACAGTTAAGGCAGGTAGATCAGGAAAACTTGCAGAAAGCACTAGCCATTGTCGATAATTGTGAGAGCACATTGTCCAACCGCATCTACACAGTAAACAACATTGGGGGTCATTACGACCCTGCAGGGGTAATGTGGCGTCCGTACCGCCAACAGGCTGGCGGTACGGAGACCCGTATTACGACCGCAGCGGTAGCGCCGCGGTCGCACCGCCTGGGCCAGCGGTTTCCCGCCGTTTTAGCCCCGGCGGTGGTTACCTGCTAGGGCTGCCCTGGGGATTATGACTCCCCTACCACCAGCCTGTTTCTGGCGGTTTGCACCACCAGGAAGAGGCTGGTGGTAAGGGGAGTCCTGGGGCCCCTGCCACTGGCATGGGCAGTGCAGGGGGCCCCTAACAGGGCCCCATGCAGCTTTTCACTGTCTGCATAGCAGACAGTGAAAAGCGCGACGGGTGCTACTGCACCCATCGCACGGCCGCAACACCGCCGGCTCCATTAGGTGCCGGCTCTTATGTTGCGGCCTAATCCCCGCTGGGCCGGTGGGCGTAAACTAGGTTTGCGCCCGCCGGCCCAGCGGGGATGTTGTAATGGGGTCCACGGGAGTGCGGCCGCATTGGCGGCTGGCGGTAGCCGCCCGCCAAGCTTGTAATGACCCCCATTGTGTCTTCGGCAATAGACATTATTCAAAATGGCATGTCACTTTTACATCATGGGCAGAGTCCACTTAGGTGCATCATGTAGTTGAGTTGGATGCTACAAGTTCTTAAAAATGGCTGCGTGCCCTCACAGCACATTCACTATAAAGAATTGCTTGCTGCATTTAATTTGACAGGGAAATGCAGATAATGGCTAAGAAAGAAGCTAGTTACATCATGTGTAACATTGAAAAGTTTAAAAAGTTGCTTTTTACTGTGGTGGAAATACCATTGTCAGTGTGTTTAATACATGGAGTGATTGATCTGCCCATTTTAACATTCCAATTCACTTCATGTTTAAAACATTTTCCTGTAGGCAGGTTCAAACACCTAGGAGACAGTTACATCCATGAGGTACGGGAGCTACACTTTGATTATAAATCTTTCAATGGCATGAAAGAGGTCCTTCACAGCTGTAGTGAATGCAAGACTTCTGTAATCCATTTGATGATTTGTAAACATTTGTCCTTGCCTGGAGCATGTAACCCTTCGGTCACAATTTTGGCTTGCTATCTGAAGGGTATTCCTGTGCCTTTGATTCGCCCAGTGTTTCAGTTGCTTTCAAATGGGAGTTAATTAATGCTAAGTGATCAGGGCTGCTGTGGAATGAGACCGGGCATTCCTTATGTAATTTTGGTCTCTAAAGTTTTGACTTATTGCAGAAACATTATTTTTTTCCCCATGCATGAGATACAATTAGCAGAAACATTGCCTCTGATTTCTACTAATAATGTACATTTTGACAAACGGAGCAGACTGAAACATCTTTTGTTTCACCAACAAGTGGTGCTCACATCAGCAGGCGAAATCTATGACCTCCAAGTGGCACGGTCGTCCGCAGTGATACATTCCCTACTAAAGACCAATTTTACTAAACATTTTGGTGAATTAATCAGTTGCATTTTCAATGCTTTTAACACTGCTGGGACTGTACACTTTTTGAAGGCTGTCGGTCTGGTTTTGTCAGCACTTTCCAGATCGTCCTTGGTGTTATATCTTCAACCATATACTCACCCTTTTTGAGTGTTCTTTAGGGATTCCCAATAACTTTGGCAGTAATTGGCGGTATGCTGCTGTTCCCATTTGTGATTCGCAATGGCTGCCCTATCTAAACAACGAGGAATGATGGAGCTCCCACAAGCCAACCTGTGTCGTGATCGCAACGTGCAGTACTTTGGAGCATCACTCTTAGAAGACCTGGACACAAACTGGTCACTGTCATGCCAACTGGTCCTTCATTGTGTGTAGCCTGTCTTTCGCTGCTTGTGGTGCCCTTTCGAAACTACACTAGCGGTGTGTCTTGCTTTACAATATGTAGTATCTCTGGACATAGATGTGATGATGTTCTCAATGAGGGTTCATTGCCACACTTGTCCACTAAGAATATGGTTTTTGCGGGATGCCTTTTATGAGCCGCCTTACGTGGATTTGCTGGCTCCTGTTGATCTGGCACTGCACAAAACGCTGCCTCCTTGTCTGGACCTGTGGCTGAGGCAATGGAACATGTGTGCTCCTTTTACCTTTTGTCTGATGTGCTGGTCAACCTATCGCCTGCCAAAGTGGGGTCTTTCCTGGATTCCATCACTATTGATGACATCGGATATTTTTTATTCAAATCCTAAACTGCCCCTTTTAATGTGGGCAGTCTTCGGTTTGCCCTGCTTGTAAACGTGGACATTTTGGCCCTCATTATGACCCTGGCAGTGAGTCATAAAGTGGCGGTAATACTGCCAACAGGCTGGCGGTAAGTACCGCCAAATTATGACCATGGCGGTGGTAACTACCATTGACAGCCAATGTACCACACCAACCGTCAGAGAGGAAACAGCACTCACCACGGCGGTAGCCGCTAACAGCCAGGCGGAAGACAAAGTACCGCCCTCCATATTTTGACCCTGCAATCTGCCACCTTTTCCGAGGATGTACCAACGCCATCAAAAGCCTGGCGGAAGCACATCACTGAAGAGAAAGGACTCACCATTGGAGACACAGTTGAAGAACAACACCACCACAATGGAACCCGAACTGCAAGTTTTCCTGATGATCTTCTAAGTTATACTCCACCTGGAACACCAACGCCGACGAAGACGACAAGGGTGAGTACAGCCACCTAGCACACGAGGGAAGGTGGTAGTAAAACAACAGTGACACACACACACATGATACACACACCCCACACACACACACCATACACACAACCAGCTGCACGCGAAAAACAATTTGTCCTTGAAAAATGGCAGAATAATGCAAGGACAACAGGAACGGACAAAAGTAAGTGTAATCAGATCAAATTCAAAATCAATAATTCAATTTGTCAATGAAACAGATATGTACACATGTACACAAAGGGACACCGTCCAGTCCAATGTTCAAAGGGCTCAAATGGCCACAGGGCACAGTCTAAAGCCCAGCTCGAATCCTGACCCCATCCGGATAGTACACTACAGGGACATCATTTTGCAAATAAGCAGGCTCCTCAGGTGGAAGGGGGCACCTCAGCCGGTTGCAGGATCAAGCCCACTGGTTCCGGAGAGGGCAATATGCCCATTGCTCTGTCCTGGGGAGTGCAAGGCCACAGTCTCTCAGGTGGGTGACTGCCCCACTGGTTCTGGAGAGGCCCCCATGCCCATTGCTCTTTGCTGGGGAGTGTAAGGCCACAGTCTCTCTGGTGGGGGACTTCCCCACTGGTCCTGGAGGGGGCTCCATGCCCTGTGCTCTTTGCTGGGGAGTGCAAGGCCACAGTCTCTGGAGTGGGTGACTTTCCCACTGGTTCTGGAGGGAGCAACATGCCCATTGCTCTGTCCAGGGGAGTGCAAGGCCGCAGTCTTTCAGGTGGGTGACTTTCCCACTGGTTCTGGAGGGGGCAACATGCCCATTACTCTATTCTGGGGAGTGCAAGACCCGGTCTCTAGGCTGGGTGACTTGCCCACTCGTTCTGGAGTGGGCAACTCGTACAACAGCCCCTGGAGTGTGGCCTACATGGTGTCTGCTGGCAGTGTTGGCTGCAGTGTGGTGGTTGATGGAGGAGCCTTCTGGGCAGCCTCTGCTCTATCTGATGGCTACAGTGTGGTGGTGGATGGAGGAGCCTCCTGGGAAGCCTCTGCACTGTTCGATGGCTGCAGTGTGGTGGTGGATGGATGAGCCTCCTGTGCAGCCTCTGAACTTTCTGATGGCTGCAGTTCATCAGCTGGTGGTGGGGGCCCGTGACAGCTGGTGGTGGTGGAGGTGTCACCCTGACAGCCTACACTGGAGTAGAGGGCTTTTGTCTCCTCCAGTACATGGGGTGTGGATCCCTTACCCTTCCTGGCAGGGGTGAATGGGCTCTTCCCCTTCTTTCCTGGTGGTGCAGGCTCCTGCCCCTTCTTTCCTGGTTGTGCAGGCTCCTTCCCCTTTTTGCCTGGTGGTGCTGGCTCCTTTCCCTTCTTCGATAGAGGAGTGGTATCCTTACCACCACGAGTAGGTGGTGCTACCACTGTCCCCATGCACTGTGTGGCTGAGGTCCTGAGCTGTGTCAATGGTACCCTTCTCATATGGGCAGGACGGGGGTAGGGGTAGGGAAGAGGTCAATTTGAGAAAGTAAAAGCTTTTTAGGGACGTTGGGGAGGGAGGAGGTATGAGTAATGGGAGTGGAAGTTGAGGGTGTGGTTGTAGAAGGTGCATGTCTGCTGGACGTGGATGAAGGTGCATGGACAGTATGCTGATGTGAGGTGGATGGCTGTTGGGTGTGTGAGAGCTTCCGTTTGAGTTCTTTGGGTGGGCAGACAGGGTGGGAGAGGACAGAGGAGATGTGTGCATGGCTGTTGTGGAGGTGTCTGCCAGTGAGGTGTGTGTCCTGTTGGAGTGGTGATGCTGGTAGTGGATGTTGATGTGGTGCATGCAGGTGTGAGTGTGGAAATGACTGGGAGGGAGGTGGAGGAGGAGGAAGAAGGTGAGACAGTGGAGGTGTCAGCAACTGTATGGTGTTTGCGTGAGTGATTGTGGGATGAAGTGTGGTGCTTGTGTTTGCCTGTGCCACTCTTCGGTGTTGTCTTGTGTGCATGCTTGTCTGTATGTGTGATTGGGATGGGTTGGGGTTGAGGAAAATAGGACTGGGAAGTGGGAGTTGAAGGAGGGACGGTAGAAACAGGGACAATGGCTGCTATCAGAGAGGAGACCAGAGCCTGAATCAATCTCTGTTGGGCCGCCAAACCACTGTGGATACCCTCCAGGAATCCAATGCATTGCTGCATCTGGGATGCCAGCCCCTGGATGGCATTCACAATGGTTGACCCTACAGAGATGGATCTCAAAAGGTCAACAGCCTCCTCAGTCAGGGCAGTAGGGCTGACTGGGGCAGGGCCTGAGGTGTCCGGGACGAAGGAAATGCCCACTCTCCTGGGTGAGCGGGCACGGGAAACTCAGTGAGGGGCTGCTGGGAGGGCGGTGCTGATACGGGGGTGGCGGCTATACCTGCATCTGGGGTGGTCACAGAGGTGTCCGCCACCACCAGGGAGCTCCCATCGTAGGAGGTATCTGAGTCTGTGTTGTCTCCTCCAGTCTCCGCCATGGTGCTCCCCTCACCCTCTGTCCCACTGGTTCCGTTGGCATTCGTGGATTCTGCCTCCTGGGTCCTGTGGTGTGCACCTCCCTCTGTCGCCGGTGCCCCTGCTCCTCTGCCAGATTATGCTAATGCACACAAGGACAGGATGACAAAACAGGAAAGGGGGGGAGAGAGACAAAGGACACACTGTCTCAATGACTGTACCAAAACCACAGTTGGCTACACATCACCGTCATACACAGGGAACAGGCTTAAGCACTATGCATTGCACTTCCAGGGATATGGATAATCACTAAGGCAAGATGAGGACAACACACCGCCAACTGCAGCACTCCTGGGACCCAAGATGCCCTGCCGGAAATGGACTTCTAACAAGCTAGGTCACCTGTATTTGCTTTAAGTCCATTACACTTCCAATGACCTTACGCAGCAATGTCTGGCCTGGCCCTAGGGGCATCCACTTACACACATCCACCACCCGGATACCATCCCACCAGCCAAAATATGTATTGATACCCACTGTTCTCACCTCCTTGTGGCTGCTGTGATTCCCTCAAGCGCCCATCCAGCTCAAGGTAGGCCACCACGAGTATGAGGGCCATCAGGAGGGTCAGAGTCTGACTGGCACTCCTTCCTTGTTGGGAGGCCATCACCAGCTGGGCCTCTGCAGTCTTCCGTGCCCAGCCTCTCAGGTCCTCCCACCGTTTCTGACAGTGGGTGCTCCGCCTGCCATAGACCCTGCCATAGACCTCCAGGTTCCGCACGTCCTTGGCGATGGCACACCATAATCCTTTCTTTTGATGGGCGCTGACCTGCAGAGGCAATACAGACAGGGGAACACCATTAAACAAACAGTCCAGCCCATCACACAAATGGCCCACCATACCCGTTTCAATCACCATTGGCACACACATAGCCCAGGCCACAACATGTACACCGCCAACAGAAAATCCCCTCAACCCCTACCCACCCTTACACGATGCTTGCACACTCATCTCCATGCATCCTTGACACATGCATTGTGGCCAAATTGTACTCACCTGTTGGCCTGGAGGCCCATAAAGCTGTCCGTACTGGGATAGGACCCCATCCACCAGTCGCTCCAACTCCTCCGAAGTGAAGGCAGGGGCCCTTTCCCTGGTCACACCGGCCATGGTAGGTTCCAGACACAGGTCACAGCAGCACACGTAGTGAAGGTCTTCTCCTGTTGAAGGTCAGGAAACAAGTGAGGATTGAGTTAGAAAATGGCAGTCAAGTCCGTGGCGGTGTACACCGTCATCGCCAGCGCAGATTCCCATTAGCCACTGTACTCCATAGAGCCCCATATTATCCAATGAGGAATTGCATGCCGGTACAAGGCCAACTTCCGCCACGACGCCCAACGTTGGCGCAGTTACCTCACTTCCAACTGTCCCTACATACAGGAGAGGTGGACGCCATATTGGGGGGGGGGGGAAAGGCATATGGACATTAACCGCGTCACAGCCTAGATTAGCACATACCTCGCCATTAACACTGTCCCAATACATAAGTGCACAATGTGGACTGCTGTTGTGGTTTTGTTGTTCCAATTGTGACAGCCTACTCACTCTTGTGTCCATTAGATACCTACCTCTGCGGATGAATAGGAGGTGGAGACATACCCCCAGGTACAGTCCCCTGGTGGACTTAGCTACACTGGAGGACAGGCACATTATACTCATCTATAGACAGGGCAGGGCCACAGTCACAGAGCTGTGTGCCCAGTTGGAGCCTGACCTGATCTCATCTATCCGTCATCCGACTGGAATCCCCCCTCTTGTGCACGTGCTATCAGTGCTCCATTTCCTGGCGACAGGTTCTTTCCAAGTGACAGTGGGCTTGGCAGCAAGAATGTCACAGCCAATTTTCTCAATCGTGCTGGCAAGAGTGTTGTCTGCCCTGGTAAAACACATGTGCAGCTACATAGCTTTCTCCCAGGTGGAAGATTTGGCCACTACGAAGGCCGGATTCTATGCAATGGGACATATCCCCAATATTATTGGGGCGAATGATGGGACACAATTTGCATTTGTCCCCCCCCTGCCAGAATGAACAGGTGTACAGGAATGGTAAGAGTTTCCACTCCATGAATGTGCAGATGGTGTGCCTGGTGGATCAGTACATCTTCCACATCAATGCTAAGTATCCTGGGTCGGTGCATGATGCCTTTGTCCTGAGGAATAGCAGCATCCCAAATGTAATGGCCCCACTACAGAGGCACAGGGTATGACTAATAGGTGAGCCTTGGTCCCCACCCAGTGTATGTTAGTGTATGAATAAAACATAGGGCAACAATGACACTTCTGAATGCACATCCCTACAATATCAGAAAGTATAAAGTTTACATATGGTTTTGCTCACACTAGTTACACATCTGTTGCCAATGTGTGTATACTGGAACTTGTAGCAGGACCAGTGTTAATTACTAAACAAAATCAAGTGAGGCACACATATGTAAACGAATCGCAAATTACACAAACATTTGTTGGATTATGCTGAAATACAAATCGAAGATTCAAAAACTTTACAAGACAGTACATCACTCATTATAAAATATGAAGTTCATTTAGACAATCTTGTTCAATAGAACATTCTAATTGTTTAATCCGATCATTAATCCAAAGTAATAGTCAAGAAAATAGAAAAAAGTCCATAAAACAATGTACTCTCGAAAGAGAATAAATTGACAAAGGTGTTTATCAGTCCCAAGTTTGGTTGATTTGTTGTCGCATCATCAGTCTTCTGCCCATCTTAGTAAGGCGTTGGAATCTCAATCCAATAGTCAGAAATATATCCAACTGTCCAAACGTTTAGGAAGAATAGCCAACACGTGTTTCGCCCTCACATAGGACTTCCTCAGGGCTGGATGTTAACCTCATAGGATAGTGTGTGGCTTAATGCTGTCCCTCAACACCTGCAGGTGACTCTGGCTACCCAAACCTATTGTGGCTGCTGACCCCTGTGAGGAATGCCAGAACAAGGGCTGAAGAACGTTATATTGAGGCACATGGGCGAACCACACGGATCATCGAAAGAACCTTCGGCCTCTTGAAGGCCAGGATCAGGTGCCTCCATCTGACAGTTGGATCCCTGTGCTACTCACCCGAGGGTCTGCCAGATAGTAGTGGCATGCTGATTGTTGCTCAACCTTGCCCTCAGACTCCATGTACCTTTTCTGCAGGAGGAGGAGACTGGAGATGCCCCTGTGGCTGCAGTAGACCCTGATGACAGTGAGGATGAAGAGGCTGAAGATGAGGATGAGAACAACAGAACATCAGTTATATGTCAGTATTTCCAATGACACAGAGGTGAGATAGTGCAACTTCACATTTCCATGACGATTGTTGTATTCTGTGTGGCTGTGGCATGATGGCATTAACCACTTTTTACCTCTACGTACTGTCACCTATGGATTATCATTTTACAGATGTTGGTGCAATGACAACTGTGTACTGATGTGCTGACTACAGCCAGCTACAGGTCATCATTTCTATGCTCTCACACTGTATAGTTCATTTGCAACGGATGTAACTGTTACCATAAATACACTGTTTCAACACATGACACACAAGTATTTGAGATGGGTTCAAAGGTATTTATTATAGTGCTAAGAAATTGAGGGGAAAGTGCAATGGAATGGGGTGATGATGGAAGAAAGTCCAGGACATTGCTCCAGTCTGTTTGTAGCAGAGGTGCAGTGTCCAAGTGGCCATTGGAAGGGGAGCAAAGGCAGTTCGAGGTGGACAAGGAGACTGAGTGGGACACAGCGGGGACAATCAGGAAAGTCTCATTTCCTGGCGGTGGTCTCGGCAAGTGTCTCTGGCTTCTGTCTGGGTTGCAGGGAACATTTGTGGGGTGGTTCACCTTCTGCAGGTGGAAGGGTGATGGTGGCCTGTGGGTCCTGTAAGGTGGCCTACTGGCCACTAGCGGCAGTGGAAGTGGAGGGCTGGTCAATGGACTGGCTAGTGGTAGGGGCCCGGCAATGTGCTATTGCCTCCCTTATGATGTTGGCCATGTTGCCAGCACCCCTGCAGTGGAGATCAGGGTGGTGTTAATGGCCTGCAAGTCCTCCCTGATCCCCTGATACTGTCCCTCCTGCAGCCGCCTGTTCTCCTGCACGTTGGCAAGGATCTGGCCCATTGTGTCCTGGGAATGTTGGTAGGCTCCAAGGATCTCGGAAAGTGCCTCCTGGAGAGTCGGTTCCCTGCTCCTGTCCTCCCCCTGGTGCACAATAGTCTTCCCAGTGTCCCTGTTGGCCTGTGCCCCTGTCCCCTGAATGGTGTACCCACTGCCACTGACCCCAGGTCCCTGATTGTCTTGGGGGCGAGGTGTGGCCTGGGGTCCCTGTACAGGTGGGCACACTGCTGATTGAAATGTCCTGGGGATAGAGGTGTATGTATGCTGGGTGGATGCTGTGGTGTTGGATCCTGATGGGGAGGCTCTCTGGTGGTACGTTAGTGGGCTTGGGTGACCGGCTGTCCAGTGGTAGGTCATCCGGATCCTGAAGTCCAGAGTTACTATCATCACTGGGGGCATCTTCTGTTGGGGGACTGGATAGTCGTGGCACCTCCTCTCCACTGACATTGGCTGGGGTACCTGTGGGGATGTAAATGATGTATTATGTTTCATGTGTGAGACATTTGTACATCCCTGGCTTCCTCTCTATCGTTGATGTTGCCCTGCCTCCTTTTGCTAGTGTATGGTGATGTATTGAGGGAATGTTAGTTTCCCTAAGCTGTGCATGCTTTAGTGATGGGTGTCCATGCAGGGCTAGAAGGGGTGTCCATGCATTGGTAAAGCATGCAGGGCTTGGCATTGTGGTTAGTCATATGTGTAGGTGCAGTGTGTGGGATGTAGTGGAGTGATGGAAGTGAGGGTGAAGCGGTGTGATGGCATGCAGGTATGGGGGTGATAAGTAGTAAATGTTGACTTACCAGTGTCCAGTCCCCCGGCTACTCCAGCGAGTCTCTCAGGCTGCAGTAATGCCAGTACTTGCTCCTCCCATGCTGTGACCTGGGGGGGAGGAGGTGGGTGGCCACCGCCAGTCCTCTGTATGGCGAGCTGGTGCCTTGCTGCTATGGAACGTACCTTCCCCAATAGGTTGTTCCACCTCTTCCTGATGTCATCCCTTGTTTTAGGTGCTGTCACACGGCGTTCACCCTGTCCACAATTCTCCGCCATAGCTCTATCTTCCTGGCAATTGATATTTGCTTTACCTCTGCTCCAAACAGCTGTGGCTCTACCCTGGCAATTTCCTCCACCATGACCCTTAACTCCTCCTCAGTGAACCGGGGGTACCTTTGTGGTGCCATGGATGTTGTGTGTTGTGTGTTGGTGAGAGTGTGTTGAGTAATGTGGTGGTGTGTGTGATGTGGAGTGTGTGAGGGTTGTATGGGTGTGAGTTGGGTGTGTGTGTGTCTATTTGTCTCCGTGCTGTTTGTGTCAATCTTCTGGCAGTAATTGTTGTTTGTAAAGGGTTGTGGGTAATGTGGGTGTGTGTTTTGTAGTACTGTGGGTGGGTGGGTGTGGTGTGTGTATGAGTGTCAGGTGTGTGTTTTTAGTATTGGCCAATGTAGTGTTGTTTTGTATGTGGGTGTCCATTCTGAGCGTGGCGTGGTGATTCGTAGGTCGTAATGTGGTGTGCGTTGTTCTGTTAGCGTAACGGTATGGGTGTTGGGTCTGCCACTTTTGCACTGACCTTTGGTCTGGCAGATTTGTGTATGTGGCTGTATTCTGTCAGATTTATGTGTGTGTGTCATAATATGGTGAACGGATATTCGCCACCACGGAGGTATGTTGGCAGCTGTCAGTGTGGCAGTAGGTGGCATTTATCGCCAATGTCATGATGAGGGCCTTTAACTCTTTTTAGCTTGCTTTTACATAGTGGTTTTTAGCTCAGGTTATTTTAGGTCTTGGACCCTGCACTTTTGTACTGACAATGGAGAGGTGTTGTGGGTTCCTTTTAGAGCCTTGCTTGGGCACAAGTATTTTAGCTTTAGGCCGGCGGCCTGTGCCCTTTTACCCAGAAGCATATTTCATTTCATTTATTCATGTTATTATATTTTATCATGGGTTGCTTTTAATATGATGTTTTATTTTCTAATACGCTGCTTTTCTGCGAAAGCATTATGGTCAGTTCCTTTGCACGACATTTTATTTTGTGCCTCTGCTCAAGGTTGTATATGATCGTTTACTTAGTATTGCCAGCCCAAGAGAATGGAGCCAACTTTCCAAACCTAGACATATTATCACACCAGGCCTGTTCTCAGAACACTGCACATTTTGTTATAAAACACCTCACAGGCCAAAGGAGGTTAGATGGGACATTCCAGCCAGCCATCTGATGCTTTGTGCCACTTCATCGCACCTTTCTTGATCTTGTCCTTGTCTCTCCGGCCAACTGGGAGGTCTGTCAGCAGACAACAGACAGACCCCTGTTTCAGGTATGGGGCTGGGCAGGGAGGTCCTTCCATGGAATAGTACAGGCAGAAGGACTAACACTGCATTGCTCTCAAGTTAGATGTTGGACATATAGATAGAAATCTTTAGACTAATGGTTATTTCAGAATACTGGGACTGTTTATGTTTCACTCCAACAGTCACAGTCATTACTGTGTTATGTTTCATCTTCCTAATAATTGCAGCTCTACCTTTTTACATAAAAAGTAGTTGCTTCAATAAAATCTATCAAAACGTGTCCTGTATTTCTCTGTCTGTCTTCGCATGTATGAGAATAGTGCAAATGAGAGAATGGGGTAAGTTCTGTTGTACTACAACTCCCCTGAAGAGTCAGTGTCATGCATCAGGCTGCCACAAACCATCTTTACTTTCTAGGGTGGATGAGGTGCTAGCCGAGATGGTTAGGCCGACAACTTCCAGTTGGCGTGAGACTGACTCCGTCACTCACACGTGACGGTGATGCTGCCCAAAACCAAGCAGTCTTAACCCCATGGTAAGAGTCCTACAACACTCTCTTCACCACAACAGAGAATGTTGATGATCTGGATTGTAAGATAATACAAATCCTTTTTCATACTTTGCTGATTTTCCTCTTCCACATACTTTGCGATAAAAAGATTCCTCACACTCCATAGTCCAGAAATATAAGTTCAGGTGTTGTTTATGCTTCTTACCCCCAGCACTAGTCTCAAAACGTATTGACACTATGTTGTAACCCATTTAAAGGGTCACACTGTGTGGTTCACATAGCTTCACTTATTGCCATTAAAGCAAAGTCACAATCAAACATCTGGTCTTAACAGTAGTCCAAACTCCAATTGACAATTTTCTCCTTTGTAGAACTCTAACCCCACTACATTCTCACATAACATAGAATAGTTCTGTGTTAACTCCACTAAATAGAGAAGATAAATCACAAAAACCTCTTTGTGCATATGGTCTTGGTATACTGGTATATTCCATATGCTTGGCTTTTCAGTCTAAAATAAATGTTCACAATTATTTAGAAATCTCTGGTCATTCTACACATTCCCAATGTTTACAGAGATGGGTTCAAAGGGCCAGAAAAAAATTAAGCGATTTGGCCATGATCACACAGTTTCTAGATAGGTAAAAGTACTAAGATTCCATTCGAGATCTTAGGAGACCAAAGATGACAGCATAGCCAGAATATTACAGTACTGTAAAAGCATACCTTTGTTTTATGGGTGTTAGAGACAGAATCCACTTGATATGTCTTATTTAGCCTTGAAAAGTAACTCTTATTTAGGAATGCTGCTTGGCCTGTTTCTGAGAGAGAGGCATCTTCCGTCCCTCTGTGATAAATGAGTGAGGAAATGTATAAAAACAAGGCTATGTGCTGAACTGCTTGAAATCCAAGTTGTTCAGAATGGTTTAGCATTGTAATAGTGTTTTATTCTGCTGTTCCTTAAATCTCCTACCGTTTTGTTTATAAGCAGATTTTATTTAGTTTCCTAAAGCCAACAAAATAGTCAAGCCAAAAGAAAACAACATCTTCAAAAGTAAAACTTCAGGCGATCATCCCATGACCCCACCCCCCCCCCCAACAGATCCAGAGTACATGATTTGCCAAGAATTCCAATCTGGAAGTTAGTCCGTAATAGTCCCACTGTTTGCCCCAAATCTTAGATAACTTTTTAGGACACCCCTGTGCAACATAGTGTCCATTCTGGCGCCCCATTATTTTATTGTGGGTAGAATGGGTTGGTTCCAAACAGGGGAATGTCTCTCTTGGCAATCAAAGTCGCTATCCCGATTAAGGCTTTGTTTTAGGGATTTGTTCTCCCCTCCGCCCAGACAATCTAGTATCCCCAACAGGGCCACTTTGGGGGTTAATTGTAACAGGGTGTCCAGTACCGCTGAGAGGGTAGTGACAACCTGGCACAAGTACGAGGTGAATCATGGACACAGCCATGTCATATGATAAAAAATCAGCGTCCAAGGATTGACAATGGGACATCTGGGATCTGTAACAAGTTGGGCCTGGCCTAGCCTTTGGGGCATCAGGTAGGTTTGGTGGAGCTACTTCAATTGAATCAATCACATTCAGCACAATATTGTCAGTTCCTTGGGGGCCAGACAGGCCTCCCTCCATTCCACCTCATCTTAGTCTCCGATCCAGCCCTCCCATTGCGATCACAGCATGTCCAGGGAACATGGGGCATTAATCACCAATGTTCTGTCGAATTGGGAGAATCCCTTATTGCCTAGTCTCCCAAGCAGCAGTCATGCTTCACGGGGATTGAAATCAGGGAGGTTCTGTAATGCTGTAGTGTAAGAGTCAAGGGCATGATGCATCTACTGATAACAGTAAAACTGGATAGTAGGTAGGGAGAATTGCACCTGCAGTTCAGAAAAGGAGCACATATGGGAGCCTCACCAAACATTAGCTAAGACCGAGATGCCTATGAGGTCCTATCGACGGAAGGCCTTAAGGTAAGGTGGTTGTGACAGCCAGCGGCCCCTCCCGAGGGGGGTTTGCCCTATTAAGCGCCAGTACCAACCCGTGAACCAGAGAGCTCCACGCCACACCAGAAAGATCACCTTGGTCACCTCTGGTAGTGTGTCGCCAAGCTCTAATTGGGAGGATGGGTCATTCCAGCCTACAGTTAACCAGTCATTTTTTACTAAAAGAAAAGTAGTAGAAGCGCATGTCCACTGCTCCAATTCCTCCCTCGTAGATGGATCGACGACATACGTGCTGGGCTCTTCGGGGCACAAGCCCCTGCAAAGAAAGGTACAAAGTAAGAATGCTGCTTCCTTAAACCAGGAATTGGGACTATGGAGAGGTTAGTTTTGCGGTTATACGTCGGAACCACGAGTGCTTCAAGCACCCCTGGCTCAACAACGAGGTCGGAACAACAACCTCGTTCTATCACTAATGCCTTTACCACAGATGCGTTTACAACGATTTTACATTGTAAACGCATTCCTGGTAAAGGCATTAGTGATCAGCATGCACGGTTCCAGCATGCTTCCCTCCTAGCCCCCCACCCTCAAAAATTACCGCGACCCCCCCATCCCCACAACTACCCCAACCCTACACCCCCAAAATTACCACAAGCCCAACCCCCTTCCCTAAAACCTAAACACCCCAACCCACCCCTTAAATCTAAACCCTGACCCCCAAACCCTAATCACCCCCAGCCCTCACCCCAAAAACTAAAAATACCCAGAGTCTCCACCCCACCCCTAAAACCTAAACCCCCCAAACCCCTAACCCACCCCTTAAACTTAAACCCTGACTCCCCTCCCCAAGCCCTAATCACCCCAGCCCCACACCCCACCACAAAAACAAAAAATACCCCGAGTCCCCACCCCTACCCCTAAAACCTAAACACCCCAACCAACTCCTTAAACCTAAACCCTGACCCGCCCAAACCCTAATCACCCCCAGCCCACCCCAAAAACTAAAAATACCCTGAGTCCCCACCCCTGCCCCTAAAACCTAAACACCCCAACCCCCCAACCCACGCCTTAAACCTAAACCCTGACCCCCCTTGCCCCTAAACCCTAATCACCCCGAGCCCCCCACCCCCCCAAAAAAACAGCCCCAGTCCCAGCCCAACTTACCTCCTCCTTGACCGCGTCAACTCCGACTCCCTTCTTCTGTACCTTAACCACACATGTACATGGTTCAGACATGCGTGGTTAAGGTACCAAAACCAGGAAGTCGTGGCAAATGAAAGTGTTGTTTCGCTTTTGTTTTTCACAACTTCGTGGTTTCGGAGTCGTTGTTCCGGGTGTTTCCCTAGTTTTGCAGTACATACAGAAACCGGGGGAGTACCATAGTTTTTTATTAGTGCAACTGTACCGAGGAGGTTCAGGCATAGATCACGCCATGCATCCAGGCTTTGTTTGGCGCTCTGGAGGAGATGCGGAAAGTTGAAGGCACAGGTCAACTCAGGCATGGTTGCAACATGTATACCTAGATATTTGAAGTTGAAGAGGGATGCCTGAACACCAGCTCACCCACGCCCCATCACCTTGCAAGGGGAAGATGAGGGACTTTGCTGCACTAAGGCACAAGCCAGATGCTGCCTCGAAGAGGCGAAGGAGTTCAAGGGCCTGAAGTTGTCAGGTCCCCTAAATAAAGAACAACATCAGTCTACAGCGCAATTCTGTCCTTGAAGGCATTCGGACAGCACCAGCCTACCAGATGTTCATCACACCGGATCAGCCACGCCAGGGACTCGATGGCCAGTGGGAAAAGCAACTGAGACAGGGGACAACCCTGTCGAGGGCCCCTTTTAACTGGAAATGTGTTGGATAATGTCCCGTTAATACAGAACTGAGCCACGGGGTGAGAATTCTCCAACCATTTTTTAGGCTGATGTTAGTCTTGACCTTGTGATTTTACAAAAAAAATATACATAATATACTCACTTATTCAGGCAGCCCTTATTGTATTGGATTGTAATAGTTTAGCGTTTACTACCCCTGATGAGGCGTCGAAGCGCTTTTCGGCAAGTAGCACGCTACTCCGGAACCCAACAAGAATTAGTGATGGATTAGTATCAGGAAATATGAGAACAGTTTTAGTATTATTATGAGTGAATTTGAGCCGTGGATATGAGAGTTTGTTAGTTAGATTGACTGTGGTAATGGAGGGGCGGAGGAGGAAAGAAATCCAGAAGTGTTAATTGGGAGTATATCCCTCATTTACTCGTCCCAAAGGCTTGGGATGAGTAAAGGGGGATGGAGGAGGGAAGGGTTAGGGAGATCATAGTAGCAGGGTGAGATAAATGAGGTAAAATTTAGTAGGGTTGTTTGGGAGGTCATGGTAGTAGAGTGAGGTTTGGTGAGTTAGATGTGGAAGCGGGAGGAAGAGGTTAGGCATAGTTATTTAGGAGATGAAAGTAGTAGAATGGATTTGGGATGAGTCAGAGTGGGAATGGAGGATAGATTGATAGAGACATGACATATGATGATGGGTAGATAAGTGTGATAAGATGAGAGCAGGGATTCATAGATAACTAGTATAACAACCCACCCAGGAGCCATGCAATGACCCATGAACATGCCAAGCACAGAACAACATACACACACATATATATATATATATATATATATATATATATATATATATATATATATATATATATACACACATACACACACACATACAAACACACATGAATACACACACATATGCACACATATATGTACGTACAATACATAATTAGAACCATGGATAAATATACTTAGTCAAACAGGTTTAAAGAGTGTGTGTGTATTTTATTGTTATGACATAGTAGTGATACATATTTTCTAAAGAACTATACATAACTAGAAATAGACACATAATCAGAAAACATATTTATCAACATAGGCATATGCAGTCCATAGTTGTTTGAATATGGCGGTTATGAAGGAAAGAGCCAGCTCTTGAGTAGTTTTCTGAAGACAAGAAAGTTATCTGTGGCTCTTATAGTTGGGGGTAATGAATTCCATAGTTTGGCTGCTTGAACGGAGAAGGATGTACCACCTATAGTCGTTTTCTTGTATGGTGGTGTTCCAAGGCGGGGTGCCAATCTTGAGTGGAGGTTTCTTTGTTGGATGTATTTGGTTATTTTGTTTCTGATAAAAAGCGGTCCTGTTCCATGTATTGCTTTGTGGGTGATACAAAGCAGCTTGAAAGAGCATCTTCTGGCAACGGGTAACCAGTGTAGTGCTCTCAAGGCAGGGGAGATATGGGCTTGCGGCTTTACATGTAATAGCAGCCTGGCTGCGGAGTTCTGAATATGTTGTAGTTTTTTCATAATAGATAGAGATGATCCATGGTAGAGGCCATTGGCATAATCCAGTTTGGATAGTACAAACGAGATTGTAGCTTGCACCTTGTGTGGAAATCCGAGGTGGTGGAAGATGCGTCGTAGAGTCTTCAAGGTGATGAAGCTTGTTCATCCTAATTTATCCACTTGGGCATTCATAGTTAACTTGGAATCCGTGGTGATTCCAAGGTTTTAAACTTCCTTGGATAATTGAGGAGGTGGTCTGAGATCGTCAGGCCAGACGCACAGAGGGTCATAACTTTTCCAGTCGCCACATATGAGTATTTCTGTTTTGGAGGTATTTAGCTTGAGATGGCTCCAGGTCATCCACTGATCAACGGCTCTGAGGCAACTGAAGATTTCTGAGTTTTCAATGTTTTTGGGGCATTCTAATTTAAGTAGTATTTGTGTGTCATCTGCATAGTTGTAGCATGTGAGATGGAAACCATTGATCAGTTCTGGTAATGATAACATGTAGATTTTGAAAAGCAAAGGTGAGATGATTGATCCTTGGGGGACCCCTGCTTTTGTGAGGTAGGGTTTGGACGAGAATGGGGGCGAGTAGATGCCTTTTATGTCTTCTCAATACAGTATGTAGCATGGGGCACTTGATGAGCCCACGTCAGCCACTGACTAATTTCAGTGACAATATTCTGGCTGTGAGTGACGAAACTACGTCTTGCACAAGGTGCACATCCGCACAAAGTAGTTTCCTTCGGTGCCAAGGACAACTGCGTAATTAATGTGTGCATCTTGCATGTCTTTTTCATAGTGCAAAAATTAAAAAATAAAATAACGTTGCTATGAAAATATTTAAACATTCTAATAAATTAAAACAGCCTATGGTACCAACTAGCGGTAACAGATTATATATTAAACTGTAAGTATATTTCAGATGTAAGAGAAGAGTAGCCGCCCCTTTAATCGTGAGTCTGTATTAAAAACATAGGATGCCCTAAAGGTGACATCAGTGGGACTTGAAAGCCCGGGGCTCAATACATAGCACAATAAGAAAGATCCCTCTTGTGCATTACCAAAGAATATTGCGTGGAACAGAAGGTTAAACAGACAAATCTATGCAAAGATGTCTGCATGAAATGCTCTTATTTCTATTGGTTTGTGGTTTGTAATCGTATAAGATATATACCCATCTGAGCCTAGGGCGTTTTTTCAAACTGAAGCCTATTTTCCATATTAGAAACCGCAGAACTCCGTGTTTACATAATGGAAAGATTATTTGGAAACATACATTATTAAAGAGACATTTTATCTTGCTTCTTTGTACCTAGCATGCCAATAGGGCCTCTGACTGTTAGCAGAAATTAAGCCATTATTAATGAAGGGTTGTTGACCATGGGAATAAAGGTACAGGACGGCTTCAACAGTGCTCTCGACTTTGACTTCTGTTGGAACTGATTTTCGTTTCCAGCTGCTGAATGCAGTCTGTATTGTCCAGAACAAAGGTTCTCATTTGTGCTTTTAGTTCGTAGTTTTATGAGAATGTGAGAGACTATGGGGCGCATTCATAAAAAACATTTTGCAGTATTTGAAGTAGTGCTCATTTAGAACTATTTTACGTACTCTAATCTACAGAGGTGTCGCTTGGGGGAGGGGGCGTTCGGGGTGTTACACCCTCCTAATAAATGTATCTTCTGGTAAACAGTTGGGTGCAGGTGCTTTCAGTCGGGTATTGTGAGGTGTCTGTCGGATTTCAACAGGAATTTTTACATACACACATGCTAAAAGGCATGCACACTCTCTCCCTTTCTCTGTTTTGAAAGTCTTCAAAAATGTTGGTAAATTTACCAAATTCTGTGTTTTCCCTCACTTAGCACGACTACCAACTGCATTTTACTCCCTTTCCACTGCCCCTTAAGCCCCTCTCATGCGCTCTGCCCCCTTATAATGTATTTGTACATTATATGTCAACTTAAATGTTGGAAAATCTGAAGCCCTCAACCTCCCATTATTCCTGACCAACCTACGCCCCTGTTTACCAAAATGTGTTAAATGGCAAAAAACAAATAAAATCGGGATATCCAGGTGCAGGGTGGGACTGGCCTATGGAGCAATCTGGCAGTGCCTGAAGGGCTGGTCTCAAAGGTCAGAGTGAGTATTTTTGGGGGGTGTTTGTTGGTCTGTTTTTGTTGTTTGGTGACACGTTTTTAACTGTTGATTTCCCCGATATAATCACAAACAGTGCTTGTGGCAAGCAGAAAATACAGTCTCCTACACCATGCAAAAACCTAAGGATCCTGTCTTGACAAGTTCAAAACATCCCTGACCTGCAAATGTGGGACGCTTTGCTAGCTATCTGAGTTGCTAATGAGGGACATTTTCTTTTCTCTGACCCAAGCCGACCAGGTTCAGGTATTTTTGTATACAATTAGTACAAATAAAAAAAGAATGTGCGCTTGATTCAATTTTACTAATAGTAAGTTAGATATTTCAGGCCTATTCACAAAGGCGTGTAAGAGCATGTAAACATAACTTAAGTAATACGACTTTCCTTATTCATAAATGCTTTTTGTATATGTAATTCAAATCCTCGTGCTGTTGGAGGTACACCGCAGTGAGGCCAAATATGGTATTGGAGCGTAGGAAGCAGTCGTGATTGCCCCTGGTTGGTGACTTATTGTGCCTGGGGTGAAGGGCTGCAGGATGTGTCTGGTTGCCTGGGGAGTCTGTGCTGATCACTGCACCTCCCTCTAACACTAATGTTGCCAAGATAAGGGGGATGGGTTTGATGTGCTGTTTGCTGGTTAAGTGGGTGGACGGCCATGCTATTTTCCATTCTTTTGTTGCACATTCTTTGTCGTGTGCTTTTCATGTCCATGTATAATTCTGCTGGGCTATGGTCCCATTCTGGATCTGGAAGTAGTTATGGTAGATGTCTCACACACACCCAGCCTCTGAAGGCTCTGGTTAAGGTTTGTAAACTCACCGGTAGAAAGCCCTTCCCTCACCCAGAAGAAAGTACGCAGGAAACAAACATTATTTAACCTCAAAAAGCAGACTGCCACACTTAAATCAATCTCTCTCATTGCAACTTGTCACTACCTTCCCCGTAACTTCATGACCCTTCCTCACCCTGGCACATCAATTTGGATGGATGTCTATTCTCCATCCCACTAGGCAATCGGGTCATAATTGGCGATCCAATTAGTACTTTACCTACCCACTTCTGCTCACACTGTGACCCAGCCTGTGCCCTAATACCAACATACGATAGGGCATATGAGGCATGCGCTCAGCATGTTGGAAGGGTGTCAGACAGATATAGATGTAGAACAAATATGACTACTGGTCTCACTAACATCAAGGGCAAATTCGTAGCCATTGTAGACTACTGGATTTGACTCTTTTTTTTGGAGCAAAAACAGCACATGAACAGTGGAAGTCAGATGCTCGTTTACAATTCTTTTTCTAATCACAAGTGCCATCTGAGAAGCACACTTATGATTTCTCAATACTTCCTAACACCACCGCTTGTAGCATAAACGTATGATTATCAGGAGGTCAGAAATGCCATCTGCGGGGTAATGGCACGGGTCCTGGTCCCCAGAAATAACTGCTGATGTAAACCAATGGACAAACGCAGCAGAGATGGTAGGGTTCAGGCACCCGGCCCTATGAGGTGAAATGAATGAAGCTGACATGACTGACTTAAGTAATAAATAAGTGAATACTAGGTTGTGGAATTTAAGATTGTAATGCAGTATATTTTCAAAAGTCTTAAATGGGCCACCATCTTACAAAATCACACTATTTGACTCTTTATCATCATTATGGTTAGAAGTTCAGTGCGCAACTGAATATTTGTATTGTATCTGTTCACAAGAAACAAACCTATGATTAAGAAACACTATTTCACAACTGTCACTACAAAATTCAGGAGAATTTTAAACAGACTGTTGGACTGATTCCAAAGGTTTGGGAATACAGACTATGTGAAACTCTTCTTTGAAGTAATTTGTTGAAATGGTCTCCTTGGGAAGGGTTTAAAGACACTCTATTCAGGGCTGCCTTTTAAATGTAGCTTTTTCCAAACTCCTTTCCTATCTTGTTAAATGAGTCTTTATCTTCTCTGCCTTGCCTACTTCTACCAAAGTGCTACATCTGCCGTGTCCAAGGCACTGTGAAACTGTCTTGCCATGGAATGTAACATTAAAATGTACACATGTTCCAATAAATGAGTACATAAATAATACAAAGCTGGAGACAATTATGAAAGATTCCCAACCGTGAGGAAAACCAGCTAGAATTTGGCTATGGTATTTGAGCTGGGTTTTTCTTTATCTTTTGTGTTATCTTCTTAGAATTTTGAATTTCTTTTTTGCTGGACTTTGTGTCACATTCTCAGATTTTTAGGGGCTTATTTAGAAGAGGCTTGTGCCACCAGTGCGCCACTTTTTGTGATGCACTAGTTGTGCAGGCTGCAGGCCCATATCTACAAGGCCACGCAAAGCCACTTTGTATGGCTTTTCGAGGCCTTGTAGATATAGAGTAATGCAACTGAGCGCAAGTCTATATGTTGCCTTACTTAGCCCCTCATTACAACCCTGGCGGTCAGTGATTAAGCGGCGGTAATACCGCTAACAGGCTGGCGGTCCAAAAAATGTAATTATGACCATGGCGGAAACTGCCAACACAGACAGCCACTTTAATACTTCGACCGCCGCAGCAGTAGAAGCAAACACCACAGCGGTAACCACCAACAGACAGGCGGAAGACAATGTACCGCCCACACTATTACAGGCACCAATCCGGCAGCTTTTCCGGGGCGGTACCAATGCCATCAAAAGCACGGCGGAAACAGTCTTTGGAAGGGAAACCACTCACCTCTCGACACCCAACGAGGAACCAGGACGCCATGGAGCCCAAACTACAGGTGTTACCAACGTTGGTGTATCTTCTATCTTCTCATCTACCAGGAGTACGAACGGCGGCGGCGATGACCACAGTGAGTACTGCACCTAGCACACAGGGGAGGGGAGGAGGGAAAAGAGAGTGACACACACACGCAACACCTCCACCCACAACAACACACACACATGTCCAATCACATCACAGATACACCCCGTCACCCCCTGGCAGAACGCAAGGACCAAACGAAATGAGTTTAACTAGTGTAATATTCGAACAATCAGATAGCCCAAGAGAACAGTAAATAATCAGTATACACAAATATTTTCAGCAAGTACACAAGTCCATCACTGTCCCATGAAATGTCCGTGGACCAGTGGTCCCAAAAAGCATGGACGAAGCCCACACATGACACCTGCCTCAAAATGGAGAGAACACTGAGGGGCATCAGGTCGGAAAAAAACAGGCATCTCAGGGGGAAGGGGAGGGCGGGCAGCTCAGCTGGATGATGTGACGACGCCAACGCTCCTCGAGGGGGCTCCATGCCCACTGCTTGGTCCTGGGGAGTGCAAAGCCACAGTCTCTCAAGTCTCTCAACTCTCTCAAGTCTCTCAAGTCTCTCAAGTGGGTGGGTTGCCCACTGCTTCGTCCTGGGGAGTGCAAAGCCACAGTCTCTCAAGTCTCTCAAGTGGGTCCACTGCCCACTGCTTGCTCCTGGGGAGTGCAAAGCCACAGTCTCTCAAGTCTCTCAAGTGGGTGGGTTGCCCACTGCCTGGTCCTGGGGAGTGCAAAACCACAGTCTCTCAAGTCGGTGACATGTTCCACTGGTTCTGGAGGGGGCTTTGTGCCCAGAGTGCTTCATCCTGCCAAGTACTGTGTTAGTGGATGCTTTTCTCCACTGGTTCTGAAGGGGGCTTTGTGCCCAGAGTGCCCCATCCTGCCAAGGACTGTGTTAGTGGATGTTTTTCTCCACTGGTTCTGGAGGGGGCTTTGTGCCCAGAGTGCTTCATCCTGCCAAGGATAGAGTGAGTGGATGAATCTCTCCACTGGTTCTGGAGGGGGCTTGGTGCCCAGTGATGCTGCACCTGGGGTGTGGCAGTTCCCATTGCCTCACCTGGGTGTCTGAGCCATGAGATTTTCATGGAACAGGTAGCATGAAACTCCATGGAGGCAGAGCCAAACTCCACCCTGCAGCAACTTAGGCTGCAAACTGCTGGTAGTGCCAGTGCTGGTGCCTCATGTAGTGTGTGCAGAGTCCAGGATGTCTCCTGCGGCCTCGGACGGCTGTCCACTGGGGATGCTGCTGATGTCCGCTGTAGTGGCACTGGCTGGACACGTGGCGGGGCAGGTGGCGGTGGCTGCGGCGGTGGCTGCGGCGGAGATGCTGCCTGTGCTGCCCGAGGTGCAAGTGTCTGTAGAAGTGGAGGGAGACACCAGGCCGTCTCCAGCAGCCTCAGATGGCTGCCCACTGGGGAGGATGCTGGTGACTGTAGTTGTGGCAGCTGCGGTGCAGGTGGTGGTACAGATGGCGGTGCAGGTGGTGGTGCAGGTGGCGTTGCAGGTGGTGGTTGTTGCGGCGGTGCTCACTGTGGTACAGGTTGCTGGCCTGTCATGAGAAATAGGGGTCACCAGTCCCTCACCAGGAGGGTCCGTGCCCTGAGGTGACTTTCCTTTGCTTTTGTGTCCCTTCCCCACCTTGGTAGTCACTGCTGATACCTTGGCACTGTCCTCTTTGGTTCTGGATGAGGCCTTGCTGGGTGGTGCGTCTTTTCCCTTCTGCATGCTGGCCCCTTCTTTACCTTGGCAGGTGGCAGAATCGGGTGGTCCTTAGCTTCAGTAGGTGGCACACTGGCAGCCCTAATGGGTGTCCCCTTCGATCCTCCTGGACTTCCAGGGACCACAGTGAACTCCGATTTGGTGGCTGAGGTGCTGGTCTGGGCTCTAGACATCCTGGCCCTAGGGGAAGGACGGGGGGGTGTAGGGAAGAGGTCAATGTTAGCCAGGAAAAGTTTCTTTGACACACTGGGACAGGAAGATGGAAGGGGTGTGGGAGTGGAGGAAGAGGTAGTGGTTATAGGCGGTGTACGTCTGCTGAGTTTGGGTAAAGGTGCATGGGCTGGAGGCTGTTGTGAGGTGGATGGCTATTGGGTGGGTGTGTGCCTGCGTTTGTGTACTTTGGGAGAAGGGCTCACAGACATACTGGGAGAGGACACAGGGGACGTGTGCATGGTTGTGGGGTGGTGATTGCTCGTGAGTGGTATGTTGTGATGGGTGTGCTGGTGATGAAGGCAGTGGCTGAGGATGTAGTGCATGCAGGTGTGAGTAGAGACGAGACAGGGAGGGAGGTGGAGGACGTGGAGGAGGGGGACACAGTGGAGGAAGTGGATGTTGGTGTGTCTGCATGGGTATGTTGCTTGTGCGAGTGCCTGTGGGATGTGTGGTGCTTATGTTTGCCTGAGTCACTTTTGTGTGTTGATGTGTGTGTATGCTGGTCTGATGGTGTGCTTGGGATAGGCTGAGGTAGAGGGGATTGGGTCTGGGTAGAGGAAGTTGGAGTGGGGGAGGCTTGACACAGGGACAATGGCTGCCATCAGTGCTGAGGCCAGAGCCTGAAATGCTCTCTGTTGGGCCGCCACGCCAGAATGAATGCCCTCCAGGTATGCATTTGTTTGCTGCAAATGCCTCTCAACACCCTGGATGGCATTCAGAATGGTTGACTGCCCAACAGTGAGGGATCTCAGGTGGTCAATAGCCTCCTCACTGAGGGCAGCAGGGCTGACAGGGGCAGGGCATGAGGTGCCTGAGGTGAAGGAGATGCCCACCCTCCTCGGTGAGGGGGCACGGGAAACATGCTGAGGGGCTGCTGGGAGGGCAATGCTGGTAGAGGGGTGGCAGCTGTACCTGTTGTTGTGGTGGGCACAGAGGTGCCCACCATCGCAAGGGAGCTCCCATCAGAGGAGATGTCGCTGGTGTCCCCTCCTGTCCCCGTCATGGAGCTCCCCTCACCCTCCGTCCCACTGGTGCCTTCAGACTCCATAGATTCACCCTCCTGGGCCATGTGGGATGCAGCTCCCTCCGTCTCCGGTGCCTCTGCTCCTCCGTCAGATGATGCTAAAGCACACAAGGACAGGGTGACAAAACAAGATGGGGGGAAAGACAGAGGAGACACATGGTCAATGCCAGCAACACCACTACCGTTCTCGGACACAACACACAGGGAGCAGGCCTATCCACTAGGCCATGCACTAGCAGTTAGTAGGAAAAACACCTGCCCATGGGGAACTATGCCGAACCCCATTTGCTACACACCTGGAACCCACAGGAGGCTGACTAGTTGTAGATGGCCACTACCAGTATTGGGGTTGGAGTGCCACAGACCCTGCCTAACAAGGGCCCTGACCTACCAAGTTAGCCCTGGCCTACGGGAACCCACAGCCCACATCCCCCACCAGGCACCTCGTAAAGCGCCCAGAGCCAGCTGAATGAGAGTATACTCACCCCCTTGTGGCTACTGTGATGCCCTCAAGCGCCCATCCAACTCCGGATTTGCCACTGCCAGGATCCGGAACACCAGGGGGGTCATAGAGCGACGTGCACCCCTTCCACCGTGGGAGCCCATCCCCAGCTGGGCCTCCTGCGTCTTCTTGCTCCAGCGGCGCAGATCCTCCCATCTCTTGCGGCAGTGGGTGCTCCATCTATGATAGACCCCCAGGGTCCGCACTTCCTTGGCGATGGCACACCAAATACCCTTCTTCTGGTGGGCGCTGACCTATAGGAAATGTATAGGATGAAAGGAAATTACTCATTGCCAACCACTTCCCACCCATGTCCTGACACACATACACTCACATACACTCACTATCCTCTCATGCAGGCCTCACCCCCGGACCCCACATGTATCTTCCATCCACACCACTCCATACATTCATGTCCCACGCATCATGCTCACAGTGTACTCACCTGTTTGTTTGGAGGACCGTAGAGTAGCGTGTACTGGGGGAGGACCCCATTCACTAGTCTCTCCAACTCCTCCGCAGTGAAGGCAGGGGCCCTTTCCCGAGACACTCGAGCCATTGTCGCTTCCAGACTGATGTCACAGCAGCACTTGCAGTGTAGGTCCTCTCCTGTTGAAGGTCAGGTATCAAGTGAGTGAACAGATAGAAAATGGCGGTCACGTCCGCAGCAGTGCGTACCATCACCGCCGGCGTACATCGTCATTGGCTCCTGGAACCCATAGGGCCCAATGATAACCAATGCTGAATTGCGCTGCGGTCTGTGACCGCCTACCGCGATGCTGCACAACGCCAGTGCAGTTACCTCATTTCCCCTTGTCCCTCCTTACATGTCTGGCAGCCGCCATTTTAGGGTGGCACATGGCATGGCACCTAACTGTGTCACAGCACATTTGAGCAGAAATATGGACAGACAACGCCACGCACGGATTTACTCACATTACTGCAAAAACACTTGTTCAACCTATGTGGTATTTGACCCTCAGCTCACCATTCTCCTCCATAGGGCACATTCGCTGGGGCAGATGATGAGATGGCATCATCCTCCGGTGTACAGACCCCTGGTGGACCTGTCGACAGTGGAAGACAGACACATCATTATCACCTACAGACTTGATTGTGCCACAATCCAGGAACTGTGTGCCCAATTGGAGCCTGACCTGATGTCAGCTATCTGCCATCCCACTGGTATCCCCCTCTAGTGCAGGTCCAGTCAGTGCTCCATTTCCTGGCAAGTGGTTCCTTCCAAACAACAGTGGCCATGGCATCAAGGATGTCTCAGCCAATGTTCTCTAAAGTGTTGACCAAAGTGTTATCTGCCATGCTGAAACACATCGTTTTCCCCCAGGTGGAGGATTTGCCCACAGTGAAAGCTGACTTCTATGCCCTGGGACATATCCCCAACATAATTGGTGCCATTGATGGTACACATGTGGCATTTGTCCTCCCCGCAGGAATGAACAGGTGTACAGAAATCGAAAAAGCTACCATTCAACAAATGTGCAGATGGTGTGTTTGACAGACAAGTACATTTCTCATGTGAACACCAAGTATCCTGGCTCTGTGCATGATGCTTACATTTTGAGGAATAGCAGCATCCCTTATGTGATGAGGCAACTCCAGAGGCAACTGGTGTGGCTAATAGGTGAGCCCAAGGTCCCCACTTAGTATGAATAGGTGTCTGGGTAAGGGCTAGTCCCTAACGGTTAGTGTGTGTCTAACAGATATCCATCGACATTTGCAGGTGACTCTGGTTACCCAAGCCTCTCATGGCTACTGACCCCAGTAAGGAATGCCAGGACAAGGGCAGAGGAACGCTACAATGAGGCACATGGCGTACTAGGCGTATTATAGAGCAGACTTTCGGTCTCCTGAAGGCCAGATTCCGCTGCCTCCATCTAACAGGTGGCTCCCTATACTACTCACTGAAGAAGGTGTGCCAGATAATCGTGGCATACTGCATGTTGCACAACCTGGCTTTGCGACGCCAGGTGCATTTTCCGAATGAGGATGGGCCTGATGATGGTATTGTGGCAGCTGTGGAGCCTGTGGACAGTGAGGACGAGGAGGCAGAGGAAGAAGATATTGACAACCGAAACAACATCATCATGCAGTACTTCCAGTGAGACACAGGTAAAAGACTGGCACTGCTCATCTCATATCTGACTACTGTCGGACATTGTATAAGTCAGCCTCTTAACCTCTGTGTATGTACACTGACAGTTCACTTTGGCTTTCCATTTCACAGATCTGGGTACCTCATTCTGCCTTCTGCTATGTTTACTGCTGCCCAACAACTGTCATACATTGGGATGTGCAAATGAACATTAACATTGATATTTGTTGAAGAAGTTGTAATAATACAGTTGTAAAAGTACGGACTGACTCCAGATTGTTTTATGATTCAAGGGTGTTTATTTATGGGCTAATGTGTATAGTGGTATGTGGAAGGGGCTGGGGTGATGGTGGAGGAATGTCCATGGTAGAGTCCAGTCTCTTGGTATCACATGTGCATTGTCCAAGGGGGCATAGGAAGTGGAGCAATGACAGTTCAAGGTGGACAGGGTGACATACTGGGACAGAAGGGTGACAATCAGGAGAGTCTTATGTCCTGCCTGGGGTCTTGTCAATGTTCTCTGTCTTGTGCCTGGAGCGCAGGGACAGTTTGGGGGTGGTTCTCCTTCTGCAGGGGGTGGGGTACTGCTGGCCTGTTGGTCCTGTGGTGGGACCTCCTGCCCACTAGCGCTGGCGGACGTGGAAGGCTGTTCATCATTCGGACTGGTGTCAGGGGACCGGTGGTATGCCAGCGTCTCCCTCATGGTGTTGGCCATGTCTGCCAGCACCCCTGCAATGGTGACCAGGGTGGTGTTAATGGACTTCAAGTCCTCACTGATCCCCTGGTACTGTTCCTCCTGCAGCCGCTGGGTCTCCTGAAACTTGGCCAGTACTGTGCCCATGGTCTCATGGGAATGGTGGTAAGCTCCCATGATGTTGGAGAGTGCCTCGTGGAGAGTGGGTTCCCTGGGCCTGTCCTCCCCTTGTCGCACAGCAGTCCTCCCATCTTCCCTGTTATCTTGTGCCTCTGTCCCCTGAACCGGGTGCCCACTGCCACTGACCCCAGGTCCCTGATCGTCCTGTGTTAGTGGGGTTGCCTGGGGTCCCTGTAGTGGTGGACACACTGCTGATTGATGTGTCCTGGGGACAGTGCCATGGGACCGCTGGGTGGTTGCTGTGGTGGTATTTCCTGAGGGGGGAGGTTCAGTGGTGGTTTGGGACTGTGGCAGGGGAACCGACTGTCCAGAGGTCCCTGATGGGCTGGTCATCTGGATCCAGGCATGCAGAACTGCTGTCGTCACTATGGGCCTCTTCTGTGGGGGGACTGGATATGGCTGGCACCTCCTGTCCGGTGACATTGTGTAGGGGTCCTGTTGGGGTGTAAATGCATTGTTATTTTATCTGTGTGTGCCATCTTGTGCAATGGGTGTGTTTCCCTCTTCTACTGTGCTTGCAATATCTCCTTGGCCCTTGTGTGAGTGGTGATTGTGTGCCCTAGGTGAGTCTCTCCCTTGAACATGCTTTGGCGATGGGTGTCCATGCAGGTCTGTGATGGGTGTCCATGCATTGTTGTCACACGCAGGGCTTGGTATTGGGATGTGTGGGTTGTGATTGTGGGGAATATGTGAGGTGTTGGAGTAATGGGTGTGAGGGTAGGGGTTGGGGTTTGTGATGGCATGCAGGTAGGGTGGGGGGGATATAATAGTTAAGATATGACTTACCAGAGTCCAGTCCTCCTGCTACTCCTGCCAGGCCCTAAGGACGCATGATCGCCAAGACTTGCTCCTCCCATGTTGTTATTTGTGGGTGAGGAGGTGGGGGTCGACCGCCAGTCCTCTGTTTGGCTACCTGGTGTCTGGATATCACAGAACGTACCTTCCCCCATAGGTTGTTACACCTCTTCCTGATGTCATCCTGTGTTCTTGGATGCTGTCCCACTGCGTTGACCCTGTCGACAATTCTCCGCCATAACCCCATCTTCCTTGCAATGGATGTCTGCTGCACCTGTGATCCCATTAGCTGTGGCTGTACCCGGATGCTTTCCTCCACCATGACCCTGAGCTCCTCCTCAGAAAACCTGGGGTGTCTTTGAGGTGCCATGATGTGGTGTGAGTGATGTGTGAGGTGATGTGTGATGTGATGTGTGGGGTGATGTTTTGGGGTGTGTGGTGTTTTGTGCGTGGGTGGCATAAGAGTGATGGTGTTGTGTGCCTCTGGATGCTGGTGTTGTCTTTGCTTTTCTCTCTCTCTGCTTCTTCCAAAAATGTCATTGTAAGTGGTTGTTAGTAATGTGGGTGTGGGTTTTATAGTGGTGTGAGAATGTGGGTGTGGTGAATGTGTGTCAGGTGTGTGTATTTTTAATTGTCCAATGTGGTTGTGTTTTGTATATGTGTGTGTATTTTGAGCGCAGCGGTGTGTTCTGCCAATGGTTTACCGCGGTTGAATGACCGCCGCGTTGATTCGTGGGTCGTGATATTGTGGGCGTATTCCTGTTGGCGTGATGGTGTGGGTTTTGGTACCGCCAGTTTATCACTGACCTTTGGTGTGGCGGACTTATGTGGGTGTCTGTATTGTGGAGGATTTCTAAGTGTGGGACATAATACCCGTAGCGAATTTCCACCGCGGACACGGTGTGTTGCCGGCTGTCAGCACGGCGGTCAGCATACTTTACCACCAGGGTTGTAATGAGGACCTTAGTGTCTAAGAGGCGTTCTATGGGTGTTGCAGTGGGTGTTCCCATGAAACACCCGTGGATGATTTTGACACATTACCAGATTTAAAAGATTTTGTAAACCTGGGACTGCATCAAAAGCATATGCCACCCCAGGAGTGTTGTAAGGGTGGCACAATGGGGAGAAATATCTTTATTTCTCCCAGTTTTTCCCTCTTTCTATGTGTGCTGCATTTTGCTTTGCTTTGGAAACAGCTAAACCCAGTAGAGTAAAACTAGCTACATATCACCAGAAAGGTAATTTTAGGGATGAGCTCTTAAATTGGGGTTTTAGACCTGAAAAAGAGTTTATTTTTACAGGTCTGTTTGCAGGCATGAGTCGTTGTTGGCTGCAGGGGACTGGGCCTCAGTGGATGCATGTATCTTGTTTTCACTGACATAAAATGGATGACAATATAGTGATTAATTCCACATATAATATTTAAGTGTGTATACAAAATGTGTAGTGGTTACACCATATACAATAGCCTTTCAGTAAAAATGAATATCAAAATGGGGTTTTGAGTCAAGTTGGACTTGGTTTTACGGGTCAGAGCTCATACAGTGGGCACAGGATAGAAGTGTCATAGTGGTAGAGTTCAAAGTTACCAGCAAGTGAGTCCCAAAAAATGAAAAACTGCAGGTGACCATCCAAAAAGGGATCATGTTGCAGTAATAACATAACATGTCATAATATAACATAAAACAACGTGCTTTTGTAAGGTGCACATTAACCCTGAACAATATGTACGACTGATGTTTATTTTTAGTCAAGTCATTGGAACTCTTTTACTTGACCACAGGAAAATGAAAGGCTGGGTGGACCCACCAGCATTTCACCAATGACCAGGAGGGCAATCGAATATTCCTGCAGTGATTGCATTAATCCACTGTGTAGCCAAACCTGTCTGTTATATGGTAGAGAGAACACTTCACTCCAAGGGGATGAGATGGAGATAGGATCTAGGTCTGCCTATCACTGTATTCTGGAGAAGCTCTCCTTCCCTTGCATTCTCTTATCCTGTCATTTTATCTTGAAGTTCCCCTTGGTGTGTGCCACTACTATCAATTAATTGACATAGGTGGTCACTACAACCCTGGCGGACGGTGTTAAAGCGGCAGTAAGACAGCCAACAGGCCGGCGGTAAAAAAATTGAATTACGACCATGGTGGAAACCGCCAACAAAGACAGCCACTTTAACACTCCGACCTCCACTGCGGTACAAACAAACAGCGCGGCGGTCACCACCAACAAACAGGCGGGAGACAATGTACCGCCCACACTATTATGACAGGCCAATCCGCCACCTTTTCCGGGGCGGATTCACAGCGGATAAAAACACGGCGGAAACAGGAATTTCAAAGGGAAAATGCTCACCTCATCACACTCCACGAGGAACAAAGACACCATGGAACTGGAACTCCGAATCCTACCTGCAATCGTCTTCCTGCTCCTGTACAAGGAGCATGAACGCCGGCGGCGAAGACCACGTTGAGTACTGCACCTATGACACAGGGGAGGGGGGAGGCAAAAAACAGGGACATGCAACACGCAACACCCCCACGCCCACCCTCACCCACTACAACACACACACTAATACATATCTACACATTATAGTTACACCCCCCAACCCCTCCGGAAGAATGCAAAGACAAAAGGAAATGAGTGTAACCATTGTAATATATTGAAATCCAGTAAGCAAAAATATACATATTTACACTATTAACAAAATATACACCAAGAATAGTAGTCCAGGTATTGCACCATTTATAGTCCGTGGACCACTGGGCCCAAAATGCATGGGTGAGGCCCACACTCGATACCAGATCAAAGCAGAGAGACCACTGCAGGGGCATCAGATAGAAAAACAACAGGCACCTCAGGGGGAAGGGAAGGAGGGGCACCTCAGCCGGATGAGTGCACGATGCCAGAACCACGAGGGGGCACAATGCCCCCTGTTCAATCCTGGGGAGTGCAAAGCCACAGTCTCTCAAGTCTCTACAGAGGGTGGGTTGCCCACTGTTCAATCCTGGGGAGTGCAAAGCCACAGTCTCTCAAGTCTCTACAGTGGGTGGGTTGCCCACTGCCATATCCTGGGGAGTGCAAAGCCAAAGTCTCTCAAGTCTCTACAGTGGGTGGTTTGCCCATTGTTCAATCCTGGGGAGTGCAAAGCCACAGTCTCTCAAGTCTCTACAGTGGGTGGTTTGCCCACTGTTCAATCCTGGGGAGTGCAGAGCCATAGTCTCTCAAGTCTCTACAGTGGGTGGTTTGCCCAGTGTTCAATCCTGGGGAGTGCAAAGCCACAGTCTCTCAAGTGGATAACAGTCTCCACTGGTTCTGGAGGGGGCCTGGTGCCCAGAGTGCTTCACCCTGTGAAGGAGAGAGGTAGTGGATGCATGTCTCCACTGGTTCTGGAGGGGGACTGGTGCCCAGAGTGCATCACTCACCCCGTGACGGTCCCAGTTGCGTCATTGCCCCTGCCGCTCATGGGCTAGCGGTGCTTGAGTTGGCGGTGCCCTGTTCAGCGGTGCTTGATTTGGCAGTGCCCTGTTCAGCGGTGCTGTTCAGCGGTGCTTGATTTGGCGGTGCCCTGTTCAGCGGTGCTTGAGTTGGCTGTGCCCTGTTCAGCGGTGCTTGAGTTGGCGGTCCTTCATGGGCCAGCGGGTCTTGTGCTGGCGGTCCTTCATGGCCCAGCTGGGCTGGGGCTGGCGGGGCCCTCCTGGGCAGCTGGGCTGGGGCTGGGGGGGCCCTCCTGGGCAACTGGGATGGGGCTGGCGGGGCCCTCCTGGGCAGCGGGGATGATGGCGGTCTTCTCCGCCGTGCTGCACTTCCCCGACTTGCCGGGTTTCTTGTGGCCCTTCCCCACCTTGGGAGGTGTCACAGCTGAGTCCACACTCCCACCGGGACTCTTGGGAGCGGCTTGGGTGGCTGGAGTCTTCCCCCTCTCCCGCCGGGCACTGGCCAACCGCTGATGCTTCACGGGGAGGGACTGGCTGTGCTGTGGCTCCGTGCCACACTGGCTGTCCTGGTGGCCGGTGCACTCCACATACCTGTGACTACAGGCACCACAGGTCCCGGAGATGTTGTGGCTGAGGTGCTATTTCGGAACCTATGAGATGGATGGGGTGGGGGAAGTGTGGGAAAAAGGTCAAGGCTGGACAGGAAAAGTTTTTGGGACACACTGGGATGGGTAGCTGGAGAGGGTTTGGGAGTGGAGGAAGAGGTGGTGGTTGTAGGAGGTGTACGTTTGGTGACTTTGGGTGAAGGTGCATGCGCTGGAGGCTGTCGTGAGGTGGATGGCTGTAGGGTGGGTGTGTGCCTGCGTTTGTGTATCTTGGGAGGGGGTGTCACAGACACACTGGGAGAGGACACAGGGGACGTGTGAATGGTAGTGGGGGTGGTGACTGCACGTGAGCGTGGTGAGCTGGTGGGTGTGCTGGTGAGGGACGTAGTGGCTGTAGAGGTAGTGCATGCAGGTGTGTGTGTAGACGAGACTGGGAGGGAGACGAGGAGGAGGGGGACACAGTGGAGGCAGTGGATGTTGGTGTGTCTGCATGTGTGTGATGCTTGCGTGAGTGCCTGTGGGATGTGTGGTGCTTATGTTTGCCTGAGCTTCCCTTGTGTGGTGAGGTGTGTGCAGGCTGGTCTGATGGTGTGCTTGGGATAGGCAGAGGTACAGGGGATTGGGTCTGGGTGGAGGAAGTTGGAGGGGGGAGGCTAGACACAGGGACAATGGCTGCCATCAGTGCTGAGGCCAGAGTTTTAAAGGATCGGTGAAGGGCCGCCTGACCAGAATGAATTCCCTCCAGGAATGCATTAGTTTGTTGCAACTGCCTTTCTACACCCTGGATGGCATTCAAAATGGTAGACTGCCCAACAATGAGTGACCTGAGGAGATCAATGGCCTCCTCACTGAGGGCAGCAGGGGTGACTGGGGCAGGGCCTGAAGTACCTGGGGTGAGGGTGATGCCCACCCTCCTGGGTGAGCGGGCACGGAGCGAAGGCTGAGGGGCTGCTGGGAGGGCAGTCCTGGTGGGGGGGTGGCGGCTGTACCTGTAGATGTGGGGGGCACAGATGTTGCCGCCACCACAAGGGAGCTCCCATCAGAGGACGAGTCCGTGTCGCTGGTATCAGTTGCTGTCCCCGCCGTGGAGCTCCCCTCGCCCTCCATCCCACTGGTGAATTCTGAGTCCGTAGTGTGGCCCTCCATGGCCATGTGGGATGCAGCTCCCTCGTGCTCCGGTGCCACTGCTCCTCCGCCTGATGATGCTAATGCACACAAGAACAGGGAAACCACAAAAGGATTGGGGGACAGAATAAAGACATGTTGAGTGCATGGATTACTGCTACTGTTGGCGGACAAGACAGACAAAGAAGCCCCCTGCACTACGCCGCGCTCTTGGGCTCTACAGTGCAATTCCTGGGAAATGGCCTACAAGGCTATGGACGACATCTGCACACATAAATGACACAGGGGCATGAATTGCTGTACTTGGCACTCTACAGAGGTGGGGTGGGGGCCACAGGGCCATGCCTTACGGAGGGGCCTAGCCTACGGAACTCGCCCTGGCCTAGGGAAACCCACAGCCCTCCTCCCCCACCCAGACAACTCCACTGCACGCAAAGTCAGCTGAATGAGAGTGTACTCACCCCCTTGTGTCCGCTGTGATGCCCTCAAGCACCCATCCAACTCCGGGTAGGCCACCGCCAGGATCCTGCACATCAGGGGGGTCATGGTTCGACGGGCACCCCTCCCACGTTGGGAGGCCATCCCCAGCTGAGCCACTGCCATCTTCTTGCTCCAGCGGCGAATGTCCTCCCATCTTTTCCGGCAGTGGGTGCTCCGTCTGTGGTAGACCCCCAGGGTCCGGACGTCCTTGGCGATGGCACGCCAAATATCTTTCTTCTGGGGGGCACTGACCTACATGAAATGTACAGGGGAAGAATAGAAGTCATTACCAACTGCACCGTCAAAGTGATTGGCCCCCATCCTACCCTTACCATGTGGCATATACACCCACCGTCTTTCATGCACGCAGAACTCTGCCCCCTTCCTTTTTACATCCAGCCCTCTCCACACAGGCGTAGCCCATACAACATGCTCCCTGTGTACTTACCTGTTTGTCTGGATGACCGTAGAGTAGCGTGTACTGGGGGAGGACCCCATCAACGAGCTTCTCCAACTCCTCCGATGTGAAGGCAGGGGCCCTTTCCCCAGACGTACGAGCCATTTTCTCTTCCAGACTGAGGTCACAGCTGCACTTGCAGTGTAGGTCCTCTCCTGTCGAAGATCAGGTATCGAGTGATTGAACAGATAGAAAATGGCGGTCACGTCCACGGCGGTCACGTATGCTGCGGTGCGTACCATCACCGCCGGCGTACATCATCATTGGCTCCTGGGACCCATAGGGTCCAATGTTAACCAATGCAGCATTGCGCTGTGGTCTTCGACCGCCTACCGCGACGGTGTACAACGCCAGCGCAGTTACCTCACATCCCATTGTCCCACTTCAGTGGTCAGGCAGCCGCTATTTCAGGGGCCCACATGGCCTAATTTCCAACTGCGTCACACATACCTAGGCCTAGTCTCAAAACACATACAGGCCACCTATTATGTATGATTGGTGTTCTGGGTAAACTGTGTGTACGTACCTCTGAGTTGTTTGACTCTGTGGTCGCTGTTGTCCTTCATAGGCACCGTCCGCTGGGACATGTGAGGAGATGGCGGAATCCTCCGGTGTACCGACCGCTGGTGGACCTGTCGACAATGGAGGAAAGACATTTGATAATCACCTACAGGTTTGACCGTGCCACAATCCAGGAACTGTGTACCCAGTTGGAGCCAGACCTGATGTCAGCAATCCGCCATCCCACAGGAATCCCCCCTCAAATGCAGGTGCTATCAGTGCTCCATTTCCTTGCAAGTGGGTCTTTTCAAACAACTGTGGCCATGGCATCAGGGATGTCCCAGCCTATGTTTTCCAACGTATTGTCCAGAGTGTTGTCTGCCCTGCTGAAACACATTTTCCCTCAGGTGGAGGAGTTGCCTACAGTGAAAGGTGACTTCTATGCCCTTGGACATATCCCGAACATCATAGGTGCCATTGATGGGTCCCATGTGGCTTTGGTCCCCACCCCACAGGAGTGAACAGGTGTACAGAAACCGGAAGAGTTATCATTCCATGAATGTACAGATGGTATGTTTGGCAGACCAGTACATCTCCCATGTGAATGCCATGTTCCCTGGCTCAGTGCATGACGCCTACATCCTGCGGAATAGCAGCATCCCTTATGTGATGGGTCAACTCCAGAGGCACCGTGTGTGGCTATTAGGTGAGCCCCTGGAAGCAAGACAGTGGGAATGGTTGTCTGGTGTTATCCCTACAGGTTAGTGTGTGTCTAACAGTTGTCCCTCGCCACTTGCAGGTGACTCTGGTTACCCCAACCTGTCATGGCTACTGACCCCAGTGAGGAATCCCAGGACCAGGGCAGAGGAACGCTACAATGAGGCCCATGGGCGAACTAGGAGGGTGATCGAGCGGACGTTCGGCCTCCTGAAGGCCAGGTTCAGGTGCCTGCATATGACAGGTGGATCCCTATTCTACTCACCAAAGAAGGTGTGCCAGATCATCATGGCCTGCTGTATGCTTCACAACTTGGTTTTGCGACGACAGGTGTCTTTTCTGCAGGAGGATGGTCCAGATGGCGGCGTTGTGGCAGCTGTGGAGCCTGTGCACAGTGATGAGTATGAAGCAGAGGAAGAAGACATGCACAACAGGGACTCAGTGATCCAGCAATATTTCCAGTGAAACACAGGTGAGAATAAATTCCTGCCTACTACATGCACTTTTCATCTACTACCTCTCTACTGTCTGTCGTTTTCACCCAGTGTATGGTCACTGAGTTGTCACTTTCCCTTACAGTTTTACAGATGTGGGTCCCAACGTGTGTCATCTGCTTAGATTCCCCATGGACTAGAGCTGTGTGACATAGGTATGTTGACATTACTATTTCAAGAACATTTTGTCACTGTAATTGCAAATACACAATTTCGAAATCATAGACAGACTCCAGATCATTTTGTGCTTTAGGTGTGTTTATTTAAATGCAAAGTATTGGAGGGGGACGTTAAATGGTGAGGGGTGATGGTGGAGGAGTGTCCATGGCAGAGTCCAGTCTATTAGTCTCACAGGTGCATTGCCCATATGGGCATTGTAAGTGGAGCTGGGGCAGTTTAATTATGGACAGGGTGACAAAGTGGGACAGTGGGATGACAATCAGGGTGGTCTCATTTCTTGGCGGGGGTCTTGGCATTGTGCTCTGTCTTGTTCCTGGATCTCAGGGACCGTTTGCGGGGTGGTTCTCCATCTGCAGGGGGTGGGGTGCTGGTGTGGTGGTCCTGTGGCGGGGCGTCCTGTCCACTATCGCCGGCGGAGGTGGTGGGCAGTTCATCGTCCATGCTAGTGTCAGGGGCCCCTTGGAGTGCCACAGTGTCCCTCCTGGTGTTAAGTAGTTCCTTCAGCACCCCTACGATGGTGCCCAGGGCGGAGATGATGGTTCTGAGTTCCTCCCTGAAGCCCATATACTGTTCCTCCTGCATGCGCTGGGTCTCCTGAAACTTGGCCAGTACCGTTGCCATCGTCTCCTGGGAGTGGTGGTATGCTCCCATGATGGAGGAGAGGGCCTCGTGGAGAGTTGGTACCCTTGTCCTGTCCGTCCCCTGTCGCACGGCAGCCCTCCCAGTTCCCCTGTGTTCCTGGGCCTCCGTCCCCTGGACCGTGTGCCCACTGCCACTGCCCCCAGGTCCCTGTTGTTGTTGGGGTGGTGGGTTATCCTGGGTTCCCTATAGTGGTGGACACACAGCTGATTGACGTGTCCTGGGGATGGAGGTATGGGCCCGCTGGGTGGGTGCTGTGCTGGTGTTTCCAGAGAGGGGAAGGTCTGTGGTGGCCTGTACCTGTGTGAGGGGAACCGACTGTCCAGAGGTCCCCGATGGTCCGGGCTGGTCATCTAGATCCAGTTGGACAGAGCTGTTGTCATCACTGTGGGTCTCTTCTGTGGGTGGAGTGGACATGTCTGGACCCTCCTGTCTGGTGATGTTGGGTAGTGGTCCTGCAGGGGTGGAAAGGCATGATTATTGCATCTGTGTGTGTGATGGTGTGCAATCGGTGGGTGACCGTGTACCCCAGTGCTAGCATTCCTGTGTGGGACCTTGTGCGATGATGGTTTAGGGGGTTGTATGGGTATGTGCAGTGGGCATGCTTTATTGATGGGTGTCCATGCTTTGTTGTTGCATGCAGGGCTTGGTGTTGGGATGTGTGGTTTGTGATATTGGTACATTTGTGAGGAGTTGGAGTGATAGGGGTGAGGGTGAGGGTGGGGGTATGTGATATCATGTAGGTAGGGTGGGGGATGTAATAGTTAAGATTTGACTTACCAGAGTCCATTCCTCCACCAACTCCTGCGAGGCCCTCAGGATGCAGAATCCCAAGACCTGCTCCTCCCATGTTGTTAGTTGAGGGGGAGGAGGTGGGGGTCCGCCGCCAGTCCGCTGAACCGCCAGGTGGTGTCTTGAGACCACGGAACACACCTTTCCTCGTAGGTCGTTCCACCTTTTCCTGATGTCCTCCCGATTTCTTGGGTGTTGTCCCATTGCGTTGACCCTGTTGACTATTCTTCGCCATAGCTCCATCTCCCTTGCAATTGAGGTGTGCTGAACCTGTGATCCAAATAGCTGTGGCTCTACCCGGACGATTTCCTCCACCATAACCCTGAGCTCCTCCTCCGAGAACCTGGGGTGTCTTTGCTGTGCCATGGGGTGGTGTGGGTGATGTGTGGGGTGGTGTGTGGGGTGGTGTGTGTGGTGATATGTATTGGTGCGTTGTGTGAGGTGCGTGGAAGTTGTGTGGTTGATGGTGTTATGTGCCTGTGGATGCTGTTGTACTTGCTGGTGGTGTCTCTCTCTGTGCTTCGTTCTCAATTTTTGGTAGTAGGGGTTTGTGGGTGATGTGGGTGTGTGTTTTATATTGTATTGGGGGTGTGGGAGTGGTGTGTGTATGTGTATCAGGTGTGTGTATTTTGAATTGTCCAATGTGGCTGTGTTTTGTATGTGTGTGTGTATTTTGAGCTCAGCGGTGTGTACCGCCAATGGAATACCACGGTTGAAAGACCGCCGCATGGATTCGTGTGTCGTGATAGTGTGGGCGTATTTCTGTTGGCGTGACGGTGGAGGTTTTGTTTTCGCCAGTTTATCACTGACCTTTGGTGTGGCGGACTTGTGTGGGTGTCTGAATTTTGGCGGATTCTGAAATGTGGGTCATAATAGCTGTGGCGGAATTCCGCGACCGCAGCGGTGTGTTGGCGGTCTTCGGCATGGCCGTAAGTGGCTTTTACCGCCAATGTTGTAATGAGGGCCATAGTCTGTAAACTCCTGCTGTGTGGGTGCCTTCTCTCTAGTGAAGGACAATTGAGGCAGACCATGTAGTTCTTTGTAGTGATAAGGAAAAAAAGTCCTTATGGAAACCTATTTGAAATTAGTAAATTCCAAGTCACAGTTGCTGTGCCCACACATGTGGACCTCATCTCTAAAGTGTTGGTCTACATTTACAAAAATTTCATGCAGGTGCGCGTTTGATTCAAGGTGACACAAAAGATAGTACTCATTAATTACTGACATAAAAAATCTCTGGTCTACCTTCTGTTCTCCTTCCGCCTTGAAGTTCTTTCTTCTAGAGACAGGACGGCTGCAAGGAGCATTCTCTTTGTGTATGCACAAATTGGATGTTGAGAGAAAAAACTTATGTAATGTATTGGAGATAATGGAAAAATTACTTGATGATTCCATCACCAACAATTATAAATGAGCTTTGTGACAGCTAGTAAAGACTCACAGGTAATTTTGTTCTTAAGACTTCATAACAAAATTCAAGCCTCCTTATTTGTCATCAACTGTAGTCCAGTACATTGAACACTCGATGTACCATGCTCATATTCCAGCTGTTCTTACAGCGCATCAAAAGTTAACAATGTCAGTGATGACCTGCTGGCTTCATCCATTGCATATTATACAATGCTATATGAGCAATACAACACCTTGAAAGTTACACCATCAGCCATGATGATGCATTCAATGGGTTCAAATCAAATCAGTGGCTGTGGAGCAAGGTATGTTGTATGTTAAAGTGGTTTAAAGATAATGGCACCCATGCATGCCAGGGCACTGGTAGATTTAGTTACGTGCTGGACATACAAATGATACACCAGAGAAAAAAATATGGCTGTCTTGGCAAGGTACTTGTTGCATGTTGGGGTGGACAACTTCTATGTGAATGTATGGCTAGTTGCTTCAAGGAAATATTTCACATCACTTACTGTTTTCCTTCACCTCATTAAAGATCAAAGTAGCAGCATTTGAACCTGCAGGTAAAGAGTGGAACGAGGAAGACATAGTTACATTGTTCATGGATGCTCCAGAGTGCTAGTTGGTGGATTTGTTAGTTCAGTATTGGTAAAGTGTTCTCCTACTCAGGATTATGCTTTAAACAAGGTCAATAAATATGTTCAGCCAGCATAATGGTTTGGAGACATTAGGCATCAAAACTTCACAACAAATCAATTTAGAGTGACAGTATGACCAATTTGGCCACACAAGGAAACCTCGAGTCTGGAATAAGGTTAATGGGTTTTATTAGAAGCTTAAACTCAAAGCCATATAGACAATTCTGAAAAACGAAGTTATAAAGATACGGAATCACTAAACGTTGGCCAAGGCGACGGAAAAGGTTTAAACAAACTAACATCAAAAGAACTAAGCATTTGACAAAGGCAATGCAAAACATCAGGAGAATAACCTGATGCTTAGAAAATAAGCACTGTTCAGTTCTTTTAAGCTTTAATGCAATTTAAAGTCATCTAAGGTTAGGTACCTAGAGTAAGAGAAAGCCCTACAGATTAGCAAGTCAACGGTTAACATGTCCTGGGCGAGAACACATGTGGGTAAAAGTAAAAAGAACAAGCATTTGCAATGCAACGGGTCTTGCGTTTGCTCGTGTTAGAGCGGATAGCATTGTAAACTCCTAACCCGACTTTTCACTGGTAATGAAACCTATCGGCAAAAGTGCATTTATGTACTAACCAGAAAAAGAGCAATTAACTGTGAAACAGGGTCGATGTTATGTAAAGCGCCCGACTTCTGCCAAGCGAGATCGCGCTGGGAAAATAGAGAAAAAGTAGTCCATGAGCCGACAGAAAACAGCAAGCCTTGCATGTTTTCTGTACTTGGTCGATGCGCTCGAGGAGGGCTATCCACCGGAAAAGGCATGACGTATGCATGCCTTCCACTAATTAAATCAAGCAGATTCTAACAGGCAAGCCCACAAGCCAATGACAAACACTGATGTGACGTGGACAGGGCTCCGAGTCCTTTTTAATTATAAAAGCGTCTCGCTTAGCTAAACGAATGCGCAAGCGCATGCGACGCAGGCTCGACCCTAAAAAGGACAAAAAGAATTTGGAAAACTGACATCTGGATCAAAAGGTGACAACCAAGTTTGGCAACAGGTAGGTAAAAAAAAAAAAGTGTCAGCATGTCAGAAGCTCGGCCATGAGTCTTCTTTTTGAGGCCAGGAGAAAGGTTCTAAGTCTCAGCAAAGCATTGTAATAAAGGATGGGTAAGGGTAGAGAGGACCGGACCCCCTCTGAGTCTAAGGGGTCCAGCAAGAAGCAAAGAGTGGGGAAGTCTGACCAAAGTCCAACTAGGGAACGGGATATTAAAGTTCATAATGCAAAATGGTCCATCCATCCATCACTCCACAAGAAGCAGAAGGAGTAATTGTCCAATGAAAGTCAATCATGCTACACGGACTGCAACATCAATGAAGATTCCATTATCAGCATGTGAAAAGCATCCATCTTAGCTCATCCGTGTGGGTTGAAACAATTATACATCTAGTCCATTCCACAGTTCCTGAATGTACTGTGTCCAGGGTTTGTTTCGCAGGCTCACTATGTGTAAAACAATAGATCATCTATTACCAAGCTAGCACTTCATGGGAACAAAGTCTGAAAGAAAAGTTCATGTTAGCAAGAATGACTAAACAATTGTCTACAGGACCTTGCAGGCCTCACTTAGGTTAAGTAAAGTGAATGAAAGTGCCACATTTATTCTTGCAAATAATACATACATAACATTCAAATTTATGAATTCAACATTAATAAGCTTTGTCAGCATTCATGTTATAGCAGATTTAAAATGAAACATTGACTGTGCTCAGAACGAACCCAGGAATGTGACCCTTCGAATTTAAATGGGTTACAAGTATGGACTTTAATTGAAGTGCATTGTTTTGGCCATTTTTTGGAAACCTTGTTATGTTGACTGTGTTATTATGTGTGTTTTGTTGTAACCTCTAGGTTCCACGTTGATTGTTCCAGGGTTTTTAATTAACATATATAAGCCTTGCACAAATATATCTATGTCCATGTTGACTTCAGTCTTTGTATTTATTTTTCTGGTAATTGAGTTGATCTTTACTTCCTACTATTGAGCTATCAATAAGATTGTGTTTGATATTCACTGTATGTTCATTTATATATTACAATAATAACCACTGTGCTTAGAAGAATACGGCCTAGACCCGGGTTCTTGTTAGGTAGGGTTGGCGTTGTGGTTTAGTACCCCCTCTGAAAAAGCAACCACCAAGGCCAGGTAGATAGATTTATAATTAAAGATATCCTCAAACTTGGAGGCAAAACCTGACGACACAGAGCAAGGCTTATTCTTCACAGTTGAGCTACATGAGCATATTTTCCCAGTTCAGCAACCTCTTGGTCATAAGTATATTCATACTCAACAAAAAAGAGCCACATGTGTAATGTTTTCTTGCTTCCCTGCAGAGGACAATCACATCTGTATTTACTAGCTCCTAAATGTTTCCTCTTACTCTTAAATTGTTTAACAATCTGGTTTCTTATACAGCCCAGTCAAGTGAAAACCATAACAGCTTACCAAACGAACTGAGGAGTTAGCAATGTTTTTGGTTTTGTTGTGTTGCCCTCCTGGCTTGCTGAACTTGTTTTTATTGGTTTTAGGACTCTTTGCTCTTCTCCACTGCTAACCAATACTAAATTGCTTGATCTCTCTCTCTCAAACATGGTAAAATTGGCCTACACCTAATTGGCACCTTTACTTACCTTGCAAGTCCCCAGTAAATGGTACTACATGTACCCAGGACCTGTAAATGAAATGTTACTAGTCTGCACCATCCATGTGCCACTTACCAAAGTAGTCTTTTAAAGCCAGTCCCAGGCCAGCCACTGCAGCGTGTAGTGCAGTTTTAAACTGCTATTTTGACCAGATAAAAGCAAACCTTTTTGCCAGACCCAAACCTTCCTTTTAAGTACCTATGTCACCCGTAGGGGATGTTCTAAAGTCTCTCAGATCAGGTTGTATTGTATTTAAAAAGTAGGGTGTGTGTATCTGTTTAAGTTTTAGATGTCCTGTTAAGAGAAAAACTCCTGAAGCTGTTGTTTACTGTTGCAAGGCCAATCTCTCCAATTAACTGACACTGAGTTAGCTTTCTACACTTAATACATACTAACTTTGTATTGGGAGCAGATAGAAATATACTGTTTACACTCATATGAAACTGTAATTAAACATTATGTTTATTGGTGAAGTTGGATTTTAAGCCACAGTCCTGAAAGTTCCACCTTTAGAAAGTTGGCATTTTCTCGCCCCAACTATTTGTGCTTTCTGTCAGTGTCCTGTGTTCCCTCAACACAAAGACTGGCACCACGTACATATAGAGAACCTCCAAATCCACTCATAAGAACACTCCTGGACTTATGGAAGTTACAGAAAGGGGGCTGCCCTGCTGCTTGAGGAACTGCCTTGCTATCTGAGAAGAAAGACTGGATCTGGTTTATTTTCATCCTAGGCTAACCAGAGTGACTCCAGGTCCAGTTTGCTGACCTTCTGTGTGAGCTACAGGGACCCAACAAGGTTTAGGAGCTTCCCTGCAACTGCCCAGCTGTCCTGCTGTGACTGGACCAGTCTGCACCTGCAAAAGGGCCTGCCTTTCTGGCCTCTGCTGGAGTGAGTCCCTAATTCCTATGAGTTGCCCCGAGGTGCTGAAGCCTTAGCTGACATCATAGTGTACTCCATCTAAAGAAAAGGTGAAAATCCTGACATTTGGGCTCCTTATAAGAGCGAACAGGCCCGTTTGTACCAAAACTCTGTGCCTGCAACCACCAGCAATGCAAAGTTCCAGGAACACCTGCTCTGCGTGTGGACAGCAACCACCAGCAACGACTGGCAATGCAAGAGCAACACTTCTCACTACACTGACAGCCCACGACGACTGCCAATGCAAAGAGTTATGTTTTCGTTTATAACATTTGTTTTCCATCAGTTCTGTAATGGAGTATTCTGTATGTCATCAGAATGTTCTGGATGAAATGTCCTGGTGGTGTGTGGCAGCTGAAGGAGAGTGAAAAGAGTGAAGATCTGTTCAATGTTGCTTTTTGCTGTAACCCATTAAACCAGCAATTACACTTCAAGGCTGAGTGTTTTTGTCACCTTTGTAAAAATAACATGGCACAAAACTACAGCAAGAACCATCCATGTCACTTGACTGGATCTTTGTCCTACAATGACCATTCACGATGCCTGGCATGATGTTCACACAGCAGGAACAACCACATACGATGTTCAACCTCCTCCTTGAGGCCTCCTCCAACACGAACAGAACTCTTTGCGCTGGGCTCAGAAGGTAATTTTTCAGTGGGACTAACCTGGTCTGTGTTTTCGAAAAGCCCTCCATTGTGGTCTGTCTGCACCTGTGAATTTTCCCCAAGTCTACTATGACCAGATGACCACAAGTGGCGCTTTGTGCTTTTACTGCCATTTTCTCTAAAAACTTGACTATCTCCCGGTATACTCATTGGATTTTTGTCATTCTTGTATCACAAGAGTTTTTGAAAGGTACTCAATTTTTCTAAATGTATTTTTTTCTTGTGATGTGCTTTCACTTTATCACTGTTCGTGTGGTGCATAAACACTTTAGACATTGCCTCTGGGTTATGCCTGACTCGTCTTGTACCAAGCTACCAGAAGATGGAGCACAGGTTAATTTAGTGACTTTTGTGGTTCACCCTGACAAGGACTGTGGTTGTTTCCAGAGTGGGGTTTCCACCCCACTTACCCAATAACCCAATTTCTTACCATTCGCAACTACAAATGAAGCGGCCCTGTCAGCTACTGGAATTGATGGCTGACACTGCATCCCTGCTACCCCTGCGTTCTCGGTATTCTTTCTCCAGCTCTAGCTCCACGTTAAGGACCCATCATTCCCGACCCCTATCCTAATAAAGTTGCCCTCCATGAAATGTACGTGCGAGTGATTCAATACTTGAATCATGTCTATATGACGATCTGTAGTCACGAAATATTGATTATCCAGGTCTAGAGGAAATGATATTGCAGTAAAGTCACATCTTTTGACGACGGGGGCAGCAGAGACCAAGGAGCTCATGGAAACTGGTGCTCGCTGGACTGGGTTGCAGAAGCAGCTCGCGCTTTTTCCATCTCTAAAGTGTTCAGTGTAACTATGGCAGCAAGTCTGAAATCCGCCCTGGAGAGCGATGTGTTCCGACCCAAACAGGAGAAGCTGCTGCATGTCTTGCAATTGATACCGTGCAAAGAAACCGAAGACTTCTGCATCTGTGTTTCAGGTTAGTGAGCTGCTTTGCTTAACCGAAAATTGACAAAAAAGGTAAAAAAAATTCATGCACTCAGTTCCGGCCCATATTTCCTTGTTGTGGGAGGCTAAATGACTGTCTTTATCAAGTGGCTGATGTCAAAGTTCAGAGCAACGAGCAGCTTTTTTAAGTGTAAGTTGTGTTAACGTTTGTGTTAGAATGTAGAAAATTAAAAATAAAAAGAAACAATGACATCCTCATTTGATATAACAGCTACATTTATTTAAATAAGCACTAGTGACAAAAAACTGTGTACTTAATTGTTGGTGTTTTGAAATATTAAATCCAAACTGCATTTTAGAAGAAAATGAGATTTAAATCGAATTGCCCCTTCACTTTTACTGAGCTTTCGAAGAGATGTTGTGCGAGATTATGTTGACAGTTTTTATTATGCACAAATGCACGTTAAAATGAGAGGTATTGAGGTGTGTGGCTGGTGTAATAAGGAAATAACCGCTCATATGACAGATTTCCTAGTGGGAAGACACACAATTATCCTGCTGAAAACACTGAACTAGGAGTCTTTTGTACTCACCGCTTATATTTGCCTTGTAAATTCTCTCTTGGAATCTGTGCTGTTAAATAATTGATTGAAACAGCAATAGTGTCAATCTGTAGCTTTACCCGGGCCGAAAAAATAACACTTTTGACGAGTTGAAGTGTGTGTTAGGGACACATATGTCTCTTAAATTGATAGCGCAATCAGATGGCAGAAGCGATCGACTTTTCAGTACGCTTATTGCATCGACTCGCGACTGTTATGTTTCTGAAGCCTCTTCATGTTCATGCTGTGTATTTTTGTGGTGCAGTTTTTTTAATTATTCACACAAATCACAACGTCAGGATGATTCACTGTGTAATATCCGACAACGGCTGACAATGTTCTAATTATACATACATTGGTATGTAAGCGCACTAATGTCCTGTGTAGGCATAGAAATACGATAATTACATTTCTTTCACAGAAAGGTTACCTGAGGAGCTCATTTTTCATGATGAAAATACCCTATGGGTGTTTGATGTTACACCATAAAAATACACAGACGCACCTGACCATAAAAGGCCCAAGAAATGTCAGCCATGCACATATCACAAAGTTCTTTCAGAGGTCTGCGACCTATCTGTATGTCAGGTAATCTGACACATCGAGGACATTAATATAATTTGCATATTGTCTGCGGAAGATGATTACTGAAATGTGGCAAATACATGAATGAACATCAGTGCTTACTTGCCTAATATCATTTCATGAATTAGAAAATGTATGAAAGCCATTGGTTATTTGTTTAGTGCCATTGTATGAAATAAATCTGGTGCAATACCCTGCTTTTGCACCAAGGGATAACTATATACGCCATGGATGCCATACAATGCACTTCTGTGCCTTACTATAGGCTTTATGACAAGAGGAGTTAAGCCTACTCCTGCTCAATTTACGATGAGCTTATCTACCAGTCATTTGATTTTGAGGGTAGTTCTCCAGGAATAGGCAGAGCAGGGAATGCTTCTCTGACTCTTTCTCTCGCTGTGATAACTCACTTAGGGCCAGATGTAGCAAAGGTTTTAACCCATTCTGTGTCTATGGGAAAAAGTGTTTGTACATATGGCTCTTAGTGAGGGCCCTGTGTCTCCAATCACAACCTGTTCCCACATATAAAATTCCTCCCCCCCCTTAGACCTGTACAGTACCAAGCCCAAACAGTGCACAGTTGAACTGACTGAAAAGGGTGAGAGCGAGGGCCTGAGTTATCAAGGAGAAGGACTCAGCGTAATGCTATTACTGATAAGTAATGCAGCATTACCCCTTCAACTCTCTCGCATTGATGACTTACTTAGTGAGATGTACTCAAGCCAAAAAGCAAACCAGAACAACTGCACAGAAAATGCAAATACAGGTTTAATCCATATGCAAAAAGTGTTTTCAATACGAAAACCAGCACAGTGGAAGCCAACAAATCCGGAAACTCAGGACCCTGGACCAGCCAAGAAAGAGACACACAGGCAGAAAGAACTGCTCAAGTGGCAGCCCCATAGACTCCCCGCAAGAAGCACCCCACTACACAGCCATAGAAGCAGACATGCACGTAGTAGACCTCCCCTGTAGTCTTCCCCTGGACCCCCTGAGGAGAAGACAGGCCAAGTTGTGTATAAGCCAGCCAAAACACAGACTGGACCCACCAGACAAAGGCCTGAGATGAAGGACTACCCTCCGGTCACAAACAAAGCAGAAGAGCACCAGAATACCATCAACAGCACCAGGTAGATCAATACTGCTTCCGCACAGCAAGCGAAAAAAGAGCCACCTCCTCAGAAACTGATGGTCAGGAAAGAGCACCAGGAGAACACTTCCCGCAGGAGAAGAAATGAAGATGTCACTTCTAGCACCAATCCTGAACCCAACCGCAGCAAAATTCTGACCACGAACGCACACAAGACAGAACCCAGGACCACAAGGCAGCGGGCTGAAGTCATGGCCTTCAGAAAAAACACCACCAATGACAAAATACATAATTCCACTGAAGAGAAGGGCACAATGGAGAATTGTGGAAAGCCCACAATACCAACTGTAGATACTAGGAAGGTCATACCACCTGTAGGACTGAACTCAAAGGTAAAAAGTCCTGCAAAGAACCAGAAGACCAGACCCTTGGCGTCACAAGATCATACCAAAGGGATTGGAACACCTTCACAGCCACCCCGTCACCCTTAAGAGGGGAAGGGCTAAGATCTAACAGAAATCCTCCAGGAGAAACCCCAGAATCCAAGGAAGAAAAACGAAATGAGCAACCAAACACAGCTGAACGTCCCAGGCCTAAAATTACATTGAACAGTAGAAGACCTAGTCCACAACCATATGGACATCTGCACAGAAGACACAGAAGCCAAGAGACCCAGTAACCCCAAGGCACCCAGTGCAGTCCCCAAGCTGGCAGCCCAGGGCTCACCAACGATGGAACTTAGAAACAAGGAAACCGCAGGGAAGACAGGAACAAAGGACACCTCCACAGCTGCACCACCTCCATCTCGACCAGCCGAGGACACAGATTGTGTGGGGCCATGCCAGAGCTACCAGAAAAGCCAGAGCTCCCTTTCAACGTACCCGAAGCAGGAACTACTGGATCAAGGAAATGGAGGAAAAGAAAACAGCAGGCCCCTTGCCAAACACCCGACAGGGCATAGTGTGCCACCCACAAATGGCAGATGGAGAAAAGAAGACTTTATAGCCAGATCCGCCTTCCAGTCCCCCAACCAGAAATGTCATTGGGCCACAATAGCAGAGGAAGAGGCTACATTACAGCAGCTGACACAACAGCCAGTAACAAGGCCAGTTGTTCTGCACATGCCAGGACATCTGACACATTGGACCCTACATGCAAGCCCTCTTTCAAGGCCCAAAAATCCTTCACTAAGATTTTGGTTGGCAAGGCCCAAAACGTGCAGCCCTGAGCACAAGAGCAGATGCGATGACTGAAAGCTGCAGGCCACCATCCACCTTAGGAACCACAAAGCATCAACTGAATGGGAGGTCGAAAAAGGAAATCCCCATCTTCCAATTCAGGCAACAGTTGAAGAAAGCAAGGAACCTGGCCAAGCTCAAGTACCAGAGAAAAGATTGCCTCCTTGATTATTGGATGCAATGGCAAAGCAAGCACCGCAGGCTTAGCAAATTGCAGAAAAATGACCTCAGCAGCCTACTGCACCTAGGGGAGCGCACTGCCCAGAAGGACTCTTGTATGAGAGAGAATGTCTGCCAGATCATCCCTGGGAATTAACTTCCCACCAGTCACCATGTGCCACCCAGGGATGGAATCAGCACTAGAGTCAGAATCCGGATCACCATCCAACCGGACCGAAGCATAATCAGCATTATGCATGGCAGACAAGGATGTAGCGACTGCAGCCTCAGTCATTGCACCACCACCTCCTGATGACATAACCAGCAGGGAATCACTCGCCTCCTCTGAAACAGAGACCAATGTATCTTTGCCGTTCACTTCTCCCTTTTATTCAACCCAGATACCAACAGGAAAACATTTTACCAAATAAACAAACCTGCACGTGACACCATTAGGCGATTCCACAGTGAACTGTTGAAACCTCAGATGGCCAGGATGAACAGGAATACTGAGACATGCATCCTGAAGAATGAACAGTGCGATGAAGTCTCCAGGCGACACCAGCAGAAAGAGCTGCATCCCAAAAGGACGGATGTCACCAATCCGTTGATGTGATTTAAATCCAACACCTGCTGAAAAAGTGCTGGAATTCAATCTGAACCTTAGAAGGCCCAGAAACAGTACACAAGTAGCAAACATAACAACTGGGTGCAATTGGAGCCCAGAAAACAAGGTGAAGGGTCAAAATTAGCCACCAGTGCAAGGAGGCACCAACCAACAACCCTGTAATCCACAGAGTGAGAGAGGAACACCATTAACTCATTGACCCACCCAACTCTGGAACACCCACATAGTAACCATGAATAAAGGCATTCCCTGTCAATTTCTTACAGTCCTGACCAGCAGCACAAAGCATCCACTGAAATAAAGAGGAGTGAAGTCTCAGACATGGAATGGTCCCCCATATCAGAACCTAGAGCAAGCAGCAAAATAAGACAAATGTACTAAAACCTGAGTCACAGAAACACATACAAAACTCTGACTGAGCACTCAAGTAAAAAAGAAACAGAAAGTCACAGACATGAATAAAAACACATGACTTTACAGAAAATGTTAGTGAAGCCTGAAACTTAGCCCGTGCAAGCCAGCACAAATTACCTGTATATCTACTCCTGGAAACACGGGCCAGAATATATCATAGGCGTAAGCTTTCACTGGAACCCCGATCAATAAGCCAAAGCAAAAATGCTGACAACATCAACTTTATAAAGTATGTCTCAAACCCCTCGGCAGGAGTCAAACCCCTGCCCTGAAGGAGATGCCAAACCACATACAAGCATCGACACAAGGCCAGCTTTAGCGCTGGTGGCACCATGTCCCCCACCCCCTCAACACCACCTCCTCAAATTCCCAAACTACCACCCAGCAAATGTGACCCTCATCTCTCCATAGCCCCCCTTTCACATGCATGAATTTGTTTCAAAGCGCTTGTAAAGGCTGGCTTTATTAATCCACTCAACTATCCACATTAAATATAGTTACGTTCCTTGCAGCAGCAATATTAACCCTCTACAAACTTCATGGCGAGTCACAGCTGCCCCTAGACAAAACTCCCATCTCTCGCCCTAGCAGGATCATTAATCACAAGAGGTATCTTGATATTTTAATTGCTTCCTGAAGGCTGGACGCAAAAGGAACTTTTCAGCAGGTGCTTTTAAATCTCAAGTTTCTAAGCTATTGCTAAACACAGCGCCCCCCTAAGGTCAGCACCACCCAATTGGCTTCAGCACCCGGTGCGGCTGCACCGCTCACACCGCCCTAAAGCTGCCCCTGCTTTGACACCACTGTGCTAAAGCTCTCTGCGCTTGAACTCTTTGAAATACACCATGAATCCCATATTAGCGCCGACAGCTCTACACCTTCAGTCAATGGCACAAATATTAGTGACCTGTGCAGGGCAAAGCCACCTACAGGGACACTCACCGCTAGCCTTCACCACCGCTGCACATGCCAGGCAGAAAATGCGGAAGGTTGGTAATGCCTCTAATTTCCTCCGTGCAAACCTCCATAGGTGCACAGCAGCCTGGGAGACGCCAAAATCTTGCTCCATATCCCATTGCAGGACCATCCTCAGGCGTCATGGCATGTAGCAGTAAAACAACATGCAGATGAGATGAAAGCAAATGTCCACTCAGGCAACACTGTTTCTGGCACTAACTGTAAATATGAACGAACAACACCTTGACGCACCCTTAAGTGCGACAGCGCAATAACAGAGTCTACAAACAATGAGGTCAGAGCCAGGTCTGGTCACAGCAGAGAAGTCCTATGCTTTTTGAGGGCGTACCCCTAGAAAGCATACTCAGCTATGCGAACACTGAGCCATATGAAGTAGCCAAAAACAACCACTCAGTAAGCAACAAATAAAAACCAGGCTACACCCCTTCGTAGCAGAGGCACCTCCTGTCAGATTACCACCAAACACCTGAGTAATCCAGCAGGCCGTTGATTGCGAGGAGTCCCAACCTCCCCGACAATCAAGACACGCCTTTCCCAGCTGACCAGAGGCAAGCACAGCAGACCTCCAGCCTAGGCCCACAAGAAGAGTGAAGGTAGGCGGCTCAGAGGCAGCCACACCGCAGGAAGAAAACTCCTCTCACACTCAACGTACTTTCTGTGGGTTCCCGATATCACCGCAGGATTCAACACCTAGACAGCCACACCCCTCAGCACGGCCGCACCGCAGGTCTCGAGGAATCAGCATGCTGAAAGGTGCTGCACGGTCTCCCAACCATGTTGGCAATGCACTGCCAATCAGGAGCCGCAAACCAAGCCTCTGGGGCTCGCCCACAGTACCGACCCAAAGTGATGGGAGCAAGCATTTGCAATGCAATGGGTCTCGTGTTTGCTTGAGTTAGAGCTATTAATGTTGTTAATTCCTAACTGGACTTTTCTTGCCACATAAATTGAAAAGGAAAAGTAAAACAGTTGACATAAGCGAGCCGATTCAAAGCACCATCGTTGCCATGAGCATAAGCGTGAAAGAGAGACTCAAAAGGAAAAAGTTTGCTTGCAGTCAAAGGTATCAGCAAATATGCATTTTTTTATGTAACAGGATCAATGGCCAAGGCAGTAACAAAACTGCCCCAAGGAGGGACAAACGTAAAGCATTTACCAATGAAAAAGGATTTTTGAAAGGCAAACCCATGAACAAGTGATAGTGATGGGTGTGCGATGGGAGTGGTTAAAAGCCCACAGATAGATTACAAACCGGTCAAAGCGGTTGCGCAATCGACCTAAAATGGAACAGGAAGTAAGGAGGGGGAGGGAATTTTACATGTGGGAAAGGGTTGTGATTGGAAGCACAAGGACCTCCCTAAGTGAGTTATCACGGCAAGAGAGACAAAGGGTCAATTAGATTTTTCAGTCCTATTGGATGAGTCGGGGCAAAATAAGTTCACCAAATTTTGTATTAGGTCTGAGCCAAAGTTTAATCATGTGGGAGTAATCATAATAGTTTTGGTAATTTTGCGTTAGATTTTTGAAGAAAAATTACTGCAAATTATGCAATTACGCTGATTCCTATTATTATAAATGGATGTGGCACAAAAGCTTAGATCAGGAGCACAGGAACAACACACTCAGCAAGCGTGAGTGGCTGCTGGTTGCTTTTGGTTGTGTTCATTTGCATATTCTCTATTTTCTTAATGCAATGTTAACGTATGTGCTGTGTATTTTAGGCTAAGAAAATAGTACTAAATGCGGTGTTATACTCTTCACATAATTCTGCATGACCTTGAGTAACTGTGCTGTAATTTCTAGTGATTATGCTACAACAAATTACAATAGTTACACCCACGCCTACTTTCAAGCGCCCTACTGTTTTGGAGGTTCTTGTAGATTTAAGTATTTTCAGAGGTCCACGAAAATGTTCAAGGAAGTTGGTTTGGCTATATTATTAATTGATCAAATATCAGGTCTGTAAATAGAGGGAAAGGCTACCATGTAGCATTTGACCTGTGCCCATAGCAGGCAATTTCCAACTAACTCCTCCAAAGATTTGTATTTAGGGTCTAAGGAAGAAAATCTTTACAGATCGAAAAATGTGTATACCTTTCCCTTCTAAAATTCTGGAAATATATTAATATAGTGAGGTAAGTGTGACTTATAGGCTTTGGGATAAAGAGGCCACAATTTTGATGTTAGCTGTGGCTGCCGTCCCGCTCAGCCAAAACATTGCTCATAATGTTAAAGGACTTATCCCTACAAGTGTTGTTAGCTCACCCTTGACATCTTTTCCTTAAAAGCAGGCCAAGCATTCAAAGAAATGTGTTTAAGGGCTGTGGGGTAGCAAAGCAAACAATCAATAGCACAACTAAGGATATAAATAACATTTTTTGGCCAACATCAAGCCAACATTAGGTTCAATTAAGTGAGCACAAATGGCACAAAATGAAAAATGGTTTAGGGGGTTTAAAAATTATTAAACAAACTAAGCATTATGTAATTAACATATAGAAAGTAATTTTAATCAGTCACTGGAATGACAAAATCCAGTCCTGGAACTTCCGCTGGCTCTTATATCTAGGTGAGCCTGAGTGCACATGTTTGTATCGAAGGTAAGGTTTGGGTTGATTTTTAAGTCTGGCTACAGGCAGTTTTAGCTGCCTAGAAGACACCATGCCATCAATGCATTTAAAAAAATACAATGAAGAGTATATGTACAGAGAGCAAGTTGGCTTTGGGTCAGCACCTTTCAGCCAGTGTCTTTCATATACATTTGCCATTCCCTCAGTCGGCTGCCAGGCTGGTTAAATCTTTCCAAGATGTAATGTTTGCAATCATGTAATTAAAACTTAGTGTGCTTTCTTTGATGTATTTACTTTGCAGACACAATTACATTTTAATTGCCAGTTTACATTTTTTTTGTTTTCGAATTACCAGCTCCTTAGATACCTTACTATGTCATAAGCACAAAGGCCAGATTTGCGAAAGGATTGCGTTGCCCTTGTGTCATGCATAGTGATGCAAGGGCAATGAAAGCCTTAACTGATATTTACTATGCCACACAGAGCCACCTTATGTGGCTCTGAGTGGCATTGTAAATCTGGAGTAATGCAACGCAGTGCAAGTCACTGCCTTGCGTTACTCTCCCCTGTGAAGGCGTTCCATGGGTGGAAAGTTGGCATTCCCATGCATTTACCCAGGGTTGTGGTGCATGAGAATGTGTCAAAAAGGGACTCCTTCCAAGCTCTGGTGGAACGAGGATAAGTACCTTAATTTCTTCTCATTTTTACCTCTTTCTGTGTGTGCTGCATTCTGCAGCCCATATAGAAAGAGGAAAACACGTTAGGATTGTTTTTGTACAGGAAGGTCTCCTTTCCTGCACAAAACAATCCTACCTGCCATGAAGGCACCCTTGCACCACGGCACTGTGTGTGCCAGTGCAGAGAGAGAGCAGGAATGTGCCATATTTTAGTAGATATGGTGCTTTTCTGCCCTTTCTATGTGACGCGGTGCAGTGGAGCAAATTGTCTTGCTGGATTGCGCTACATCAGGTCTTTGAAAGTCTGGACTTTTGTGCTATTCATTAATTTCCCTTGTGCATTAATTTGCTTCACTTAGCTGTCATGAGAACATTCTTTATATTTCCTTGATTGCTTGTTCACACAGTAAAGTCATGCACACACATATACACTTTCTTAACAAAGCAACTATATTGGTGGCCCTTTGTCAAAAGTACCTAATATTCACTATTTTGTTGTGCATGCCTTTTAATTTGTCAATTAGACTGCTAACGTCATCTTCTGACTCCTTTTTATACCACTCTTATTTGAGGTGGCAGACTAACTCTGCTTATGCAGTCTGTTCAGTAAAGTGACTCTACCACCGACTTTCATATTTTTGTAGCCAAAGATGTTTTGTACATTGTGGGAATTCTTTTTAAAAACAGTTGAGGGCAACACTTGCAGATAACATACACCCACACACACACACACATATATATATATATATATATATATATATATATATATATATATATATATATATATATATATATATATATATATATATATATATATATATATAAAACATCATCACACTTTCTAGGTCTCCTCTTCAATCGCATACCAGCTGCCTCTACTACACTTGTCTATGCTGGGTTGAAACCTTTAACCCATATTTGTCTTTCCAGATGACTACATTTTGTACATTTCTTGTGTTCCATTTTTTGCCATCCTTGAACCACACTCGATTTTCATTTATCTAATTTACCTTAATAACCTCTTTGGATTCCAAACATTTAGACAATCCCTTCTGAAACACTTGCATCAAGTCTCACCTTTACAAAACCTCACTTTTCTGAACTCATAGATCTTCATCAACTTGTGATTATGCCTCCTCACATATTGACCATGATAACGATTCAGCTTAAAGTTGATCTGGCTCTTGTCAAATCCTTTCCGACCCACTCTCTCCAACCAAGCAGGTCTGACAGGTGTGCAGTTTTCAATGTGAGCAAATGTAGAGTAGTTCTATAACTCCACAACATATTTCTGAGTTCATATTTACCCTCTAGACTATTGTACATGACTGACTGAACACATTCACGAGAACCTAGATGAAACGTTGGACTAGACCGTTACATGAGGATAATATACCAGTGTCTTAAAGTATGTTATTCCTCTCTTCCTTATGAAATATTAAAATTCATCTGCTACAATTTGCAGTCCATGGTCAGATATCATAATTTCGGGACAACCATCACCCTCTAAAAATATCTTCACAAAACCTGATCGTATTGGCAGCTTTCATTTCTTTCAAACATACGATTTACAGCCATTTCGAAAAGTATTCTACTAATACTAAGTCATTTTTTCCCTTCTGCATATGGACACCAAAAAAGGATCACATATAGGGTTAACTACTTTTTCCTAAGCTCTTTTTGGATATGTGACCAAAACAAAGGATGTTTCCAGACCAGATGTGATTTGTCACTGTCTATTTAAGGTTTAAAACCTTTAACAAGCCTTATTATCTCCAGGCCAATCCCAAGCCACCAAAAGTCATTTTGGGCCCTTCTCTTCATGGCGAACATTCCACCATGCCCTTCATGCAGTTAATCTAACATTCAATGGTCAATACAAAAGGAACCATCAATCTCTTTTATCGCCACACCAACTAATTCAGCACAGACAACTCTGACCACATTGACCTAAAATCAGTTAACACTTACACATCCCTTGCATTAGGAATTTTTCTTTGAGGCAAACATTTCACCAGCAACTGCAAGATATTATGTTCTAATGTAGCCTGCTTCCACTCATTTTTGGAAATGGCGCTGTTACAAAATTGCTCAACCTCAGCAACCACCTAATCATGTTCCTCTCCACAGTAGTCAACTTTCAATGAGAGATGAGATAAATAGTGCACTGTCACATTTTTTGTCCCTGGTATGTACTTAACAGTAAAAGAATATTTTTGTAATCAATATGACCACTTGGCTATACATGATGTAGTTTTTCGTGCCCTCTTTGTTGTGAATGAATTTTGCAAAGCCTTGTATTTTGTGTATAATTCGGAAACAGTTTCCAAAATATATGTTCTGAAGTGCTAAACATCCCACCACCATGTCAACACATCTTTTTCTATAGCAAAGTAAGTACTATCTGCCTCTTTCAACGCATGCTACGCCAACACCAATGGCCTCCCACATCCTTTGTTCACTTGCATCAAAATGACTCCCACCTCATATGTACTTGCATCTGCCACTACGATGATTTTGTCACAAGATTCAACTGACTTAAGGATTTCTGCTTTCAGAGTACTCTAATTTACCCCTTCAAACACCCTTTGACATTTATCCCTCCACGCAAAATGTATCCCTTTTTTTCATCATGATCAACAAACTTAGGGCCTGATTTAGAATTTGGTGGACCGGTTACTTCGTCACAAACATAACGCATATCCCTCACGCCCTATTACGATAGCCACATGCTATAATGGAATCATATTATGGAGGAAGAGATCTCTGTTGCGGTTGTGACGGAGTAACTCCATCCACCAAACTCTAAATCAAGGCCTTAGGCCAAGAAAAGAATGACGTTGCTCTTTGTTTGCAGGGGAGGCCACCATCTCAATAGCGTATATCAATTTAAATTTGGATTTCACTCCTTCACACAAAAGTGTTTGTTCTAAATACTCTACCTTGCTTGAGCTGAATCGGCATTTGTCAATGGTTACAGTCAAACCTACGTGCTTCAGTCTAGCAAGAACCCTATCTAATTCCTTACTGTGCTCCATCTTACTTGATTCCCAAATCAAAATTTTATCCTGAAAAAATAACAAGCTTGTCAAGTACCTTTTGCATTACTAGCTGAAACACAGCTGACACCAATGGAGTGGATAGCCATGAACTGGAAAGCACCTTCAAGTATTACAAATGATGTCATATGTTTTGGTTCAGCATGTGAACATATTTGGTGATGCACATTTGAAAGATCAAGTGATGAAAAACATTTGCCTCGTCTTATACTCATTGCCATCTCAACAATATGTAGAAGAGGGTGGCGAACATCCCATATGCTCCCATTCAAATCCCTAAGACTGATCCACATTCATAGCTTTCCATTGGCCTTCTTCGTCAACACTGCAGAGCTAAGTGACTCAGATGATTCTATGATCTCCATAACCTTGCTAGCACACAACCTGTCTAGCTCCCCTTTCAACTGACCACGCAGCATCAGTGCTTCTCCAGTATTTCACCTTTCTTTAACACAATGCAAAATTCACATTTCTCTAAGCAGACTATCTTTCCTTCAAATAGTTTGGGATATTTTCTCTTCCACCACCCAACGCATCCACTTCCACGAGAAGCACTTGATGGGATGATTAAGGTTAAGTATCATTATCAACATGTGCTGTTCCCTCAAACCCAACAATTCTTTCTATTCTGCATTACAGAACATTTTCAGTCGTTCTCCTCCCTTTACTTGTCATCTCTACATAGAAATACCCAGTCTTGGGTAATTGGACTCCGCAGTGCCCCTCAGGTCAGGTGGGATAAATTCACATTTACCCCTTCCCAAGTTCATTTGTCAATTAAAGTGTAAAGTGAACACGAATCTACCCTAATTTTAACTTCTTCACATTGCATCTAAGTTTACCAAACACACTGAAGGACGATATTCTTGCATACTTCGCCTACTACCTGCTCCTGACCTCACCACAAGAACCTCCATCTTTTCATCATTACGTCCATATTTATCATTGGTAATCTGATTTTTGTGTTGCTTCACTGTATTCATGATGTGCTTTCAATCTACTATCTCATCTAGTTTACACACTGGAGAAAAGTATCCTTGTTTCTTACATTTGAAACACCATGCATTCGCGGGCACTCTGCTGCTGACAAGGCAGTATGTTTAGTACTTCCATATAACATTGTTGCATATCACCCACATTCTGCACCTTGGCTATATTTGTACTGCTGGCACCTTTCTTTTTTCTTTGTGTTACACGTTGCATTATATTCACACTTTCTAAATCACTACATGTGTTTTTCTCTATCGATATTCACCATTGAATTCTTTACCTCTGTTACGATGCTGAGTTGTTTCGTACAGTGTTGCATTTATGATGTGGCAGGGTGTTCTTTTTTCACTTGAATATGGATATCAATGAAGTCAAGTCATGGTGCTTGGCATATACTAAATTAATAGGGAATGGAATTAGGAAGGGGTGAGGCGGCACTGGTTTGATTACCTATTGGTAATTTTCATTAATGTAACCTTCCTTTCCTCATCTCAGAAGTTATACTAGGGTGGTGGGGGCAGGGGGTGGTGCCTGGGATCCTGGAATGAGTTTGGTTGCTATCTGGACATTTTACTGGAGCGAACACTCTTAGAAGGCCAGATGGGGAATATGACTAGGTAAGGGGCTTGAGTAAGGTTCTGGGAATTGCTGGAGAATCATCTGCTCCCAGTGGGTAGCTCTCTGAAGGAAGTGCACCCTCCTCTTAAATTAGTACTTACTGTATGAGGGAGGGTGAATTGGAGTAATTGAGAATGCCGCTAAGTAATCCGGCAATTCCATTCAACTGTTCCTGAGCTGAGACCCACGTAGGTGTAGATATTTTATCTGGCATTAAGAAGACTATCATCTTTTCCATCTGTTTTTGTTTTAACCGTTGCACGGGTTGTCATGATTGATTGTTCCTAGTGCATTGCTTATTTATTATCACAGTATGTTACACGTTACAACCTTGTGTTTTATCCATCATGTGCCTCAGAGTGATGTATTAAATTGGTTAGGCAGCCTTATGTCTTTTATGCAATTGCCTTGCAGTATATACTCAGCACATTTCCTGCTCTGTCAATTTTTTTCTGCTTTGTATTAATACCATTTCCTCCTTTATCATTACTTTCTGCAAACATCCCTTTACCCTTTGCCGTATGTCTGCCACTCGATCCAGCTTTTAATTAATGTACACTCAACCTGCTAGTTTCCAGTGGTTGTTCCTTCTGGAGTAAATGAATAGCTCTCAGTGTCGAACTATGTAAGCCAGAAACCATGGCTAATATTAATTTAGCATCAATGTTCAATTGGCTGCCACTTTTCAAAGGATTATTTTTCAGATCTCACCTTTGCTTTGAAGCATAAATCTTAATGTAAAAATCTGTAATATACTGACTTCAATTTCAGTAAATGTTCATATTTATAATAAAATATTTAAATGAAGTCTCCCCCGGCTAACATTTGACTTTGATTATAAGGGGTTTAAAAAGACGAACAGAACTGAATAGAAAACGTCTTCATTTAGCTGACTGTGATAGTGCAATAGGCCACTGGAAAGAATCCTGGATTATATTCAACGACATTGTGTCTTTGATATGGTGTATTAAGTACAAAACCGTTTAGCTTCCTTAATCAGTTTACATTTATATTTATAGCCGGCATAATAGTTCAGGGAGTTAAATACTCCCCTCTGAGAAGCGCGGTGATATGAAGTTCACAAATTGAAATCATGCCACAGCTTAGTCAACTATCCACCCTTCCGCAATCAATAAATTCAGTACTATTAATTTGCATTTAGTAATGGCGGAAGTGAGGGATGATGCGCTATACTGAACACTTTTATTAATACTAAACTGATTTTTGGTAAAGTGGTTAACTTTGGATGCCGCAGGTAAAATTGCACATTGTAATGTTTTAATTGTGCAGCTCTGTTTGTTCCGTGTCTCTGCAGCCACCCATTTTGTGATAAATCAATATCACTCACCTTCTACTGTCTCTTCTTGAGGTCTGGTATGCTTCTTCTCAAGTGGGCTTTATAATTGATGCCTGCCCCTCTGATCCATGAAGCCACGCCCTCCTTGGTGGCCATGTGATTGTGTTTCTCATCCCATCCTAAAGAACTTTGGCCTATCTGCTATTTTTCAGTGGCTTGTATTCTGAAAGAAGCACATTGACTTTGGTGACCTAATCTTCCAGCCTTCCTCTCTGGTAGCCCACATCCTGATCCTTTGGTGAGTAGGCGCTAAGACTGCCTACAGTAAAACTGTACATTGTGTGACTGAAATATTTATTAAACATCACTGTTTGTTGACCAGACTATCCTGAATTCCCTTTTTAATTACTTTTCTACATTCTTCCCTTTTTGTGGTAACTTATTTGGACTCTTTCTACAGTCTCTCGTCAAATTAGTTTTTGTTTTTTTGCACCTGGCATTTTCAATCAATTGCCTCCCCTGATGCATGAGCTAGTCCACTCCTTCTCAGGCGCTGCAATGGCATCTCTCCTAGATTGCAGCCTGGGCCTCCCCTCCCTATTTAGCCTCACCATTCCCGGTATTCAAGCAGGGGATGCAGTTCAAGGAGAGGTTAAAAGTGAATCCCTGAGGCAACTTTCGTTTTGGGCCTGCCATGATGTGAAAAGGCATAGGTGAGATACACTGCCAGGTTTCACATTCCTTAAACCCCTCAATGATATCACAATTTCTTACTACGTTTTCTCCCTAGAATCCCCACCCCTAACAGCTCAATTTCTCCTTTACTTCACTTACCTTGGACTCTTCAAATCATCATTCCAGCTGGGGGCCACACTCTCCCAGAGGAGCTGCATCTTCCAGCGGGGTGCAGCTTAGTGTTTCTATGGGGACTCTGTAGATTGATTCTTAATTGGTGGATTTTGGAAAAACTATGTCTTCCAGTACTTTGTACCTTTGCAACTTCTATGGTGAACTGTTAGATTTTGTATTTACTTTGTGGTTTTGGGAAGCTGTATCTTCTAGTGGTCTGTGCCGGCTTCGTTTGTGGAAAGACCCATAGATTCCTAACTTACTTGGTGGTTTCTGGGAAGCTGCATCTTTCAGTGAAATGCCACCTTTTCTAGGTGAACCACTGTAAATTCTTACTTCCGCTTGTGATTTGGGAATCTGCGTCTTCTGGTGGGTAACACAATACATACGATGATAGCTGCATAATTTACCTTTAATTGTGATTCAACATCGCCTTTCATTAAATCATACTGTGAGATGTAGAAGCCACCTTTCTTTCCACACCTCAAACCCTAGACTACTAGTTGCGCTCTGAAAGGAGCCATAGCATATGTACATCACATCCAGCAGCAGCAGGGATTTCAGTATTAGACCTGGCCATTAATGTCTCTTGCCAGATGCAATATCTAATTTCAAAGGTTTCCACAATCAGTCCCCAGACAGATCTTTATTACCTCACCACTTGCGCCCTTCTCCTTGCATACTTCTCACCATTTCCCATCATACCTCCTTCTCACTTCTCCTTGCTTAAACTTTATTTCCTTTCTAATGCCTCTCTACCCATTTACTCTCTGCACTTCCTCCCCCATTATGTTTTCTCCCTATTCCTTCTTACATAACCTACCTATGCACTCTACCTTTGTTGTACCAATCTTCCCTACCTCCTCTCTTACACACTCCACCTCCTCCTATAATCTTTCTTTCTACTCTAACTTCCATGGCCCTCACTTTCTCCATGTACCCTCATTGCCTGCTACATTCTGACCTACCCACTTAACTTTTTCCTATAACTCATTTCACTCTCAAACTTGCTTCTTCACCATTACCCTAACGAAACCCTCTATACTTAATTCCTCTTTTTTCCACCTCCTCCAGTGACCTTTCTTTCACTATGCTTCCCATCTTCCTCTCAATTTCATTCTGAGCACGTTTGCCTTCTATTCCCCTTCACCTTGCTGTGCTCATCCACCCAACCTTCGACCCCAGCTTTCCTCTCCTCCAGTACTCACTTCACACGTAATAATTTTCTTACACACCTTTGCATCCATACTCCCTTCATCTTAATTCTTCTCCAACCAACACTTAGACTGCAAATAATGCAAAAAGCTGCAGCAAGACAACTATTACCCCGAATCAGGATGTCACCCTGGACCCCCTTACCTCTGCCCATCGTTCCACATGGTGCTCTACCCCGAATCTCCTGAACACAGAACTTGTATTCTGCAATTTGCTAGCTTTGAACAAGAAGTCTACCATCAAGACTATGAACATGATCAGAATAAGTATATAATCATTGAAGTGTGTAGATGAAACACATGATGTGAACAACTGCTTTTCATAGTACAATTACCAGCCATTAAATTGAATGTATTCAGAACTACAGTACGTTGTTAAAACATTGAAGGCAGCTCTATAGACAAGCAAAATATAAAATTTCAGCGTTTTGTTTGCAGAGAGCATATCAGTGTTAAATATATTGCAACTTAGGAGCAATATTGAGTTTTGAGCAATAGCAGGTATAATGGCAAATGTTAGTTGTGAATGCCATTATCATAACTATACTAATAGGACTCTCTTTTCTTGAGATATCAATGCTCCTACAATGCAGAGCAGCCCAGATGCACCAGGCAGTATGATATCCAATGTCTCTCTTTCTTTATTGTTTCACATTTCCCTTTTTCTGGATCTACTTCTAAACTATATGTTGTTAGTGTGTGGTTGGCTGTGGGTGTGGAGAACTGTGGAAGCTCACATCACTCCCCTTGGATCTGGATTGCAAGGTTAGTGCATCTTGACACATTGTCTCCTGTTGGACCTGGCCCTTTCTACAGGGTCATTCCCAAAACATTTTGCCTTCCTCCTCCTATTTTGTCTGACCCTTTTTGCTGACGTTATGACTCTGGTCACTTTATCACTGCAGATCAGTGCTAAAGTGCATGTGCTTTCCCTTGTAAACTTGGTATGATTGGCTTATACCTGATAGGCAAATTTAATGTATCTGTAAGTCACTTGTACAGTGGTATCCCTATACTCAGGGCCTGTAAATAAAATTCTAGTAGTGGGCCTGCAGTGCTGCTTGCGCCAATCACAGAAGTAGCCTTTCAAACCTGCCTCAGGCCCGCTAGCATAGGGCCTGCATGCGCAGTTTACTACCATAGGGACCTGGCATCTAACTTTACTTTCCAGACTCAGAACTCCCCTTTTACTGCATGTAAGTCACCCCTAAGGTAGGCGCTAGCTAGCCCTATGGGCAGGGTGCTATGTATGTAGAAGGCAGGACACGTGCCTAGTCCTGGTAGTGACAAATTGCCTATTTGGTTTCTCACTGCTGTGAGTGTTGCCCTCCCATAGGATTGCATTGGAAATGCCCTACCTTATGTCTAGGTGGCATTGTCTTATTTATGAGGGGTAGCATAGGCATGTTTGGTAAGATTGTAATGGTAGTGAGAAATGCTGCTTACTGGTGTAAGTGGATTTGTATTACCCTTATAGAAATGCTACTTCTAGAAAGTGAGCTTTTCTCTGTGTGTATAACTCTGGTGTTTTGCAGCTTAACTCTAAATTAATCCACGTCTGGGGCAGAGTGACAGCTGGGGTTTGTGTAAAGTTTACAGACAGCCTGTACACAGGGAGGGTGGAGGTGTCACAGAGGTGCATCTGCATATTGAATGGTCTTCCTGGGCTGAGAGAGAGAGGCGGAGCACACTTGCATTTGTAAAGGATGTGCCCTGACCTCACAAAAAGGGCTCGATTACCCCCCACTGATGTCTGGACCCTGTGCTGGAGGAAAGGGGACAATCCTTGAACCAGTTAGGACTGGTTGGATCGTCTTCTCTCCCCTTTTGTGGAGACTGCGTAAAATGAGTATAAGTACAGGTGGCTTTCCTCCACATTTTGAGACATTAAGGGACTACTAAACTGGACACAGAATGCTGCTGCAGGGTCTCTCCAGGAATTGCCTTGGAATGCTGCTGTTTTGCTGACCTGTGAACTGCTGAGTCACTATGAGGGACTGCCACAGACTGCAACTCTGTGGGCTGCCCCCTTCCTACCTTTTGGATCCCAGGCAGGGTGGCAACCTTGATGAAGGTCCCCCCATCGCTGCTGGGTCCCTCATTACTTGCCTACTCGCAGGCGCAGGTGGAAACCTCATCGGAGGTCCCCTGTCACCACTGGGTCACCGTTTCGCCCCCACTGCATTTCTTTGCAATATAGAAGGATGGAGTGGCGACCCTTGACAGAGGTCCCCGGTCCTTCAAAAGTTACACAGGAGTCAGGTGGAAGAGTGCTACATGTGGGACACAAACGTCCCCATTTGCGCCCCTACTGCTCCCGGTGTGGCACCTGTGGTGAACAGTGGACCATACTCGCTGGCCCTGGTGAGAGAAACACACAGTGGTAATTACCTACCAATTAATTATGACACTGTCGTAGCATATGATTATACGCCTTTTGCGCCATGTGTAATCTTGGGGGAGCTGTCATGTTATACTCCTCCATGATAATGTTTTGGCAGTTATGATAATATGTTTTACCCTGATATGTGCATTTTTATGATAATGATATCCTGCTTACCACTTATGTTGCAGGACAACCAATACTCTATGTGTTTTATTATGACTACTGTTGTTTTCACAAAGTAATAGTACCTGAGTAATGTTCTGAGAACAGCTTGTGTAGCAGGATATAACTGATACATGTTGTGTTTGGTCTAATTGTGTTTATGCAATACAGTTATTTTTACATAATTTGGTGTTGTGTTTGTGTTGTGGCGTATTGATTGTGTCAAGTTTGTTGGGTTTATTGTGCAACCATTTTACACATTGTCTCTGGGTTAGGCCTGACTGCTCGTGCCAAGCTACCAAGGGGATGAGAAGGGGTTATCCCGGGTGTGTAACTCCCTCGCCGTGACTAGAGTGGGTGGGTTCTGCCTGGCTTAGGTGTGTACCCTAGCCAACCAGAAACCCTATTTCTAACATCTCCAATGTGACAACCCCATGTAAACTTTATAAGCATTTCACTAGTTAACTGCACCCCAACACTTTATCTTCAGTCATTCTGTTTTGCTCAATCAATCAATTATTTGTAAAGCGCACTACATACCCGTGAGGGTTTCAAGGCGCTGTGGGGGGTGGGGGGCAGTTTTGCTACTGCTCGAAGAGCCAGGTCTTGAGGAGACTTCTGAAGGATAGCAGGTCCTTGGTCTGTCTTAGGACAGACGGGAGGGTGTTCCAGGTCTTGGTGGCAAGGTACGAGAACGATCTGCCGCCGGAAGATTTGCGCCGGATGTTGGTGATGGAGGCGAGGACGAGGTTGGCGGAGCGGAGTTGTCGGGTGGGGGTGTAGAAGCTGAGTCTGCTGTTCAGGTATGTTGGTCCGGTGTTGTGGAGTGCCTTGTGTGCATGGGTGAGGAGCTTGAAGGTGATCCTCTTTTCGACAGGGAGCTAGTGAAGGTCTCTTAGGTGGGGGGTGATGTGGCGAAGGATGTTGAGGATGAGTCGGGCGGAGGCGTTCTAGATGCATTGTAGGTGTTGTAGGTGTTTGGATGGGATGCCGGCATAGAGGACGTTGCCGTAGTTGAATCTGCTGCTGACGAGGGCCTGGGTTACTGTTTTCGTTGTTTCTGTCGGGATCCATTTGTAGACTCTGTGGAGCAAGCAGAGGGTGTTGTAGCAGGAGGAGGAGACAGCGTTGACCTGCTTTGACATAGAGAGGGATGAGTCGAGGGTGAAGCCGAGGTTTCGGGCTCTGTCGGTGGGTGTCGGTGGGGGACCCAGCGAGGCTGGCCACCATGAGTTGTCCCAGGCGGAGGGGGTGGGCCCAAGGATGAGGACATCTGTATTGTCCGAGTTCAGTTTTAGCCTGCTGTCTCTCATCCAGTCGGCGATGGCTTTCAGTCCCTCGTGGAGGTTGGTTTTGGCGGTGCAAGGGTCCTTGGTGAGGGAGAGGATGAGTTGGGTGTCGTCGGCGTAGGAGATGTTGTTGAGGTTGTGCTGATGGGCCACCTGTGCGAGGGGGGCGATGTAGATGTTGAACAGCGCTGGGCTGAGGGATGAGCCCTTGGGTATGCCGCAGATGATGATGAAGGCCTTGGATTGGGACGGGGGAGGCGGACTCTGTGGGTTCTGCCGGCGAGGAATGATGTGGTCCATTCGAGGGCCTGGTCTTGGATTCCTGCTTCGCGGAGGCGGGCTTTCAGGGTGTGGTGACAGACAGTGTCAAAGGCGGCCGAGAGGTCTAGGAGGATGAGGGCTGATGTTTCTCCGTTGTCGAGGTGGCTCCTGATGTCGTCCGTGGCTGCGAGGAGGTCAGTTTCGGTGCTGTGGTTACGCCTGAAGCCAGACTGGGAGGGGTCATGGATGTTGTTGTCTTCAAGGTAATGAGTGAGCTGAGTGTTGCCGATTTTCTCGATGACTTTTGCCGGGAAGGGGAGCAGGGAGATGGGTCGGAAGTTTTTTAGGTCCGTGGGATCCGCTTTTGATTTCTTGAGAAGAGTGTTGATTTCGGCGTGTTTCCAGCTTTCAGGGAATCTTGGAGTTTTGAAGGAGATGTTGATGACTTTCCGTAGGTGTGGAGCGATGGCTGTGTCTGCTTTGTTAAAGATGTGGTGAGGGCAGGGGTCTGATGGTGATCCGGAGTGGATGGAGTTCATGGTCTGCGGGTTTCATCGTCGCTGATGTGGGTCCAGGAGGTCAGTCGGCTGGAGCGGGTGGAGCTCGTGGAGGGCGGAATAGGAGTGTCCGATGTATGAAGGGAGTTGAAGCTGTCGTGGATGTCAGTGATTTTCTGGTGGAAGGCGATTGCTAGGGCGTCGCATAGTTCTTGGGAGGGGGTGGTGTCGTTGACCGTGGCGCTTGGGCTGGAGAGTTCTTTTATGATGTTGAAAAGCTCTTTGCAGTCATGGGCGTTGTTTTCTAGGCGGGTTTTGAAGGAGGATCTTTTTGCTAGCCTGATGAGTTGGTGGTGTCTGCATGTAGCATCCTTGAGTGCCGTGTGGTTGTTTGGAGTGCGTTCGAATAGCCATATTTGCTTGAGTTTCCGACAGTGGCGTTTGGAGGCTCGGAGGTCGTTTGTGAACCAGGTGGCTTTTTTGTTGACGTGGTTGTTGGAGGGTTTTCTGAGTGGAGCAAGGTGGTCAGTGCAGTAGTTGATCCATAGCTTGAGGTTGTGTGCGGCGGTGTCAGGGTTGGTGGGGTTGGTGGGCGGTTTCTGGGCTAGGGCGTTGGTTAGTTGATCTTCGGTGATATTGCCCCATCGTCGGCGGGGTGGTTGTTCGGTGAGGTGGTGTTCTGTTTGTTTCTTGAAGGTAAAATGGATGCAGTGGTGGTCAGTCCAGTATAGTTCGGTGGTGTGGTTGAAGGTGACGTGGTTTCTTGTGGAGAAGACGGGGTCAAGAATGTGACCAGCTGTGTGGGTGGGTGTGTTGACGAGCTGTGTGAAGCCAAGGTTCGCGAGGTTTTCGGTCAGGGTGGTGGAGTTGGTGTCATTGTTGTTTTCGAGGTGAAAGTTCAGGTCCCCGGGGAGGATGTAGTCCGTGGAGGCGAGTGCGTGGGTGCTGGCCAGGTTGTCGATGGCGTTGCTGAACGGTGCCCTGGGTCCTGGAGGTCTATAGATGAGTGTTCCTCTGAGCGTGGTGTTGGGGTCAGTGCTGACTTGAAAGTGCAGGAGTTCGGCGGCGCAGAAGGAGTCGTCCAGGGTGGTCTTGACTTCGAGGGTGGCTTTGTGGACGAAGGCTATACCTCCTCCGGTCCTGTTGGTGCGGTCTTGACGGGAGACTTTGTATCCGTCCGGGATGGCTATGGCGATGTCGGGTGCTGAGGAGTCATTCCACCAGGTTTCGGATAGAAAGGCCATGTCCGGGGGGGTGGAGTCGAGCAGGTCCCAGAGTTCGATGGCGTGCTTGCGTGCTCAGTGGGTGTTGAGAAGTATGCAGCGGATGTGGTTGGTCTTGGTAATAGGAGGTTTGTGGGCTCTGGTGCAGGTGAAGCTGCAGTTGTGGCAGAAAAAGGGTCCGCGCGTGCTCTTTGGAGATGCCTGGAAGCAGGTGGTGTTGAGTGCGCGGAGGGTGTCGGCGTTGTAGCGGATTCTGACGGGGTGGCTGTTGCCGGGGCCAGGGGTTCTGGCGCTGGGCGAAGTCCAGGTGCGGACGGGCCTAGCGCAAAGCGACCTCCATTAAGAAGGGAGGGGGAGGGAGGGGTAGCTGGGAGGCGGTGGAGTGGGCAAATGGGGGTGCAGGGGGAGGGGGAGTGGGAAAAAGGAGCGGGAAAAGGCAAAAGCAAGGAAATGGGAAAAAAGAGAAAAAGATGGAAAAAGATGGAAAAGGCAGAAAGGCAAAAAAGAGGTGAAAACGGAGTCAAAGGCTAGAAAGCAGAGAAGAGAGTCAAGGTTGACTGAAGGAAAAAAAGAGTGAAGGTTGAAGGGGCAGAGACACACTCTAGCGGATCGGGTCCCGAAGGGCCTCGATCCCTGGACGCAGAGAGCGCGGGGAGGGGGAGACAAGGGCACGTGGTGCTGTGCGCGTGGGGAGTGTGCTACCTGGCCAAAATAGGTCAGTAGACACTCGCCCTAGCGCGCAGCAACCACCATTAAGAAGGGAGGGGGGAGGGAGGAGCAGCAAGGAGGTGGGCGGAGTGGGCGAATGGGGGTGCGGGGGGGCAGGGGGAGAGGGAAAAAGGAGCGGGAAACGGCAAAAGCAAGGAAAACGGAAAAAAGAGAAAAAGATGGAAAAAAGATGGAAAAAAGATGGAAAAGGCAGAAAGGCAAAAAAGAGGTGAAAACGGAGTCAAAGGCTAGAAAGCAGAGAAGAGAGTCAAGGTTGACTGAAGGAAAAAAAGAGTGAAGGCTGAAGGGGCAGAGAGACACTCTAGCGGATCGGGTCCCAAAGGGCCTCGATCCCTGGACGCAGGGAGGGCGGGGAGGGGGAGACACGGGCACGGCTTGGTGGTGCTGTGCGCGTGGGGAGTGTACTACCTGGCAAAAATAGGTCAGTAGACACTCGCCCTAGCGCAGCAACCACCATTAAGAAGGGAGGGAGGAGCAGTTGGGAGGCGGACGGAGTGGGCGAATGGGGTGCGGGGGTAGGGGGAGCGGGAAAAAGGAGCAGGAAATGGCAAAAGCAAGGAAATCGGAAAAAGATGGAAAAAAGATGGAAAAGGCAGAAAGGCAAAAAAAGGTGAAAACTGAGCCAAAGGCTAGAAAGCAGAGAAGAGAGTCAAGGTTGACTGAAGGAAAAAAGAGTGAAGGCTGAAGGGACAGAGAGACACTCTAGCGGATCGTGTCGCGAAGGGCCTCGATCCCTGGACGTAGCGAGGGCGGGGAGGGGGAGACACGGGCACGGCTTGGTGGTGCTGTGTGCGTAGGGAGTGTGCTACCTGGCCAAAATAGGTCAGTAGACACTCGCTCTAGCGCGCAGCGACCACCATTAAGAAGGGAGGGGGAAGGGAGGAGCAGCTGGGAGGCAGGCGGAGTGGGCCAATGTGGGTGCGGGGGGAGCGGGAAAAAGGAGCAGGAAATGGCAAAAGCAAGGAAATCGGAAAAAAGAGAAAAAGATGGAAAAAAGATGGAAAAGGCAGCAAGGCAAAAAAGAGGTGAAAACGGAGTCAAAGGCTAGAAAGCAGAGAAGAGAGTCACGGTTGACTGAAGGAAAAAAAGAGTGAAGGTTGAAGGGGCAGAGAGACACTCTTGCGGATCGGGTCCTGAAGGGCCTCGATCCCTGGACGCAGAGAGCGCGGGGAGGGGGAGACATGGGCACGGCTTGGTGGTGCTGTGCGCGTGGGGAGTGTGCTTCCTGGCCAAAATAGGTCAGTAGACACTCGCCCTAGCGCGCAGCGACCACCATTAAGAAGGGAGGGGGGAGGGAGGAGCAGCAAGGAGGTGGGCGGAGTGGGCGAATGGGGGTGCGGGGGCAGGGGGAGCGGGAAAAAGGAGCGGGAAACGGCAAAAGCAAGGAAATCGGAAAAAAGAGAAAAAGATGGAAAAAAGATGGAAAAGGCAGAAAGGCAAAAAAGAGGTGAAAACGGAGTCAAAGGCTAGAAAGCAGAGAAGAGAGTCAAGTTTGACTGAAGGAAAAAAAGAGTGAAGGCTGAAGGGGCAGAGAGACACTCTAGCGGATCGGGTCCCGAAGTGCCTCGATCCCTGGATGTATTAAGGGCGGGGAGGGGGAGACAGGGGCACAGCTTGGTGGTGCTGTGCGCGTGGGGAGTGTAATACCTGGCAAAAATAGGTCAGTAGACACTCGCCCTAGCGCAGCGACCACCACTAAGAAGGGAGGGGGATGGAGGAGCAGCTGGGAGGTGGGCGGAGTGGCGAATGGAGGTGCAGGGAGCAGGGGGAGCGGGAAAAAGGAGCAGGAAACGGCAAAAGCAAGGAAATCAGAAAAAGATGGAAAAGGCAGAAAGGCAAAAAAAGGTGAAAACTGAGCCAAAGGCTAGAAAGCAGAGAAGAGAGTCAAGGTTGACTGAAGGAAAAAAAGAGTGAAGGCTGAAGGGGCAGAGAGACACTCTAGCGGATCGGGTCCCGAAGGGCCTCGATCCCTGGACGCAGCGAGGGCGGGGAGGGGGAGACACGGGCACGGCTTGGTGGTGCTGTGTGCGTGGGGAGTGTGCTACCTGGCCAAAATAGGTCAGTAGACACTCGCCATAGCACGCAGCGACCAACATTAAGAAGGGAGGGGGGAGGAGCAGCTGGGAGGCAGGCGGAGAGGCGAATGGGGGTGCGGGGGGGAGGGGGAGCGGGAAAAAGGAGAAGGAAACGGAAAAAGCAAGGAAATCGGAAAAAGATGGAAAAAAGATGGAAAAGGCAGAAAGGCAAAAAAGAGGTGAAAACGGAGTCAAAGGCTAGAAAGCAGAGAAGAGAGTCAAGGTTGACTGAAGGAAAAAAAGAGTGAAGGCTGAAGGAGCAGAGAGACACTCTAGCGGATCGTGACCCGAAGGGCCTCGATCCCTGGACGCAGCGAGGGTGGGGAGGGGGAGACACGGGCATGGCTTCGTGGTGCTGTGCGCGTGGGGAGCGTGCTACCTGGCCAAAATAGGTCAGTAGACACTCGCCCTAACGCAGCGACCACCATTAAGAAGGGAGGGGGAGGGAGGAGCAGCTGGGAGGCGGGCAGAGTGGGCGAATGGGGGGGCTGGGGGCGGGGGAGCGGGAATAAGGAGCAGGAAACGGCAAAATCAAGGAAATCGGAAAAAAGAGAAAAAGATGGAAAAAAGATGGAAAAGGCAGAAAGGCAAAAAAAGGTGAAAACTGAGCCAAATGCTACCAAGCAGAGAAGAGAGTCAAGGTTGACTGAAGGAAAAAAAGAGTGAAGGCTGAAGGGGCAGAGAGACACTCTAGCGGATCGGGTCCCGAAGGGTCTCGATCTCTGGACGCAGCGAGGGCCGGGAGGGGAAGACACGGGCACGGCATGGTGGTGCTGTGCGCGTGGGGAGTGTGCTACCTGGCCAAAATAGGTCAGTAGACACTCGCCCTAGTGCGCAGCAACCACCATTAAGAAGGGAGGGGGAGGGAGAAGCAGTTGGGAGCTGGGCAGAGTGGGTGAATATTGGGCGCGGGGGGAGCGGGAAATGGCAAAAGCAAGGAAATCGGAAAAAGAGAAAAAGATGGAAAAAAGAAGGAAAAGGCCGAAAGGCAAAAAAGAGGTGAAAACGGAGTCAAAGGCTAGAAAGCAGAGAAGAGAGACAAGGTTGACTGAAGGAAAAAAAGAGTGAAGGCTGAAGGGGCAGAGAGACACTCTAGCGGATCGGGTCCCGAAGGGCCTCGATCCCTGGACGCAGGGAGGGCGGGGAGGGGGAGACACGGGCACGGCTTGGTGGTGCTGTGAGCCTGGGCAGTGTAATACCTGGCAAAAATAGGTCAGTAGACACTCGCCCTAACGCAGCGACCACCATTAAGAAGGGAGGGGGAGGGAGGAGCAGCTAGGAGGCGGGCGGAGTGGGCGAATGGGGGGGCAGGGGGTGGGGGAGCGGGAATAAGGAGCAGGAAACGGCAAAATCAAGGAAATCGGAAAAAGAGAAAAAGATGGAAAAAAGATGGAAAAGGCCGAAAGGCAAAAAAGAGGTGAAAACTGAGTCAAAGGCTAGAAAGCAGAGAAGAGAGTCAAGGTTGACTGAAGGAAAAAAGAGTGAAGGCTGAAGGGGCAGAGAGACACTCTAGCGGATCGGGTCCCGAAGGAACTCGATCCCTGGACGCAGCGAGGGCGGGGAGGGGGAGACACGGGCACGGCTTGGTGGTGCTGTGTGCGTGGGGAGTGTGCTACCTGGCCAAAATAGGTCAGTAGACACTCGCCATAGCACGCAGCGACCACCATTAAGAAGGGGGGGGGGGAGGAGCAGCTGGGATGCAGGCGGAGTGGTGAATAGGGGTGCGGGGGGGAGGGGGAGCGGGAAAAAGGAGAAGGAAACGGCAAAAGCAAGGAAATCGGAAAAAGATGGAAAAAAGATGGAAAAAAGATGGAAAAGGCAGAAAGGCAAAAAAGAGGTGAAAACGGAGTCAAAGGCTAGAAAGCAGAGAAGAGAGTCAAGGTTGACTGAAGGAAAAAAAGAGTGAAGGCTGAAGGAGCAGAGAGACACTCTAGCGGATCGTGACCCGAAGGGCCTCGATCCCTGGACGCAGCGAGGGTGAGACACGGGCACGGCTTGGTGGTGCTGTGCGCCTGGGGAGTGTGCTACCTGGCCAAAATAGGTCAGTGGACACTCGCCCTAACGCAGCGACCACCATTAAGAAGGGAGGGCGAGGGAGGAGGAGCTGGGAGGCGGGGGGAGTGGGCGAATGGGGGGGCAGGGGGCGGGGGAGCGGGAATAAGGAGCAGGAAACGGCAAAATCAAGGAAATCGGAAAAAAGAGAAAAAGATGGAAAAAAGATGGAAAAGGCAGAAAGGCAAAAAAAGGTGAATACTGAGCCAAATGCTACAAAGCAGAGAAGAGAGTCAAGGTTGACTGAAGGAAAAAAAGAGTGAAGGCTGAAGGGGCAGAGAGACACTCTAGCGGATCGGGTCCCGAAGGGTCTCGATCCCTGGACGCAGCGAGGGCCGGGAGGGGGAGACACGGGCACGGCATGGTGGTGCTGTGCGCGTGGGGAGTGTGCTACCTGGCCAAAATAGGTCAGTAGACACTCGCCCTAGTGCGCAGCGACCACCATTAAGAAGGGAGGGGGAGGGAGGAGCAGCTGGGAGGCGGGCGGAGTGGGCGAATGGGGGGGCAGGGGTCGGGGGAGCGGGAATAAGGAGCAGGAAACGGCAAAATCAAGGAAATCGGAAAAAAGAGGGAAAAAAGATGGAAAAGGCAGAAAGGCAAAAAAAGGTGAAAACGGAGCCAAATGCAACAAAACAGAGAAGAGAGTCAAGGTTGACTGAAGGAAAAAAAGAGTGAAGGCTGAAGGGGCAGAGAGACACTCTAGCGGATCGGGTCCCGAAGTGCCTCGATCCCTGGACGCAGCAAGGGCCGGGAGGGGAAGACACGGGCACGGCATGGTGGTGCTGTGCGCGTGGGGAGTGTGCTACCTGGCCAAAATAGGTCAGTAGACACTCGCCCTAGTGCGCAGCAACCACCATTAAAAAAGGAGGGGGAGGGAGGAGCAGTTGGGAGGTGGGCAGAGTGGGCGAATGTGGGCGCGGGGGAGCGAGAAACGGCAAAAGCAAGGAAATCGGAAAAAGAGAAAAAGATGGAAAAAAGATGGAAAAGGCCGAAAGGCAAAAAAGAGGTGAAAACGGAGTCAAAGACTAGAAAGCAGAGAAGAGAGACAAGGTTGACTGAAGGAAAAAAAGAGTGAAGGCTGAAGGGACAGAGAGACACTCTAGCGGATCGGGTCCCGAAGGGCCTCGATCCCTGGACGCAGGGAGGGCGGGGAGGGGGAGACACGGGCACGGCTTGGTGGTGCTGTGAGCATGGGGAATGTAATACCTGGCAAAAATAGGTCAGTAGACACTCGCCCTAGCGCAGCGACCACCATTAAGAAGGGAGGGGGAGGGAGGAGCAGCTGGGAGGCGGGCGGAGTGGCGAATGGGGGTGCGGGAGCAGGGGGAGCAGGAAAAAGGAGCTGGAAACGGCAAAAGCAAGGAAATCGGAAAAAGATGGAAAAAAGATGGAAAAGGCAGAAAGGCAAAAAAAGGTGAAAACGGAGCCAAAGGCTAGAAAGCAGAGAAGAGAGTCAAGGTTGACTGAAGGAAAAAAAGAGTGAATGCTGAAGGGGCAGAGAGACACTCTAGCGGATCGGGTCCCGAAGGGCCTCGATCCCTGGACGCAGCGAGGGCGGGGAGGGGGAGACACAGGCACGGCTTGGTGGTGCTGTGTGCGTGGGGAGTGTGCTACCTGGCCAAAATAGGTCAGTAGACACTCGCCCTAGTGTGCAGCAACCACCATTAAGAAGGGAGGGGGAGGGAGGAGCAGTTGGGAGGTGGGCAGAGTGGGCGAATGTGGGCGCGGGGAGCGGGACAAAGGAGCGGGAAACGGCAAAAGCAAGGAAATCGGAAAAAAGAGAAAAAGATGGAAAAAAGATGGAAAAGGCCGAAAGGCTAAAAAGAGGTGAAAACGGAGTCAAAGGCTAGAAAGCAGAGAAGAGAGTCAAGGTTGACTGAAGGAAAAAAGAATGAAGGCTGAAGGGGCAGAGAGACACTCTAGCGAATCGGGTCCTGAAGGGCCTCGATACTGGACGTAGCGATGGCATGGAGGGGGAAACACGGGCACGGCCTGGTGGTGCTGTGAGCGTGGGGAGTGTGCTACCTGGTCAAAATAGGTCAGTATACACTCGCCCTAGCGCGCAGCGACCGCCATTAAGAAGGGAGGGGGGAGGGAGGAGCAGCTGGGAGGCAGGCGGAGTGGGCGAATGGGGTGCGGGGGGCCAGGGGGAGCGGGAAAAAGGAGCGGGAAACGGCAGAAGCAAGGAAATCGGAAATAGAGAAAAAGATGGAAAAGGCAGAAAGGCAAAGAAGAGGTGAAAACTGAGTCAAAGGCTAGAAAGCAGAGAAGAGAGTCAAGGTTGACTGAAGGAAAAAAAGAGTGAAGGCTGAAGGGACAGAGAGACACTCTAGCAGATCGGGTCCCAAAGGGCCTCGATCCCTGGACGCAGCGAGGGCGGGGAGGGGGAGACACAGGCACGGCTTGGTGGTGCTGTGCACGTGGGGAGTGTGCTACCTGGCCAAAATAGGTCAGTAGACACTCGCCTTAGCGCGCAGCGACCACCATTAAGAAGGGAGGGGGGAGGGAGGAGCAGCTGGGAGGTGGGCGGAGTGGGCGAATGTGGGCGCTGGGCGGGGGAGTGGGAAAAAGGAGCGGGAAACGGCAAAAGCAAGGAAATCGGAAAAAAGAGAAAAAGATGGAAAAAAGATGGAAAAGGCAGAAAGGCAAAAAAGAGGGAAAACGGAGTCAAAGGCTAGAAAGCAGAGAAGAGAGTCAAGGTTGACTGAAGGAAAAAAAAGTGAAGGCTGAAGGGGCAGAGAGACACTCTAGTGGATCGGGTCTCGAAGGGCCTCGATCCCTGGGCGCAGCGAGTGCGGGGAGGGGGAGACACGGGCACGGCTTGGTGGTGCTGTGCGCGTGGGGAGTGTGCTTCCTGGCCAAAATAGGTCAGTAGACATTCGCCCTAGCGCGCAGTGACCGCCATTAAGAAGGGAGGGGAGGGAGAAGCAGCTGGGAGGCAGGCGGAGTGGGCGAATGGGGGTGCGGGGGGCAGGGGGGAGGGAAAAAGGAGCGGGAAACGGCAAATGCAAGGAAATCGGAAAAAACAGAAAAAGATGGAAAAAAGATGGAAAAAAGATGGAAAAGGCAGAACGGCAAAAAAGAGGTGAAAACCGAGTCAAAGGCTATAAAGCAGAGAAGAGAGTCAAGGTTGACTGAAGGAAAAAAGAGTGAAGGCTGAAGGGGCAGAGAGTCACTCTAGCGGATAGGGTCCCGAAGGGCCTCGATCCCTGGACGCAGCGAGGGCGGGGGGGGAGACACAGGCATGGCTTGGTGGTACTGTGCGCATGGGGAGTGTGCTACCTGGCCAAAATAGGTCAGTAGACACTCGCCCTAGCACGCAGCGACCCCCATTAAGAAGGGAGGGGGGAGGGTGGAGCAGCTGGGAGGCGGGTGGAGTGAACGAATGGGGGCGTGGGGGCGGGGGAGTGGGAAAAAGGAGCGGGAAACGGCAAAAGCAAGGAATTCGGAAAAAAGAGAAAAAGATGGAAAAAAGATGGAAAAGGCAGAAAGGCAAAAAAGACGTGAAAACGGAGTCAAAGGCTAGAAAGCAGAGAAGAGAGTCAAGGTTGACTGAAGGAAAAAAAGAGTGAAGGCTGAAGGGGCAGAGAGACACTCTAGTGGATCGGGTCCCGAAGGGCCGTGATCCCTGGACGCAGCGAGGGCAGGGAGGGGGAGACACGGGCACAGCTTGGTAGTGCTCTGCGCGTGGGGAGTGTGCTACCTGGCCAAAATAGGTCAGTAGACAGTCGCCTTAGCGCGCAACCACCATTAAGAAGGGAGGGGGAGGGAGGAGCAGCTGGGAGGCGGGCGGAGTTGGCGAATGTGGGCACGGGACTGGGGAGTGGGAAAAAGGAGAGGGAAACGGCAAAAGCAAGGAAATCGGAAAAAAGAGAAAAAGATGGAAAAAAGATGGAAAAGGCAGAAAGGCAAAAAAGAGTTGAAAACGGAGTCAAAGGCTAGAAAGCAGAGAAGAGAGTCAAGGTTGACTGAAGGAAAAAAGAGTGAAGGCTGAAGGGGCAGAGAGACACTCTAGCGGATCGTGTCCCGAAGGGCCTTGATCCCTGGACGCAGCGAGGGCAGAGAGGGGGAGACACGGGCATGGCTTGGTGGTGCTGTGCGCGTGGGGAGTGTGGTACCTGGCCAAAATAGGTCAGTAGACACTCGCCCTAGTGCGCAGCGACTGCCATTAAGAAGGGAGGGGGAGGGAGGAGGAGCAGCTGGGAGGGTGGGCGGAGTGGGCGAATGGAGGCGCGGGGGGAGCGGGAAAAAGGAGCGGGAACGGCAAAATCAAGGAAATCTGAAAAAAGAGAAAATTATGGAAAAAAGATGGAAAAGGCAGAAAGGCAAAAAAGAGGTGAAAACGGAGTCAAAGGCTAGAAAGCAGAGAAGAGAGTCAAGGTTGACTGAAGTTAAAAAAGAGTGAAGGCTGAAGGGGCAGAGAGACACTCTAGCGGATCGGGTCCCAAAGGGCCTCGATCCCTGGATGCAGCGAGGGCGGGGAGGGGGAGACACGGGCACGGTTTGGTGGTGCTGTGCACGTGGGGAGTGTGCTACCTGGACAAAATAGGTCAGTAGACACGCCCTAGCGCGCAGCGACCACCATTAAGAAGGGAGGGGGGAGCAGCTGGGAGGCGGGCGGAGTGGGCGAATGTGGGCTAAGACACTTCTGCTAACACCTATGCACACTTTTTATCCCCACCTACATTTGTACTTACAAAATGCTACTACCCCTCCAGGCCCGGCGCACTCAATATTGAAGACTTCTCTGCATTATTGTATGACTTCTTCAGTGCCAACCACTTCTTGATTGTATGAGATTTCACCTTCTGTCTCGAGGACAGGCTCTTAGATCTGTGTGGCAGTTTGTACGTAGAGGCTCTAGCCATCAGATCATTACACACTCAAGACCACCACCACTTCAAAATAATCTAATACAGCCTGATTGTCAGAAGCCTAGAGCACTTCACAATCACATGGTCTGACCACAATGCTATGCTCTATTCTGTAACTCTCACACCTCAACAGAAACACCCCAGCCAATATGAAATTGTTCTCCAGCACCCCTCAACCCTGGCTGACTACTTCCATGGCATATTGTGTCAACTGATCCTGGGTTGCTTGGGTTCTGGTTCAGGGAGGACCTGTCTTGGCAGTTCAGGCTGAACTGTTCCTATTGGAGCAGGGTCAAGACTGATTTGCATATAGCTGGGTCTAAAGTGAAATGTTATGGTGTGCAGAATAATGATGGATTGGGATATGGCCCAAGTGATTACCCATGGCTGAGATTAATTCAAGCATTCCATCTATCACATGTTTTGAAAATACTTATTGGCTAACTCCATGGCTTCAGCTGACAACACCAGACTCACATGGCCTTATCTGGAGATTCTACCCCTTACAAAAGGATACACCCAAAGAAAAACAGAACCACTAGTAGTCTAATACCCTAAATCCTTTAAAAATCAGTGCCGTACCTTGGAGACAGCCTAGTGCGGATCACCAACCCATGGCACTTTGTAAGTCTTCATACCAAAAATTAGGGGCAGGTGGTAAACTCTGCTCCACAAGCGGAGTTGGCTGAATTTTGCCACTCCACGCTCTGCTTGGAGAAGGGAGTCCAGCAAAACCTCAGCCAACCACTGCATGGCAGAATTTACTGGCATCCGTCCCCTACATTAAGCCTGCAGCTTATGAAAGACTGCAATTCTAAAGCTAGTTTGTCCTGCAGCATGGTACCTATGGTGGTGTAGACTAAATGTTAAGCTAGAGCTCTAGCTGTTAAAGAACTCCACCACGGGGACCAACCCTTCTTTTGTGCTGCTCGATAGATACTTCTGTATCTCACAGAGAAGTGCATTTCATCCTCGGGAAAGGTGGTGGGACTGGTGGGCATGGTAACGGGGTTTTGGCGGATCTATTTCGCTGTGCGGCAACATTCTTTGAGTGAGATGTGAAGAAAAAAGCAGCTCTTTGACAGAACTTGCTGTGTGGCAGATGAGAAGCAAATTTGCTTGAGCTTTGTCTTTGTGTCGCTGTCGAGTAGAGGGCAAAGCAAAGTTCCTCACAGGCTGCCTGTGGCAGACTGTTGTTTTGTGTCTCTAATCTGGCTGTGCTGCCTGCTGGGTTAGAGGGGAGACAGTATTAGCTTGCACATGGGTTATTGGGTGTGGGGGTTCCTACGTGGTAGCATCATGAAAAGAAGTGGGATATTTACATACACCTGTAACTTTTTTCAGATGGTGTAGTGACAGGGGTGTGTGCTTTCTACCTTTGTATTAGGCAGAGTCATATCGTTGAGGGTGGAAGAGCAAGAAGGACAGGGTACAAGCCGGGTTCTTGGACAGCTGAGTAAACACTGAAAAGCTGAAGTTTGCTATGCCTGCGGGCGTGTGCCAAACTTGGGTGGCCAGCTGTGGATAGGGTGGGCACCCTCTTAGCTGTTGCCTTATGCAATGAAAATCGGGGGTGGACAGAACACTGCAGAATCTTGTGAAGTTTTTATGTAACTCTCTGGGATTCCAACGAATAAACTACCGCAAGTTCTGCCCACCGCTACCAAAAAGGCAAATTGTCAGTCAAAAACATAACCCTACACCAGTAGAGCACTTTAAGCCATGACCTTCCAAGAGGAGATTTTCAACCAGTGCTAAGGTTGATTAATTCAAAATTAACCACATAGACAGTCCCACAGTCCCCAAAAATGTACAACTCACATTGATCAACATTCATTGACAAAGTCCAGAAACAAAGATAATTGCTAATTACATTACCTGCCCTACCATCTCATCCTCTCTTGGCTAGACCCAAAATGTAAACTCCTCTTTCACCTTAAAGTTCCCATACCCAGTAAGGATTCTAATCACCAACACCTGTGGCCACTGGCTAAAAACCTCAGACCATTTAGACTCACCTTAGACGGTTTTCATGATCAAATCTATGCACACTTCCCTAAACACTCCCTACCAAAAAGGAATGCTTGATGCAACAGACCCCAACAACTACCAGCATGTGCATGGATTTTCAAAATCACAGAATAAAACAATCATCTCCTAAATTCAAAACCACCTAGAAACTAACAACACCATGGATGGAAACCAGTCTGACTTCTGGTCCTACTACGGTATACAAATGCCATGGTGAATGTATAGGATGACATCCTGAACATGAAAACTATCCAGGTATACTAATTCTCATGGGACTCTCAGCTATCTTTAACATACTGGACCATAAGTTCAGACTGCAGCATTTTGAGTCAGTGGCACAATTACTAACCAGTCTCTAAAATGTTTCCCATTGTTCCTAACAGTGAGGTAAGAAGAGTCAGACCAGGAGGTACCTCCTGAGTCCCCCAAGGCTCGACCCTATCTCCCTTTTGTCAAGCTTTTATTTAGAACTCCAGAAGGGCCTACTAATAAGCTGATAGTTCCTTGTTCACACATTTATATGCAAGTGTCAGGAAAGGAAATTCAATACTCAACAGCAACAAAGCTCTTGAATCAGTTGTGTCCTGGATGGTTCTAAATAAAGCAGCTCAACAACAGACATTTTTGGCATGTTCTTTATAACCTGTCAAAGAGAGTACCTTCATTTTGCCCTCACTCACATTACATGTAGAAATAGAAAAAGTACCACTAAAAATAAGGGTCAGGACAGCAGGAACTGGTCTGCAATTTCTAATAGGATAATTAGTCACATCCATATTCCATCAATTAAAGCTATCTAAAGAACCTACCATTCATCACAGCAGAAAATAATCGGATAGCACACTAGTCGGCTCTCACTTCAACTATAGAAAGACACTTTACTATCACCGTCCTGCATTCCAAACAAATTACCTGCAAGGGGCACAAAATGCTAGCGGCTATCTGATTCTATGGCCTTGAAAATAAACTAAGGTTCCACCCCACAATGCAGAAGCTTGGACTTGCTCTCAGTCATTTCCAGAACCCCATACCTCATCTTCAAAGGTCTAGGAGGTTCAGTTCCTCTAGCGGCCCTCGCAGGGCAGCACCTGCACCCAAGCTGAGTACTTTACGTTCCTGGCCGAGGATGCATTTAGGAATAGTGGTGACTTGACATTTTTCCTTTTCAGTGTCTCTTGATACTTTTAACAGTTGCCACTCTTTTTCTTTTTTTTAAACAGTTTTTCCAGCGGCACAAACCGCCACCAAACAAAGTGCTGCTAGCTAAAATGTCAGAATTGGCTACTTGGATGCTATGTTTTAAATTTTGACAAAGTTGTCTTATGAGCAATTGTTACACTCATCTTGTCAGTCGTTTTAACATTTTGCAAAGTAGACTACTCCATTTTAAAAACACTTGTTTAACATGTAAATCCAAAAGTAAACTTTACTCATATTTTTTTGAGCGTTCACTCTTTCACTCTCTTCATGCACGAAAACAAGCATTTGCAATGTAAATCGCTTTTTCTTATGTATGGTGAAACTTTATACTGTGATTCATAATCCAATAAAAGTACAACATAATTAACAACAGTGCAACCTTTCCTAGCACATATTAGTTAAGGATAGGTGCCAGTAGCAGAAGGAACATAACATGAATCTCTCACACACACAGTACAGGTATAACACAGGTAACTAACACACTAAAGAGTGAGTAGGATGTGGTAAATGACTATCGTACTATTTTCATAAGTAAACCAAAAGTGCAAAACTCCTAGAAGAAACAGTCAATCCTTTAGAATTGACATACATTCATGTACTCATGTAGGTTGATGAAAGCTCACCTAATTACTATGCTATGCTTTATCAGTGGGTTCCACATCTTACATTGGGAAGCATTCAAGAGTTGTACTGGCCACTCTTTGCATAGCTGAAATGTATAGGTAGATGAATGAGTTAATATGCAAGTTTTCACAACGTTCTCGCACAGGTGATATTCAAAGTCAGCATCCCGAAGATCCTTTTGCTGTGAGTTGGAGACCTGCTTTATATGTTGATTCAATTGTGTTTCTTGTACTGAGAAGTAGACATCACCTAACAAGTTGTTGCTATTTGGAGCAGCTTCACTAAAGCATACATAAACATGCATTGAGCAGACAAACAAGTGACAGCCTCTTCAAAAAAGTTCAAGTGCATGCACTCCAAAACTGTCCAATCCCAGACTCAGTGATGCACTTGTTCAAAATGTTGAGGGCCGCCAGTGCTCAGTGCAATCAAACATGAGGTAAACAAAATCATAGATTGTGTGGTCTCCTACCCCCACCCAACCCCAACAAACAAAAACTGTGGTTTGATTTGCACTGTAAAGCTATATTACCATCTCGCAGACAGCAGGGGTGTAACAGACAACCTTGTACCCCTGAGGCGCGACCCCCCCCCCCAGGCTTCCCTATACTGGAGGGGACCCCCTTGACACCCCTAGCAGTGCTGTGATTATCAGAGGCATAAAAGAAGAAACAAAGTTGCAATTTGAAACGTTTGTGTCTTGCTGTTGTATAGCGGTCTGGAAGAAATATCTATAAGATACGGTTCATTGCTGTCTTTTTCCCCTGCGCTGGTGCACAATGGACTGCCATGCGCCAATGCAGACACCCTTGCACCAGGGTGCAAGGGTGTCTGCGTAGCAGGGATGATTGTTTTCTTGCACCTTCCTGCACAAAAACAATTACCAGAAGCGAATTTGGGTGTGGTTAAAAGCCCACAGAGAGATCACAACAGGCCAGAGTGCTTGAGCGCTCAACCCTAAAAACAAAGCAACCAACATGTACTTGGAATTTAAATTTGCCATGTTTGCTTGAAAATAATAACTGAAACATTATTTTCTAAACCAAGTTAAGATAGGAACACAAGCTCATCACTTTATACATTAGCATAATGCAAGGAACGTATTTTAATAGCACATTGGAGAAACACTGTCCGTTTTAGATCTGATTGTAATGCGAGATATCCAATAGATATTGCTTTGACATTTTCACTGAGATTCTAAGTTGACATTTCGGCATCCAATTGGTTTTTGTAGTTTTATATAGCGGGAACTCAACTGGGAAGTATTGGAGTGCTTTACATGTGCACCAATTACATTGCACTTTATATGAGCACCAGTTACATTACACTTTCATTTTTGTTAGGCAAGGGGAGATTAAGTGATTTGCCCAGAATCACAGAATTTTCAGCCCAGGCAGAGTATCGAAACTGATACCCCAGCTCCAAAGTAAGAGGCTCTGGCAGTTCCGCCACGTCCACACTGGCAATCTGAGGTTTGTTGTGTTATTTAAAACATTGAAACTAACACATCAGCTATTTTGAATAATACCCGGGAATATGAAGTCAAGAAATGTATAAATGAACTAAGACAAGTAAAGCACCGAACTGCCGTTCCTTCAAGCAGAATGGCAATGATACAAGACGTCATTCAAAGCATCACTAAACATTTGAAAAATTCTTAGGGGGTCATTCCGACCCCGGCGGTCAAGGACCGCCGGGGCCGGGGTCGGCGGGAGCACCGCCAACAGGCTGGCGGTGCTCCGCAGGGCATTCTGACCGCAGCGGCTTGGCCGCGGTCAGAACAGGAAAACCGGCGGTCTCCCGCCGGTTTTCCGCTGCCCTCAGGAATCCTCCATGGCGGCGCAGCTTGCTGCGCCGCCATGGGGATTCCGACACCCCCTACCGCCATCCTGTTCCTGGCGGTTCGCCCGCCAGGAACAGGATGGCGGTATGGGGTGTCGTGGGGCCCCTGGGGGCCCCTGCAGTGCCCATGCCAATGGCATGGGCACTGCAGGGGCCCCCGTAAGAGGGCCCCACAAAGAATTTCAGTGTCTGCTTAGCAGCCACTGAAATTCGCAACGGGTGCAACTGCACCCGTTGCACCTTCCCACTCCGCCGGCTCCATTCGGAGCCGGCTTCCTCGTGGGAAGGGGTTTCCCGCTGGGCTGGCGGGTGGCCTTCTGGCAGTCGCCCGCCAGCCCAGCGGGAAAGCCAGAATGGCCTCCGCGGTCTTTCGACCGCAGAGCGGCCATATGGCGGTTCCCGCCAGGCGGGCGGCGACCGCCGCCCGCCGGCCTCAGAATGAGGCCCTTAGTGATTTTGTGAAAGGTCGAGAATGGTGTTAGATTGCAAATACCCCCAGCCACTTGGGATGAGTTCCAGAAATCGACGGAGAAGGATTTCTAATTGAGTAGCATCATGAATTTGGAAGTATTCTGCATGCCTTCTTAGGTTTGTTTCATTAACAGGTGAAGGCTTTTCACTGGTGTGTCACTACAGAAGAGATTTATCTGCTGCCTTATGACAGGACGTCATTCTGTGGCCTGCACACATATCAGGGACAATCTCCTCCATTTTTGTGGCACGTACATTCAATGTGTCCGCATAGTCGTAAGCACCACTCTTTTAGTTCGGACTCATAAAGGATCCTATGTATTTCGGAGCATAAACACTTTTCAACTTTTTGTAAGTTTTCAAAAAGAGGTAAGAATTTTGAGTAACTTCCTAAGTGCGCCTTTCATCTTCTGGGCTTCAGAGAAGACTTGGAATTTAAACAAAGTAGCAGTATGCACAACTGCTAAGTATTAAGACACTAGAGTTACTCTTGCTTTGATGGGAAACCACATTTTTTAAACTGTAAAACGTTTTGCTCTCCACTGTGCTTAGAGAATGAGTTGTTCTGACCTGTAAGAAGCTTTAGTGGGGCCCGGGATGAAACCCACATGTGGGGCCATACAGATGCCTCAAGCATTCTTTTTCTCAAGCGTGCAACTGTTAGGATACGTAGTTGGGGGGAAATTAGCATTTTTACGTTTCAAGTTTGTTTATTTTGAAGAATAATGTACACATACTCTTGCTTACACCCACGGGCTGGCAAGGAAAACACCCCATTAGCCCCAACCAGTCCTTGAGGTCAGCATTTTTTAACATTGTATTCGTTTTAAGATAGCAGCTTTTGTATTCACATTGTCCAACATTCTTATAAAGTGTCAAAAACCACAACTATTTATCCATCCTCCTAAACTTCCTTGAACCCACTGCACCAACACATGACACTTCAAATTTTGACAGAAATATGAGTTGTCCTATCACCATGATGGCCTCACTCTACATTCCATCGCAAGCTGTAAGGATTCCAATTCCCTCCGAGAGCTCTAACTATTCTACAGCAGGACAGACCAGGCATGCCACTTTGAAAGTAGTCCACCAAAGTTTCCGGATCACCTTAAAATGCTCCCTATCCTCTCATATATCATATGAAAGCATTTCCATTGCCATCGAGTTCCAGAGTCTCATAGACCATTTTGAGATATCCGGTGCTTGTGTCTGCGCTATCACAGTCCAAGCCTTCGGGATTAGGTTTTCCCAGCTCAACGGTCTAAGACCAGAAATTCGTTACTGAGCACTCCTGAGGTATCAGCAGTCTCACCATCTTTTAAAACTTATTTTAACTAATTCTGGTTCAAGACCACCATATGTTCCGAACCCTCGGTTCCACACATCCTCCAATATGTATCATCTGAGTGTGGAAACAAACGTTTGGTTGTTAAGTACCAATTTTCATAATCTTGTACCAAATTTCCTACCCCTCTACACCATTGTTTCATATAGCGCCACCTGTGATTGTATGGCAAAGTTTTTAATCTAGGATAAATGAATGATGTAAGGGCAATGGTGGTTTCAAAATTGGAGAAAAGCATTTCAAAGCCTGCTAAATCTGTAGTCCCTGCCAATGTATTCTGTGGAGAGAAGCACAAATGCCTAAATTGGAAATATCTGTGTCTCTCTTTTTCTTCAACTTTAAAGTCTAGTTTTCACAGCTGGAATGACCTATTCCTTTCATTGAGGAACAGGTCCCTCGGCATAATATAATTTCCCGTGCACCAATTTACAAATTGCTTATCGCCCAAGACTGGAATGAAATCCAGATTGTTGTGTAGTGGGGTGAATAAATATGGGAAATATGTAAAATCAGTGGTTTTGGTAAATCTGTGCCAGACTTTCATGAGTGCTCTAATCACACCATACACATAGGCTAGCACGAATACGGTCCAAGGGAGATCTGCCCAGTATGTGTAGTTGTTGTGATGAGCAGTACTTCTCAGTATCTAGAAGTGACCATTGATAAGGCTATTCTTAACTGGGAAGCCTTATAGCACTCCTCTTTATCAGGAAGTCCTTGTTCTCCCGGGCTTCACAACAGTACTCTTCTCAATATCCTGGGTTTGTGGTTTTGCCATATGAACTTATCACATGCTGCCTGCAATTGTAATTTATCACTTTGGGGTACTGGCACAGCCACAGCCTGGAAGGAGGAACGCAATTTCAGAAGTATGGGCCATATGTACAAACACATTTTCCCATAGGCACAGAATGTGTAAAACCCTTTTCTACATCTGGCCCTATGTTCGTTTTGAAGGTCGCTATTCTGCCCTGCTATCCTGCCCATCCATGATATGTACATCAGGCCCCACCTATTCCCTAATTTCTTTTATTAAAGATAGTAATTAGCCTTTTGAAGACATTTTAGGAGTTGAGTTGTATATACAGATAACTATCTGATACTCATTTTTGCCCACTTTCATATTGTTAACTCCTCAACTTTGCTTTAGTGTCTGAACTTATTTTAATTCCTATTACCTGGGATTTGTAGATTTTATCTGAAGTGCTGTTAATCAGGATTTCCTCTGCAACTGAGATATCAGGGTTTGTCAGTGTGAGAAGAATGCTCTCAGCAAAGCGATGTATCATGTGTGTGAATCTCCCAAAATATATGCCTGTGACTTCTGTGGATTCCCTAACAAGTTCGGCGAGAAGCTCAAAAGAAAGGGAAAAGGAATATGGACAGAGGGCTCTTCTGTCTGTTTCTTCTAATGAAATCCAGTTCTTTCGTTTTGTCCTCATTTACTAAGACCTTTCCTCTTGTGTTTTAATAGTCTGCCCATATATATTTTTGCATGTAAGAGCTGATTCCCATCTTTCTCATTATCTACCTAAGAAACCCCATCCCACTCGGTCAATAACTTTCTCTGTACTTAACAGCTAAGATCAGCACTGCAATGGATCCACAATGACATTTCTCAGTTAGATGGGGAACCCCTTGTATATTGTCAAATGTTTGATGATTTCTTATAAATCCCGAATGGTCAGGATCCTTGAGGTATGACATACAATTTTCCAAATTGTTCACCAGCACCTTCATGTAGATTTTAAAATCTACATTAAGCAGCGAGAGAAGCCTCTAGGAAGCGCATTGACTTCCTTTATCTATTATGTACAAGAATAACACCTGCTTCCGCTATCTGAGTCATGGAAGGTATGATAAAAGATGTTAAGTATGGGGGCAACAATGAGCGGAACGTTCAATAAAATATAATTGTGTGCTCATCATGCCCTAACGCTTTATTAGCAAGGAGATTTTTAATGGACAATTCTACATCTTTTCCCTTTACCTCTTTTCTAAATCATCTCTCAGTTGTGGTAGAATTGATATAATATTTGTTGTAGGATGCCAGCTATGTTCTGGTGATCTGGGGTTTGGCTGAAGTAAAGAATTTGGTGGAATCCATGAAAGGCTTCTCGCTTAGACTGCTTTGTATTAGATATCAAGCTGTGGGCTCTCCCAGATGAGTATTTAGAGAACAGAAACCTGGCTGCTAATAGTTTATCAGCCTTATTGGCTTTCTCATACATTGTTCGCTTAGTCTGAGAAGCATCCTTTCAGAGCGTTCTGTTAGTAGTGGATCTACTTTGCCCTCTCTCAGCAGCAATTAGGTTGCTTTCTCCTTACATTGCTCCTCTTTAGCTCTAATTTTCTTTTCCAATTTAGTTTTCAAACTGGCTCACCTGCAGCACTGATGTCCTATAAATGTAATGAGTTTTTCACATATACTGCCTAAAAAGTGTCCCAAACTGTAGGTTGTTCAGACCTGCCAACTCACACAGTACCACCGTGTGTCACACTATTTTGGCTTCCTTTACATGGTCACCCAGTGAGGAGCCATATCACAGAATGGCAGGAAAGCCAAACTGAAAAACACTTTACAGAGTCATTTTCCAGTTCGTTTTTAGAGGCTCTGGACTGCCGATATCTGTTTAGGGGTGAGAAAGCACACCAGGATATCAGCAGCAGCCTCAGCAACCAGTTCTCTTTCTTTTTATTTTGGAAGAGCGGGTTGGTGGGGGGAGTGAGCAGGGTGCCTCTAAGGTAGCTTAGGCATGCGGCACCGTCCCCACCTAGGCCACGCCCCTTCTCACACAGTGAAATACTTAGGTTTGGTGGTTGGACTGAGGTAGACTGATTAAGTTAAAACATACTCGGTCTTACACTGCCTGTCCTTAAGTATAGAAGGGTCAAACCGGCATTTTAGATATGGTTCACTGGAGGAGCAGAGTGCTAATTGCAGAAGAGCTCACTATATTGCCCGTCACCATGAACTGAGTCTCTCGTGCTAAGATTTGTTTTTATAATGGGGCCTTGATACATCCATTAGCAGCATTACAAGCAAGGGTGCCCATAGGGTAAAGTGTGGTGCAGCCTCAGTTCAATCCCAGTCTTTCCAGGCTGTTTCCAACCGGTAGGAGTATTGCTTTCCAGCTGATTTTTATATTAGGTTGTGTATGGGCTTATATCTATATTTGACTTACAGGACTGGTGTGTTTGAAATTCTCAGATGAGATATAGAAGTTGACGATATGTGGAGGGCTGAGGCCTCTGCCAGTACTTCTTGTGGGAGGGACCGCCGTGAGCGTGGTCAACACCTGGGGAGCAGGAGAACAGAATTGCCTGCTTGGTAGGGAGACCAGGTGTCCCAGATTTGCCGGGGCAGTCCCGTTTTTTCACCAACTGTCCCGGTAGATTTCTTGAAATGTTGTTCATGTCCCGGTTTTTAGACAGCATCAGCTGAAACGGTGGGAGGTGATTTTGTTATTTTTCCAAAGCAGAAATAGTTAGCAGGTATTATCGGAAAGCAATTTAATTAAAAGGCGTTTCACTGGTTTTAAAAATTGCTTTTTTTTAATGTTGTAAATGCCCCTTCTGTAATTTTTATGCTGACGAGCTCTGTCATTCTGTGCGCTCGGTTGAAGTAAAATTGTGGTCCTTTGTAGGTCAAGCATAGCAACGCGCAAGCGCCACTTTTCCCATGTATTGGTGTCTATGTGGACTTTCAAACACATCCATCACTTTCACTCGTTTGTGGGTTTGCGTTTCAAAAATCCTTTGATGACACTGGTAAATGCTTTATGTTTGTCCCTCCTTAGACGGTTTTGTTACTGCCTTGGGGACCGACCCTGTTACATGGATAATTTGCACGTTTGCCGAAATGTTTGACTGGAGCAAACTTATTTTTCCTTATGTGTCTCTCCTTCATGCTCATGGCGGGAGTGGCGCTTCTTATGCCAACTTTTTTACTTTTCATTTTCAATTTATATGGCAATAAAATCCAGTTAGGAATTTACAATGCTAATAGCTCCAACTCGAGCAAACGCAAGACCCATTGCATTACAAATGCTTGTAGTAAATTGAGAGAATACGGTTCCAGGGCACACGCTTCCTTATTTAGCTGTCTGTAGCCCAAGGTGGGAGCTTTCTTGTCGCATAAATCTCATAAGCTTGAAATAGGAACTCAGTGTACGTAGCACAATGTGGGATAGGGTGATATTTGACATCACAGTGGCGATATCACATCATAGTGCCACCAAAACACCATATTATACCCCTGTGACATCACTATAGAAGTATTACGTCAAAGTGGGGATCACATTCACCAATCACAATAGTGGTCTAGGAAAGCACAATGTTGTCTTGCCCTACAGCATGACAGCGAGGTTGCTTCAAAGCTCTTTCAGAAGAGAATAGGGGCAAGTTTAGGATGCCACAGGAAGAATAGAGATCATCTAACCAGTGGCACTGCAGGAGGGCTTGTTATCATGTGCCCACCCCCCTGTCCACAGAACCAGGCTTTGCTCCACAAGGAAAGGGTTCAATGACCACAAACAGACAGATCACGGGTGTTTCTAGCCGGTGGCATTACAAATCTGTCATGGGCCCTATTGTAAGCAGGGAAATGGACCACTGACTGCTGTCTGGGAACAAAACACAGCAATACCATGGTTTGTGGGCCTCTCATGTTTCTGGGCACCAGTGCCACTGTGCCTTCAGCACCACTGGTAACTATGCGCCATGTTTTAGTCCTCCATGGAGCAATAGGGTATCTGACAGTATCATGTAGACTTTTGACAACTGAATAGAACGTTTTACCACTGCAATGAGCATTTACAATGCCACAAAGAGTGTAGGTCACTACACAGTTCTGTGACATCCCAATAAAAGGTGCGTCATGTCAACAGAGACTTAGGGAACTGCTCCTGAGCATCACGCCTGCAGTGATACATGGCATCGCAGAAGGTGCATGCTATTTCTGCGCACGTCTGTTGCATCACAAGAGGATGTCTGCCACTGTGGAAGCAGAGATTTTACTTATAAAATTTTGAGACATTACATAATCATATTTATAGGCTAATGTGTGGATTAATTTGATAATGTTATATTAATAAAACGGGTGACTTATTGAATGGCCACCATCTTATATAAGTCCTATATTTTGCTCATGCTAACTTAATCTAAATGAAATTATGTTTCATTATTTTGTCTCTTTGGGGAGAGAGTGTGTGTTCCTTAACCAATAAATGTGTTAACAGTGACATCTGCAGGACTAAGGCAGAAGCAGATGCAAGGTCATTGTGTAATACAACTAAATGAAATGTTTCAACTGTTTCCGTAGTTTGGACTGGCTTCATTGTTAGGGGAATGTTACTAACGTGTGTGTTTTGTTTGAGGGGGAAGGAGCAGAAATTTTTTTAATCGTGTTTCCTCGGTTACGCATTCTTGGCGAAGTGGGAACAAAGGATCCACATATGAGGCGGAAGAGAAGGGTGTCAAGAATATAAATTGTATTAGTTTAGATTTTGTTAAAGGAGCAGCAGCAAATAGAAAACTTGGTGTAGAATTATTTTGTATAATTTAGATAATTGGTAATGTTCTGATTGGTTATAACTTTCTCACCTTATGCCCCATCCTTTAATTTAATGTTCAGTCACCATTGTACAGGGGCAGTCTTCTGGGATTAGTCCTGTATGCCAGTTCCTTTTGATTATTCTTGGAGTGATTTCTTTATATTGCTTTTGGAGAAGCTTAATACTTAATTGGTTTAGTGTATCTTATGGTCCAAATTCTAAACCATTACCTCTGTCCTTATTCTGTTCCTATCCTGATGTTGGTGCCTGATGGTGTTCCACTGATGAAGTAGACGTTGTTGCTGTTAGCTGTAGATAATTGGTAATGTATAACTGTGATTCGTTATTTGTCTTTTGTTTTTCAGGTACCAGCTACAATTTATTAATTGCTGCTGCATATTTTTGATATTACCCTAGCTAGATGTTTTCTAAATTTGTGTTACTAAAACTTTTACATGAAGCCCAACATGTCTATGCAAATTAGTGGTTAGTTAGGGAAGTGTTTCTCACATGTTGATAAAAATGTTTCTGATGTTTCTTTGTTTATTATTATACTGATGTATTCAATTTCTCTTGCTCAGATTTTAGTGCTATGGTTTTGTGTTATAACCATTGAGATAATTTTTCTATTTGAATTGATGAAACTCAGATATATAAGGCGTACAAATCAGCCTTTGTTGTCTCTCTATATGTACCATTTGTGTATGAGAATTATTTTCGTGACCTTAGCAGTGTTAATATAGAGAAATAAATTGTTAACTTCTTAATAAACTGGTGTGGGTATTGAGGTTGAATCATTTTACATATGTTGTTAATATGATTTTGACATGTTTCCAGTGGCAGCCCCTCTGAATAATGTTGGTTCGGTTCATCGACCTAGTGTGTGGAATCCACTATTCAGTCTGTGATAATAACTAGGGCTTCCGTGCGTTCACACCACTACAACACAAAAGTGACATTACAATCAGAGGTATGCCTTTGATTCATGGTTTTAGGACATGACAATCGAGTGTTTGTCAGTCCAGCACCTGCAGATTTAAAATAAGACTTGTGGAATTAAAACACAAATCTGTGACACCAAAAAGTTGCGTCTGTAATATCACAATAGGAGTTATGTCACTGTAGCTTAGATATGCCATCATAATAGAAAGAATGCCATTTAAACAAATGTATATGACGTCACATCAAGGCGTGTTCCCTACAACAAGGATTTGTACAATCTCAGTAAGGATAAATGAACCGTTGCAAACGTATGTGATAGCACAATAGTGGCGGCCTATTGTTATTTTACTGCTATGAATATCAGGGTTACCTTCTAATGTAGCGTTCCGATTTTACCAGAAAATGGTACCAGAATGCCCGACAATAAAGTCACTTGCCCAGGGTCAAACAACCTGTTCAAGAGTGCAAGAGGTTTGCAAAACTGGTGTCTAAATATAGCTGTAGCTCAGCCACCATGCAACAACTCTTCTCTAAAGTAGTCTTTGACATTCTAGTAGGCTGTATAGCGTCATATCAGGTATCTGTGCCTTCACAACAGAATCTATTATACCCTAAAGACTATCTATAACCTCATATTAGGGTAGATTAATTCACATTGGTCACCTATATCATCAAATTAGGGCTTTAGCTTAATGTATCACTTTAACGATTCAGATAGCTTAATAGAGCATTTTATATCACAGCAGTATACATGACATCACACTGGAGTATCCCATAACAAAACAGAATACATCCTAACTAAAGGGACATTTAAAGCATCACAGTACATACAACCACATAAGACCACAAATGCATGTCACATAACAATGGACATTTAACATCAAACCATTTTATATCGTATTTCAATGGGTGTAGATGACATCACACAAGGCACTATATGGCATCAAAATAGTATTGCATTGTCAAAGTTGCTTTTCTGTCATGACACGTGTCTCACAGTATGCTTTGTAAACTGTTGATCTCCCTTTGTTTTACATCTATAAACTTTATGAAAGTTACTTTCTGTTTTTTTATATGCTAGGCTAGCACACAGGCGCTATAGGTGGGCTGTGTTGCTGGTGCCAAGAGATGACTCCAGGGTGTCCACCAAACAGAAGCACCAGTGGGCTGGAGTACATCACATACATTTCTAAGTCCTGTGCCTCCTGGACAGATGCAGTCTCTTCAGAGAGGAGCACCGTTTGTACAGTGTGATTCTCCTCCCTGGAGTGCTCCCAGGAGAGCCAGGCCCGACCCTCTCACTCCCTCCTCTCCTCCACCTGCTTCTAAGGAGGTTGAGGCGAAAGGAAACGGAGTCAGGGTGTGAGACCCAGAGCACGCATGCGGGCCCTCCAGCACAGACGGTGAACCCAACACCCTGCGCCCTCTAAGCAGGTGTTCTGAGGCAGGCACACTCCATGTGACCACTGTTGCCTTCCCCACGTCACTCCCACCCATTTCCGGTGCGCGTGTTGTTTCTCGAACAAAAGTTGACTTCTTTTCACTCAGCTTAAAGGCCACTTGTTCCCAAATTCCTCACACCTAGAAAGAGCATGGTGATAACTGTGTGCAGCACAGCAGCAGCCTTCAACACAACACAAATATGGTAGTTCAGTTAACCTTTCACTCAAAGTATTATTATGATGATGCTGTGGATTTGTTTCATTTGTAAATAATAATAATATTAATACTACTACTACTACTACTACTAATAATAATAATAGCAATACCGATAATAATAGCAATAATAATAAGTGTTATTAATTATCATTGTTGCTGTTGTTATTATTATTAATGTTATTGTTATTACTGTTATGTTATTGTTTCAATTATTATTGTTATTATTATGTAGTTGTTGCTGTTGTTACTGCTGTTGCTATGGCTCGAGTAGTTGTAATACTTATAATAAACAGCTTTAGTTAGAATGATTAGTGTTTTAAAATTATTACAGTTGTGATTACAGTGCTAATAATAAGGAACTTGGCTGTCAGAATAAAGTGAATTGGCACTTCCTGCATAAATACCAGTAGTGGTCCTTCGGGTCATGCTCGCTCTCTAAGTGTTGTGCGGCAGCTCACTATGCACAGCGGACAGCAGAGCCGCTCCTCGGCTAGGGCAGAGGAGCTTCACCGGCGTCAGCAGCAGCAGCTGCAAAACTTTTGTAAGAAACCGAAAATAAACAGTGTTTATTATCATTTTCTTGAAAAGGGGCAGAGCTTAGGGAGTGATGAGCACTTCAGGGGAGTGCACAGAGCACTCCCCACAAAGCGCTTGTGTGTTTGGCCAGCCATCTCGGGCCCGCCAAACACACATGCGCAGTAGGCTCTTTCTAGCCCGGCACTGTGTTGCGGGGCTGGAGAGAGCAGGCCCTGGCTTGGCGCTCCCAGCAAATCCTGATGCTGTTTTGAGCAGTATCAGGATTAGTCGCAGGGTAGGCTGGGAGCCTGTGTCTGCAGCGAGATGGGGGAGAGCAGAGCGGATGGAGCATGGTGGCGCGGGAAAAAGGTTTGTTTTATTTTTATTTTATTTTTATTTTTTGCCACATGCCACACCACCCACCCCCTTTTCCCTCCCGCGAGCCGTGCCTAGCAGACATAAACATTAATTCATATAGAGATAGCACTTGGAAACTTGGTGGCTTGGCTCAACTTATGCACCAAATGTAAGCAACTCGACTGCTGATCTTATGAACAATGGAAACTGCACCGGACAAGCGTACCAAGTCTTTTTGACTTCAGACAAGAGGTTCTGTGCAGCAATGGAATAGTAACGGAGAACTTGAAAAGTAATTTAAAAACCATGGCGTTCTTTACCTCTTAGTTCCTCCACAGATTCGCAGTTGTGTGTGGACATTTTTGCGACAGCCCTGCTGATCAAGCATTCCAATATGTGAAAGCAAGATTGAGTATAGAGTAGCTGCACTGACTTGAGATCCATATGCCATTTTATGTTTGTTATATGATGTCATATGTCAACTGTTGTATGTGCTCTGTTATTGGATGTTGTTGTTGTGTCCTTCATAATGTTGGAACTTATATTGTATGCCATTTCATCTTGGTGTGTTTTGCTAAGTTTGTGCTGTGGTGTATTAGATTGTTTTTATGTCAGACTGTTTTATAATGTTATATCTTGTGCTGTATGTCTAGGCGTATGTTATCAAGTGTTATTCGTTATGATATATCAGGTTATTTTTATGCTGTTTTGTTAAATATATAATGCTGTGTCTTCAATCTTGCTTTATGGTATATTAAGCCCTGCAATACCGGTTGCTGCGCTACTAAATGTTATTGTTTATCTTATGCACTTTTATTTTATGCTACTTATATCAATTTAAGAATGGTGTTTACTGTCCGTATCTGGGCCATCTTGTAGGTGGTGTTACAACATGTCTCAAAACCCAAGCTGACCTCATCAAATAAAAACATTTTGGAATGTCTACTGCAGGTGATTGTTAGAGATACAGACCTGTGTGAGCAGCACAGGTTTTTTAGGTGTAGCAGGCAAGCGCCCTGGCCTTTTGTAATCTATCTGTGGGCTTTTAACCACACCCCTCACTATCACTCGTTCGTCGGTTTGCCTTTCAAAAATCCTTTGTAATCGTTGGTAAGTGCTTTATGTTTGTCACTCCTTGGGGTGTTTTTTTTTTACTGCCTTGGACACCCACCCTGTTACATGGATAATTGCATGGTTGACGATATGTTTGACTGGCGTGAACTTCTTTTTCCTTTTGTGTCTCTCTTTCGTGCTCATGCTCATGGCGGCCGTGGCGCTTTGAATCGGATTACTTATGTGTACTGTTTTACTTTTCATTTTCCATTTTTGTGGCAAGGAAAGTCTAGTTAAGAATTTACAATGCTAATAGCTCTAATGCGAGCAAACGTGGGACTCATTGCATTGCAAATACATGTTCTATTTTTGTGAAATTATTTTCGCTCTAACATTCTGGTCACCCTACCACTCACACACAAGTGTAATTCCTCAAGTCCTTCCTTGCTGGCTTTCTTTGGGCAGTTCTCACTTCCTGAAGCTGTGCAAGGGCTGACTCCAGTCACAGGCCCTGTCCGCTTTCACTGTACTTGCTGCAGGACTCCAAGGTGCGCAAGGTTGCTGCCGCACAGGTGGATGCCCATTCCTTTCGATTTGTTTATTGCCTGCTTCACTCGCTCCTCTGAATGTTCATTGTATCGTATGCTTCTTCTGCGATTCTGACCATGCCAGTAGTCTTTTCAAGGTTATCTAGTGCACTTTAAGCGAAGGGGATTATATTTTTTAAGGGGCATAAAGGAAGCATGACTTGGGAGCTCTGCACTAAAGTGTCCAAATTTCTGTGGTTCTGGTCACGTCCCTTCATCGTACTGAGCATTTTTAACCATATTAAGTGAGCAGCCTTAAAGAAACCCTGAGCTTATTGACGTATGTAAAGTGGTGCCTTTTAACAGTCAGTCTCAAAATTGGTTAGGATATGAAATATACTTTACAGGAAGGGCTGTGGTTCACTTCAAGCATCTCTTGACCATGCCTAGGTAGAATTTGAAGACTACATAGCAGTCACACAACACGTTATTGAAAGGCTTGTAGATATTTTATACTATAAATCTAGTGCATCATTGGCTATGGCAGCACATGCTTTCCCACAAAAAGAACAGGCATAGCATCTGCTCAGTTGGTGTTGAGTGGGCAGATGCAGTGTAAGCCTCCCTCATACATGGTAATTCACCATATGAGCAGAAGCTTCCTTCACACACTAAACAGGAGCAATATGTTAAGTGAAAAGGAAAGCAGATCCCTGTCAGAGTCACCAGATCCTCGGGGTCTGTGCACGTTCCCAACACTTCCACCACTGAACAGCTCCAAGACTCTGATAGATAAATCACAGAGACTGAGAGAGTTCAAGAGGGGAAGAGGGGATTAGGAAGGGAACAGCTGGGAAGGAGACCTGTAGTAAGAAAAAGGTTAGAACACACAGTATGAAAATTATATCTCCTGAAATCAATACTAGACTGTGATTCTAAACCTAGTCACTCTGAAAACATGAACAATCAAAGAGTTAAGTTTAAAATGACTAAGTTTCAAGATGGCCGGATACCTGTAGGGGAATCAAGATGAATTAAATGAAAACTTTCTTATTCAAGTACTTTCCTTTACATGAGAATCAGAAAAACATTCTGACAAAATTTTAAACCAGTCATATAAATCCTGTTTTGAGAATGTATACTAGGACCATACAATATTGCATCTAGAAACTCTGGCCTTCTGTGTACTCTTAAAATGTTTCAACACAAATTGCTCATATTGCAGATATATATATATATATATATATATATATATATATATATATATAGTAAATACCATAAAAGGATTGTGCACCATGAATACCACAATATGGATTCAGGAAACAAATTGCATAACTTATTAACTTGAATATTACATAATAAATATTTTAGAATAGTGGCATATAATAAACAACATGAATTAAACTCGAGGAGAGAATCGTGCATCTTGCCGATTCGAGTGTCACCATGTAAAATACCAAGAAATGGTAGCATGCCATGAATATCAAAGTCAAATCATCATTAATCGAATCGCGCGTCTTGCCGATTCATAAAACACGATGTAAATGTCAAGAAATAACAGCTCACAATAAATAACAAGATCAAAAGTACAATGAAATGAATCACGCTTCTTTTGCCGATTCTTAAGCCACCATGTAAATGTCAAGAAATGGTAGCGCGCAATGAACAACAAATTTAAATCCTCATGAAACGAGTTGTGCATCTTGCTAATTAGTAAAACATCATGTAAATGTCAAGAAATAGTAGCGCGCAATGGACAACAATGTTTAAACACCATAAAACGAATCGCGCGTTTTGCCGATTCTTAAGCCACCATGCCGATGTCAAGAAATGGTAGCACACAATGAATAACAAAGTCAAACCTTTATGAAATAAATTGCGCGTCTTGCCTATTTGTAAACTACCATATAAATGTCAAGAAATGGTAGCGCGCAAGTAATCTTTTACTCATTTAGGAATTAAAACAAGAATATGAAAATTCTCAATAACGGTGTCAGGAAAGTCCAACCACCGTCTTACCGCCTGGAACAATGATCACCAATGAAGTATGAAGTGCAGAAGTCTGGAAGATCCAAATAGGCCACCGGGCCAGCACGTCAGGAAAAAGCTGCTGCTCTGCACCGGGACCTCTGAATAGTGAGCACTGGGAGTTGGGCTGGCTCTCTTTTATAGAGTCTTGGCCTAGCCCAGAACCACGCCCAGGCATGTTGCAGGGAAAGTCTCTGGAAGGCCCTGGAAAGGGGCCACACCCTAACACACTCTGAAAACCTGCAGCAATACATTGCAAAGGAACAGTATTTGTAAGCATATTAAAAATAAGTTTTCAGGATTAAACTCTGCAATGCAAAAGGTTAAACCACAACATATCAGCACAATGCATAAATTACGTTATTTTGAGAGTGCTGGGCTTTTGCATTTTTGTCGCCAGTAGAGCGCGTACTGCTCTGGTGTTGACAATCCCCCACACAGAACTGTTTAAGCAGAGATTCTACGGTAATCTACTGTATACTAGTGGAAGGCTTCCACTGTAGATTTTCAATGTATTTGGGTAAATATGAAGAAAACAATCACACCGAGGGTCAAATTATGGAAGGTATGTGTTATCACAATGGAAATTAACGTGACGTCTTGCATAGCACACACAAGAAGGTGGATCGAGACACAGGGAAAAAGTAAGTTGCCTATTATGACACCATTTGCCCAATGTAGGAAGCTGAGATTTAAACCTATGGCTTTTGACTTTGAGCAGTAGAAACTAACTACTATAATACATTATCTCCACAAGAATTACTCTTGCATTAGTGACATTGAATATTCAGTTTATTCGCTGGGAAACCTTTTAAAATTCACAGCAGTAGTTAGAAGGGCTAGTTCGAGTGCTTCTCTGTCGATGTACAAGTTCTGTTAAACACATTATAATTCCAGAAAGGGAGATTTTAAGTGTTTCCCCCGTAAAATCTCTTTAAAAAAGAACTTGTTTTTACGCAGTCCTTGTTACAGTAGTGCTACTGTTCACAGAGTTGTGACATATTTCAGGGGTAACTGCAGCAATTATCACTTAACAGCAGTACTTTTTAGGTCGTCGCATACCAGACAGCAGAGTGGTCTGGTTTGCTAAAGACATCTTGGAGACATTCAAAAAGTTGACCTAGGAATGCATTCTGCCCGTTGCTTGCCATTGGAACTGTGGTTTGTTACTCATATTTTCTTGCTTTCCATTTGCTGGCTGTATTTGTCTTAGGCTGGCCAGCTTGAGGTTGGTCCTTCCCTTGTCAAAACCTTATTCACAAAATCCTTCCGAGTGGTCTCTTTCTGTAAACAGGGCTGCAAATCTTGTTCTTATCTTTTCGCATTTGCTGTGACAAAGACAAGGTCAAAATGTCAGATGCTGTATTCCAAGGGTGCTTGTTTACATTTCTTTCTCTGACTTCAAAATGAGAGGATTTATGTGACAATCCTAGTGGATAGTGGTGGTACATAAGAGTTTTCTTCTAGCACACAACAATATTTAAATGAACTGTGTATTTCAGAATATATCAGAATTATGAACAAACAAATGATGCATATTGTTTGTTAATTTTGAAGCAGTTTGGAAGCAAATACTTTAATATGATCAAAAAGAATCTTTAAACTAGGTGATGCAATTTCCACACATTTTTGTCTGTGCACTGAATAGGTTTGTTAGTAAAACTGTATGTCTGAGCAAATATAATGGTCATTTTAATTGAAAATGTGCTGTCTGTAATGGCAGTGTGCCACCACACCATGAATACTCCACTCTATTTCACTGCATTCTACTCTGTACCACACCACTGCACTCTACTCTGCACCACTCCATGCCACTGCACTGTGCACCACTCCACTCTACACCACTAAACACTACTCCTCTTCACGCTCCACCTCTCCTCTACCCTATACCACTGTACTCAATGGCAATGCATCTTGGCCACTCTACACCACTTCACTTTTCACCACTACTGTCAGGAGATTGCCCATTAAATCAAACTTTACCAGGAGCAGATGCCTTTTACCCAACTCCCTCCAACAGATGCGTGCTTAGACTTTACTGATTATATGAACCCTGCACCTGCTAGGGGGAAGCGGGAATGGCAATAGAAAAAGAGAGGCCGTCTGCAGATCCAGTTCCAGCCTGTATTTCCGACTTGAAGATAGGATATTCAATGTGTGCTTCTATAACCTGCACCTTTCTTTTTATTGGGATTTCTTTAAAGGAAGGACCTGCAGTCTGGTGATAAGAGAATAGATAAATACATTCCTACTGTGCATTCAACTGTTCAGCCATTCACATTTACCCAATTCTATTGTTCTCTTAACCTGGATCTTTTGAGAGACTAGCCTCTCTGTAAGAGAACAATGTTAACTTAATATCTTCTTTTCTCCAGGAGTCAGAGGTATCCAAGGTTCTCTGGAGAACAGTTCAAAGGTTCACAAATATACAATCTACTAATGTATTTTACAGGAAACGAAAACTTCTTCTCAAGGTTCAGTTTTCTCAATCACAGTCTCTAGGAATTAGTCTGAGCACTGAGGTTTGTCTCTAAGACTGGCAAGTCTGCAAGGCGAAGAGTTTTTGAATATATATGTACATATTTATATCGGCAAGTCTGTAAATCCTACAAAAGGATTCCTTACTGCAGTTGCTTGAAGTTCTGTTAAGCCAAAGCTAATTCTCCTCAGAAAGCCGATAGCCAGTTGTTGGAAGAAGGAAGAAATTCATTTTCTCCAGAAGGGAAAAAGTAGCTGGTGTGCACACCGTAACAAGAAAAAGAATGAATTACTCAAAACTGGAAGAATTCTCTATGAAATGAAGCTCTTCAGGAACACTGCTCATTCTCCTCAGGATGACAGTTGAAGTGCACAGCTCCTAGAGATAAACAGGTTGAGGGAAGCTTCAGCACAACCCTAAGGTAGAAACACTAGAGCGCTGATCTCACAAAGATTTGCGGCCACCATCTTGAGTTGCAGTTAAACCTGAAGAAGCTAGTTCTAAGAACAGCCTCCTCAAGAGCCACCAGGAGTGAGGATGCCGCTGCAACCAATGTGGGTACAAGGAAAAGGGGAATCGTTTTTGCTGAGGGAAGAACTTAACAACACAGGCAATAGTTTTCCTGATAACTGCACTCCAGTCTAGGCCACACCGAACCCCTCTACACAACTCCACTGTATGCTGCTGTATGCTACAGCACTCTGCGCTACTGCATTGTATGCCACTGCACTCTACACTACTTCACTCTATGCCATTACACTCAATGCAACTCTACGCAACTGCTCTCTATTTTGCATCACTCAACACTACACCACTTCACTCTATTCTGAAACAATCTACTCTATGCCACTACACTTTATGCCACTCTGTATCACTCCACTCAATGCCATTGCACTCTATGCCACTCTACTCAACTACTGCAGTCTAAGCCAATGCACTCTCCACAACTGCACTTTACGACCACTGCTCTATACACCACTCTCCCCCACTCTTCTTCACTGCACTCTGACACTCTACTCTGCAACACTGCACTTTCCGCCACTGAGCTCTATGCCACTCTACTCTGCAATACTCCACTCTATCCCACTGCACTGTATGGCACTATCCTCGACACCACTTTAGGCTACTCTACTGTGCACCACTCTGTACCGCTGTACTCTATGCCACTCAACTCTACTTTACGCCACTGCCCTCTGCGTCACTCAATTCTATGCCACTCCACTCTGCACCACTCTATGTCACTCTACTCTATGCCACTGCACTCTTCACCACACCACTGCAGTCTAATCAGTGCCACTCTAATCTGTACCATTCTATTCTGTGCCACTCTAATCTGCACCACTCTACTCTGCACCACTCCACTCTGTGCCACTTCACTCTGAGCTACTCCATTCTACAATGCCTTATTGTAAGCCACTGATTTCAATGCCATTGCCCTCTACACCACTATACTCTGCAACACTCCATGCCAATGCTCTCTACACCAGTCTATTCTACTCTATTCCACTCCAGTGTATGTCACTCTATCCAACTCCACCAATCCCACTCCAATTCACAACACTCTCTGCCACTCCACTCTACTCTATTATTCACCATTCCACTCTACAGCACTCCACACCACTCTTCTCCATGCGACTAACTTTTAGCCATGCTGAACAGAAGCCACGCTGCTATTGGTTTTGCCAAGGCTTGTTTCCTTTCTTGCTACTTCCTTATTATGCCAAAAAATCATAAATTTGAGTTCTTTCTAGGGCCTTGAGGCATTTCACATGCTGATAATTAGGCAAAGCTCTTTTTTGTCAGGTGGAAATTATCTTCTCTATATAACTTGTAATCTGTAGCATTTTCAGCAGGTGAGCTCCAAATAACTAAAGAAGAGCTGGTAACCAGAAGGTGGCCCGATAAATCATTTGTTAAATTGTTGTATAAATGATTTTAAAGAAACGTATTTATTATTTTCCACAGCAAAAATTATAAATAGGCAATCAGAATTGCCCATGTGGGCAAGCAATAAGACACGTACATTAGTGAATCAGTTGTTTACTAGTAAATATAATAAGTGGGCACAAAGTTTATCCTATGTTAATTATGAAAGAAATGCCCTAAAGCAACTCTGGATGACAGACTCCAATACACAGTCAATACAGGGTTTCTAATTTTTTAATCAGTCTGTCAGGTGTGTGGCTGGATCAAGCTCGGCCTTTGTTCTCTCTGAGGCCGGACAGGGATACAAGAGGTAACAAAACCAGCAAGACAGGCCGGGCCTAATTATTGAGGGCTGGGCCAAACTGGTGCTGGTGTCCTATTATCGACATTCTCCAGCTGCATGTGACACTGTGTCAGGCCCTAATGTGAGAGAAAAGGCAAGAAAACAAGGAATCTTTGCATTACAGTGGCATGGCATTCTGGAGTATTGTGGCCTCTATTGAGAGGACAGTCTAGATGCAGCATGACATACATTCTGGGCCTCATTTACAAGGCCTGTGGCACAGGGCAGCGCAGCAAGTGCCTTACTGCGCCACCCTGCACCACAGGAAAACAGCAGAAATGCTCTGTGTCAAAGAGATGCAGAAGATTCTGATCTTCCTCTCCTGAGCTGGTGCTCCAATTGGTGTCATGCGCCAACGCAGGCACACTTGCACCATGGTGCAAGGGTGTGTGCATTGTGGGGATGATTGTTTTTGTGCAGGAAGGGAAACCTTTCTGCACAAAAACAACCACAAGAGGTGTTTTTCTCTTTCTATGTGTGCTGCAGAATTTCTCCCCGTTGCGTCACTCTTATGCCACCCCTGAGGTGGCATAGGAATCTGACGCATTCCCAGACTTGTAAATCTGCGAACACGTCAGATTCCTTCAGGTTCCATGGGTGTTGCGTGGGAACACCCCAAGTTCCCCTTTCATGCAGTATTATTCGTGAAAGGGGTCCATATTTACAAGACTGTGTAAAGCCACACAAGGTGGCTTTGCATTGCCTTCTAAATGTGGGCTGGCACACTGCACCACCAGAGGGTAAAAAAAGTGATGATCCTGTGGCGCAGTGTGCCGCTACGGCCTCGTAAACGAGGCCCCTAGTTTGGATTTAAATATTACATACATTCAGGGTCGGACTGGGGCAGAAAAGAGGCCAGAGCAAAAAAATAAAATACAAAAGGCCCACAAACTACTACAAAAGCCCACACACTTTCCTGTCACACTAGCCCAATGAGCACTGCCTAGTTTCCCTATAGGTGAGTCCAACCCTGCACACTCACAGCACCTCGCACTTGAACAGCGTGGGGCCCAGAACAAATAGCTGTGTCTGACGCCATTGTGACAACCCTGGAACTGCCTCGTCAAATCTGAGTTGCTAAGGTGTCTGAAGCTGGAAAGGAGCATTGCTCTTAGAGAGCTGTGTTTATTTTTAGGGTCCAGCACTTGTAGTCTCTCTATGAGCTTTTAACCACGCCCATTCTTGCTATTCATTCTTTGTTGTGCTTGTCTTAAATGCTTCATTTTTATTGTTGCATTTTGTGAAATGTCTCTCCTTTGTGTGCTGAGTTCCCTCCAAGGCAATTCAATTAAGTGAACATTTTTGTTGGCCATCACACTAGTCAGGCTTCCTACTGTTGCAGAGTGTGATGGCCCCTCCTCCGGTTTCGGTTCCTTTCATCTCAGCCATGATTCTTTTTAGACATTCATGCAGGAAGCTAATAACTGGTGCTCACTCTCTGGCCCTGGCGCTTTGAGTGGGCTCGCTTCTGTCAACTGTTATACTTTTAATTTTCAATTTATATGGCATTTACAACGCTAACAGCTCTAATTCGAGCAAAAGCGAGACCCATTGCATTGCAAATGCTTGTTTGACTTTGATCTTTCCTTTGTGATTGTGGACGCGCTATAACTTAGACACCCTGCATGACAGCGACGTGCCCGACGTTTTAGTGCTGTCCATATACATTTCATTCTGTAGAAACGTCATATAAATGTACCATATCACATAATAAAGCACTATGACCGACGATTTGCCTTCATTTGTAGATAAACTTATTTTTTTCTATAATTTTCAGTCACCAGTGAAAAAGTTGTGAGGCTCATCTCTATATCTGTTGTACAAGAGAAAACGGTCAATCTGTACAAAATAGAGCACAAATGGTTGTTAAAAGATTTGATCCTCATCGATGGAAAAGATGCCACCCAAGTAAGTATATTCTGATTGTGTCTTTGTTTTTCTTGTTTTAGTGAGGGGGGACTAAATTCACTAATAAAACTACAGTGCACTAAATCTGACGGTCAAACTGTGTTGTGACCAGGATACTTCATTTTTCAGTGTCGCCGGATTTTAAAGGAGCTCATAAGATTTTTGACAGTCGGCCATTAACATATCATTGTTGCTTTGAACAACTTTGGGTTTAGATTCTGGGTGCACAGAGTATAGAACGAGTAGCGCATGAACGAATGAAAAATAAGGCAGAAATGGGAGAAGTGAATTAGAGGTTGAACCCCAAAGTGGCATCAGTGCGTGTTCAGCAATTTTTGCCCATTTTACATACGTTTTTATTTAGACCGTCATTAAAAAAACACAGAAAATACAATTTCGGCATGGTCTAGCATTATTTTCAACAAAATATTCATATAGGTAATTTAATCTCCTTTACTGAGACTCATGGTGCAATCAGAGTGCCATTAATTGATATCAAAATATCCCAAATAATGTTTAACGGATAATATCAATATAAAACAAAAGTTCAAAATACTGGATAATTTCAGTAAAACACATTTCAGCAATCATGTCCAGGACATAACAGAAGTTGAAGATTTTTTTTTACAATAATTTCTACACTTAATTCTACTAAGACCTACTGTTTCTCCTTCTTCAACTTACTCTTACTCCTTTTGATAATACTCTTTCCTATTTTTGTTTCTATTCAGATTCTTCCTGCTTAGTCTTCCACTAACCCCTACTAACTCCTATTCCTACTTGCACCTATTCTTACCTTTTAGTACTTCAGCATATTTGTACGTACTCTTACTTTTAGTTTTAATCACTCCTAGCTACATTTATTTCTTTCTACTGTCTCCTACTAAGCCTTACTCCTACTTTGGCGTATTCCTACTCTTTCTGTTGTAATGTTATGTTATTGTTGTTTTCATAGCATGCTAATTACCAATAAGGATATCCAGGCACTCTATAGGAGGTATGTGAGGCCAGCCCTTGGAGACCACTCAAAAATCCAGGTTTCAGCTTCTTGCGAAAGTCAAGAAGAGAGGAGGAGGCTGTGATGTATTGTGAATTGTTCCTCAGGCTTTAGAGGCCAGGTATGAGAATGCGTGATCCCCTGCTCTGCTTTTATGTATGCTTGGAGTGTTTGCTAGTGAAAGACTGTCAGAGCAGAAGCATCTGAAAGGTTGATAGAAGTGAATGTTGCTGTTCAGGTAAGCAGGGCCAGTGTTTTTGAGTTTTTTGTACGTGTGGGTGAGGAGTTTAAAGTGTGCATGCTTATGTATCAAGAGCCATCATAGTTTTTTAAGATGTGTTGTGATGTTGGTTTTGCATGGGAGTCAAAATTATTCTGACTGCTATGTTTTCAACAGTTTTCAGTCTTCTTGTGAGCTATTTGGTAATCCTTGCATGTAGGGTGTTTCCATAGTCTATCCTGCTGATGATGAGGCCTTGGATGATCGTTTTCCTGGTGTTGTCTAGTAGCCACATGAAGATTTTCTCCAGCATCCTAAGGGGCATATTTATACTCCGTTTGTGCCAAATGTGCACTAAAATTTTTTACGCACATTCGGCGCAAAATGTGCACCATATTTATGCTATGACGGCCGACCCAACGGACGTCAAAATTCCTCCGTGTGCGTCATTTTTTGGATGCGGGAAACTGCCTTGGGTTAATGACATTCAAGGTAGGTGTTCCCGCCCAAAAAATTACTTTAAGGCCTGTGCGCCTTATTTATACTCCTGCGTCATTTTGACACAGGAGGAGGCGGGCCTTAAAAAACGGCGCCCAGCCTGATGTGCGCCGTTGTTTAACGCCTGGGTGAGGGCAGGCGTTAAGGGACCTGTGGGCTCACTTCCATGAGGTGCCCTTTCCTGCCCCCAGGGACACCCCCTGCCACCCTCGCCCACCCCTGGAGGACACCCATGGATGGGGGGACCCATCTCAGGTAAGTACAGGTAAGTTCAGGTAAGTATTATTATTTTTTTTTAAGTGGCATAGGGGGACCTAATTTGGGCTCCCCTACATGCCACTGTGCTCAATGGCCATGCTCAGGGGACAGAAGTCCCCTGGGCATGGCCATTGGGGGCATGACTCCTGTCTTTGCTAAGACAGGAGTAATTTCAAAGGGGGTTGTGTGCCAAAAAATGGTGCATGTCCAGTTTGGGCCATGATTTTTGACTCAAACCTGTCTTGCACCATTTTTTTACACACAACCCCCATTTTCCCCTACGCCGGCGCTGCCTGGTTTGAGTAATTTTTTTTTTTACTCTGACCAGCCCGCAGCGCTGGCTAATGTCAATCCCTAAATATGACGGCTGCATGGCGCATAGGAATGATGTTAGCCGGCGGTAAATTTTTTAATGCAAACCAGCGCCAGCGCTGGTTTGCGTCAAAAAGTATAAATATGGGCCATAGTTTGTTGAAGCCGGCCAAGACTAATGCGTTGACTTTGGCAGTGATGTCCAGTTGGTTGTCTATCATGATTCTGTGTTACTAACTTGGTAGAAGGGTGTAGGGGTGAGCCCACGGTCTGAGACCCACCAAGTAAAATCCCATGGTGAGGCGTTCTTCCTGAAGCCTACCAGCTTGGTCTTGCCTGAGTTCACTGTGAGGCACTTGGATTTAATCCATGTGGATACTTCTGTGATGCATGTGGTGACCTTGTTCCTGGTGTTGGGTGTTTAGTCTGAACAGGACAGTGACAGCTGCGTGATGGAGAGTAAGTGAGAATTTTTATGTTGTGAGCTCCTATCACACCAGTCAGTAGGGTAGTTTTGCTACTTTTATCCTACAATTTCTCTTTCTCCTATGCTTACTCCTACTTATCTGCTCACTCCTTCTTAATGTTACTGTGATTTGTACTTATTTCTGCCTATTCTGACATATCTACTTACTTAGTCTTACGTTTATTGCTAAACATTCCTATTATAACTATTGATTATTTCTAACAATGGCCATTCTTACTCATACCTACTCCTAGTCTTCATTTTGCCGCTACACACTCCCACTCTTATCCATATATACTAACAGTTATTTATATTTCAAATGCTACTTACTCAAAATCTTACTTGCACTCTCTAGGTTACTCTTTCCTACTGGTATTTATTTTTGCTTGTACTCAAACTTACTTGTACTCTTTAGTCTGCATATTCCTACTTACATCTACCAACTCTGACCTACTCCTGCTGATTCCCACTCACTGCTATGCCTCCTTATTCCTCCCTACTCATACTGCTGATTGCCACTTAGTCCTACTTACTTATATCCATACTCATATTTGTTCTTAGTCATATGCCTACAGTTATTCTTACTCCTACTTACTCCTTCTTACTTCTGCTCCTACATACACATCATTAGCCCTACTTACCCCTATTGTTACTTTTACATACTCTACTCTTAACTGTACATAATGTTACTTACATCTACCATTTTGCTACCACTCTTACTCTTTTTTCTTCATCCTACCTATTCTTATTTTTCCCTACCCACCCCAAAGTATTACAAAAAGTAAAAAGTATTCCTATTCATACTCAAACTTATGCGTAATCTTAATTATATTTACACCTATTCCATTCACTGCTTCTCATTCTTATGTTCACTGTTACCTACTCATATGTAGATAGCTGTTCTTGTTTCTGCTCTTAGTTGCTGCGATTCATATGCCTACTCCTATTCTCCTACTCTTAATCCTATCTACTCCTTCTCTTATTTCAACTATCTCCAATTTAGGTATATTTGCTCCAACCATTTGTGCTACTTACTCCTCTCTTACACCCCACTTATGTTTACCCTACTCGTGCATTTACCTCTACTCTTCACCAACTCTTACTTATAGCTATTCTTACCTTACCTATTCTTTCCTGACCCACTTCCATGCTTCCTGCCAACTTCTACTTACTCATATCTACTCCTACTCTTACTCTTACTATAATTTCTGGTCCTGTTGACTCCTTACGTTACTCATATCTACTCCTGTTTGCTCTTACGTCTTCTGAGTTACTCCTACTTTTACTCCTTCTTGATCTGCTCTTACTCATACTTTTTCCTTCAGTTGTTTTACTTAGTCATACCTATTCATGCTTCCTACTAAGCAGATTTTTGCTTACCTCTAATTACACATCCATACTCCTATTTTCTCGTACCTACTCATTCTCCTACTCTTATTACTGCTGCTACTTATTTATATTATTGCTCCTAAATATTCTACCCTAACTTCTACCTAATTCTACTTACTCATCCCTACTTCTCCATAGACCTACTCCAACCTACTCCTACACACACCCCAACCGCATTCACTCTGCTACTTAATGCTCTCTCCCAAGAAGGCAAAACATACAGCTTTCAGAGAGAGCATGAATACTCATTTTTTAATCCTTATGTTTACACATTAAGGGCCTGATTTCACCTTGGCGGATGGGATACTCTGTCACAAATGTGACAGACATCCCGTCCGCTGTATTACAAGTTCCATTATATTCTATGGAAATTGTAAAACAGTGGGCAGGATATCTGTCACGTTTGTGTTGGAGTATCCCATCTGCCAAGGTTGTAATGAGGCCCTAAGTGTAGTTAGGTGAGCATATGTGAAAATGACATGTACGAGCATCTGGTGTATGAACAAGTTTACTGTAAATCTGTGGGTGTGCAAAGGTGTGTTTGCATGTCTCTATGTTCATGCATGTCTCCCTGTGCCTGATTGTGTATATGTTGGGGTTTGATATTGTTCTCTACACCATGAGTAATTTAAGCTTTAAAGATGTAGTGGGTGGAGTACACAGGAGGGCCAGTGTTGCTTATTGTCTCTTTTACAAAACTGGATAGATAGCAACAATGGATGACATGGGGATAAAAAAGGGAATCCATCATTGGTACCCAGGGAGTGGGCCAGACTGGGAAATATTTGTATATCCTACATGCCTGGGCGAGTCAGGGATAGTGGTGAAAAAGAGCCTGCTGTGCTGTTGGTGAGGGCTTCTAGTGCCTGAACTACATATTGCAGGCTTGCAGGCAACCTACTGGTCATGACCAGGCTACTGGTAGGTAAGGGTAAGGAAGTAATCCTTTTTTAAACTCCCCAACTACAATCTCATAGCACGAAAAGGGTTAGGAGAAGGAAGATATGTCCATCTAGCGGAAGTGTGGCTCTCTGGTCCCTGGGCAAGGCTGGTGAACCTTGTGATTTAGGCCCATCTGGCCTAAGACAAACAAAGGGGTTGACATCAGGCCAGATTACTTTATTCTGTGGTCTCCTGCTGCCATGACAAGCTAGAAAGTTTACATACAAAAACTGTAAAGTTGTTGCTCTACCCACCTTTCTGTCACGCAGCATGAGACCACTTGCAGCTTTCAGAAGCTAATATTTGTCTCTCTCTCTCAATGTTTGCAACACATCAGGAGTTAAAAAAAGATTTGGTCTTTCCTCCATCATCGATCGCTTTGATTACTACCCTCAAATGTTGTACCAACTGTTAAGCAATGCTCTTTCCCCTTTCTCTCTGAAACAAATAAACATTGAATGCAAGGAAAAGTAGATGGTTAAGACTATGCAGAGCCACTTTGAGCAACTGGAAAAATTAGTCATTCAAAAGGGTTTCATTCCCTTTTTAGGTCGAAGCCTACCAGATGCGCAGCTGTCTGGTTTGCTAACGACATCTTGGGGATATTCAGAAAGATTCCCGGGAAAGGCATTCTGCCCATTGCGTACCATTTGCTTTGTGGTTTGTAAATTGCACTTGCTTATTTTCTATGCTGGCTCTATTTGGTTGACGTTAAACAAAAGGTGCCAACCCTGTCACCCGTTTATCTGGGTAAGTAAATCAAAAAGTTCAAAATGGTCCCTGCAGGGAAGGTGTAAGTCGTGACTTCCATGGCAGTAGTCTGAAGAAAACATCCCTAAATTTGCCTTATGTAAATTAAATGTATTGAGTATTTTCTCTTTTTTACCATATGCAAAATGTTATGTTATGTTGTTATGTTATTGAGACTTATATAGCGCTAGCTACCCGGAGGCCTCGTAGCGTTGATTAGTTTGAAAAGTTTAGAACATACTGGAGGAATCTCAAACTTCCCTGGAGAGGGGGAACTTAGAAGAATTTAGAATAGGCAGGTTTTAATGGCCTTACTAAATTCTGTCTCCTGATTCATCATGCAAATATTCGTGGGTAGGGAGTTCCAAAGTCTGTCTCCCTGGTACTTCAGGGATCTTCCTCCCCATGATGTTCTCTTTACTTTGGGTACCATTACCAGGGCATTAGAGGCCGATCTCAAAACTCTTGTGGGTGTATATAGTGAAATTAATGATTTTAGATAATGAGGATCCTTTTTATATAGAGCTCTGTGGAAGAAGCAAAGAGCCTTAAACGTTATCCTTTTTGCCACTGGAAGCCAGTGCGGTTCAATCAGAGCTTTTTTAGCTGATGTGGTCCTAGGCAGATTAAAGAGCAGACGTGCTGCAGCATTTTGTACCACCTGTAGTTTGTTAACCACATAACCTGGAGAGCCCAAAAAAAGGCTGTTTCCATAATCTAATCTGGATAAAATCAGGGCTTGTATGGCCAATATTTTGGCCAATGGCGGAAGCGGACCACTAATCTTCCTTAGTAGCTTAAGAATCCCAAAACAGGTGGCTGACGTTCTCTTGGCTTGATGTTCCATGGTGAGTTTGGGATCCAACCAAACTCCCAAGGCTTTAATCTGAGCTTTGGGGGGGGGGGTAAGTAGCCTAAATGTATTACTGGTCCTATATTTTTAGCAGGGTTGGCCAGTTTTCCTAAAAACATAATTTCTGTCTTTTCTTCTTTGAGTAGCAGCCTGCTTTCTGTCATCCAGGCAGCAATCGCTTGGAGACAGACAGGCAAGGCCGAGTTGTCCGCCTCCTTATTGGGGGAGAAGGAAACCACCAGCTGTGTGTCGTCCGCATATGACACCAGGGATACCACAAAGGGTTCTATGACTTCTGCTAGGGGGGACATGTAAATGTTTAACAGAGTGGGACTCAAAGATGAGCCCTGCGGAACTCCGCATAAAAGTTTCAACTGGGCTAAGAAAAAAGAACGATCCAGGACTTGAAAGGTTCTATTTTGTAAGAATGAGCTTAACCATTTAAGCGCCCTTCCTTTAATCCCACTATTTCCCATTCTTTGAATGAGTAGATCATGATTGACCGTATCAAATGCCGCGCTCAAATCTAGCATTATTATTACAGTTGCCTGACCTTGGTCCATTCGTTTTCTCGCTTCTTCCGTAACCGCAATCATGGCAGATTCAGTGCTGTGGTCCGGTCTAAAGCCCATTTGAGTTATATGCAAAATCTTATGTTCTTCCAGAAAGCGCAATAGTTGTATATTTACGTGCTTATCAATAAGTTTTGCCATCATGGGAAGGAGGGAGATAGGCCTGTAGTTTTTAAAGACCGCTCCATTTAGATTAGGCTTCTTTAGAAGGGGCTTGATCACTGCATGTTTCCAGGAGTCTGGCACCATCCCACTTTGGAGCGAGCTGTTTAACAGCTCGGTTATTACCGGATTTAGCGCTACTCTTCCCTGCATAATAATATGGGGAGGTGCGGGATGAAGTGGAGAGCCTGATTTTAATTTACTGAGGATCCCCAAAGCTCCTGCCTCAGAGATGGGAAGAAAAATCTGTAAAACATTGTCACCTTCCTTCTTCTCCATCGCATGCCCTGCAACTCCCCCTGCTTCCCCTGAGAAGTTTTCATAGATGTCCTCAATCTTCTTTAAGAAGAAGGAGGCAAAATTGTTACTATGTTCTTCTGAAGCTTCCATTGCTTCCGGGCATGCAGGAATATACAACAGCTCCTTGAGCACACGAAAAATTTCTTTAGGAGATCCTGCCGCCTTTTCAATTTTATCTCCATAAAAGGTCGCTTGGGCTAATCTGATCTCCTTCTGGTACAACCTAATTGAACCACTGTACTCTTCTCTGTCCTCCTCCTTTAGTGATTTCCTCCATTTCCTTTCAATCTTCCTACAGTTCCTCTTTAATGTCATTAAGTAGTTATTGAACCAGGGAGCCTTTCCTCCCTTCTTTTGCCCAGAGAGGGGTGTATAGGGCAGCACTCTGTCCAGACTATCAGAGATCCACTCATTAAAAGAGGTAGGGTCTATCTGCTGGTCCCTCATAAAATATTTTTTATTTCTATTCAGTGAATTGACCCATTCTGTTGTCTTTAGTTTATTCCACTTCCTAATCTTACTGTTGGAGTGATGGTGGTGTCCAAACCTATTAGTTATATTAGCCTTTAAGGTGATTAAAAAATGATCGGACCATGCTATAGGGGTAGGGGGTAGTGCGACCAACGATGAAAGATTACTAAACACCAGGTCTAAAGTATGCCCTTTCTCCTGTGTGGGGCCTCTGATCAATTGGTGTAATCCCAGTGCTTCCAGATCATTCACTAACCGCTTAGTTGCCATCAGTTCTAAATTATCAACTTGGATATTAAAATCTCCTAATAAAGTAAAATTCGGCCTATTGCAAATGAGACTTGCCATCCGCTCTGGTAATAGCTTCAGGAATTCATCATAAGTCCCCGGGGGCGGTAGAGTAGTACTCCTGTAAATGTAAACGTAGGATTGAAGGTAATGGAAAAGATCATTCCCTCACACCCTGCGAGGTCAAGGGGACTATAGTTAAAAAGAAAATCTTGTTTAAAAATAATTGCTATTTCCCCTCCTTTCCCTTTATCTCTATCGGTTCTTGCTATCACATACCATTTGGGTACTGCAAGAGCTAAATCCGGCCCGAACCCTAATGGAGCCACGTTTCTGTCAAAAAGAGGGCATCTGGTGCCCCCTCGCTCAGCAAGAGATTTATGTCTAGTTTGTGTGCTGGCAGAATGCAGCAATTTATTAGCTGAATCCTCACATTATACTTGGAGGGTTCTGCCTGATCTGAGTCAGGACCTATAGGCTTTTCCAGAGTCCAATCACATTTAGGGCAAGGACCATGACTCCCTTGCATTGCTGGGACAAATGTAGCAGCCCTCTCCTACTCTTTTCCTAAGGTCCTTTAGAGCACCTGACGAATAGGTAAAGGTATCTGGACTTACCATACTTAATTGATGCAGGGGGGCTTGCCTTTGGCAAAAACCCATTTCTTCCTATCTGGTTTGTCCTCTGACAATCCAACATTCACATCATATCAAAAATAAAAACATAAAAAATATACATTATAACTAAAGAAGGATTATTTCAGATGCCAGTGTTTTAGAGACCAGAAAGTGGATCTCAGTTTAAATGTCCGACATGGGCGGACCGTGATATGGAAGTTATGTATATTTTGACCTGATTTACCGGCCCTGCATTTGAGGGTATTTTGGAGTCTTTGGTGACATAAGGCCTAGAGTGGTCGCAAGGCACATAAAGAGTTTAATGTTAGCTGTCACCTAGATATATTCTTGGTCCTGATGATGGTCCGTTGGTAGTTAAGTTACTTCTGGGGTCGAAATGTCGATAAAATCAGTTGTGGACTGTTTGAATTTTTTTTAGTTGAAGATTGGTGGTGCATAAGATATGTGTGTTGCTTATGAATCAAGTATACCTTGACAGCCAACAGGGTTATGTATATATTTGTAAATATCACTGGTGCACTATAAGTTCACTTATTCATGTTCACTGTGTCGTCACTTACTACAAATATATATATATATATATATATATATATATATATATATATATATATATATATATATATATACACACACACACACACATATATATGTACACATACACACACACACATATATATATATATATATATATATATATATATACACATACACACACATATATATATATATAAACACTTTTTCTGCATGGCCGGTGGTGCCTGACATTTGACTCGTGCCACATCGTCTTTGAAGGAAGACAGGCATTCCAAAAGCAATGAGTAAATGATGTTTTTTTTTAACCAGATGCAACAGTTGGTTGGTTAAATAACCCATCATTTACTTATCGCTTGTGGTGTGCCTGTCTTCCTTCAAGAAGGAGGAGAGTGTGTGTGTGTATATATATATATATATATATATATATATATATATATATATAGTTATTTTAGGCAGTCCAGCCTGATTTCGGCCCTTCCACCCTCCACCCAAATCCTATTTGGTCCTGGATTTCAGTAAACATCTTGTGACATTTGCTGTGCATTCAAAGACAGAGGTCAAATGTAATGCTCTGTCTTTAAGAGAGGTTGGGTACAGATGTATCATACATTTTTGTATGTAACAAGTCCAATTTGTGATTCGGTACGTGTTACTGAATCGCTAATTGGATTTGTGACTACATACTGAATCGGTATTAGGAAGGGGCGTGTCAAGGGCATCTCTTCCTAATACCGAACCGCAGAGGTATGTGTGATTGTTTTGTTACCGTGAAAGAGGTCGCAAAACAATCGCAGTTACCACCTACTTCAAGTAGGTGGTAACCCATTCGCAAAGGGGTCCCCAAGCGACCCCTTCCCCTTTGTGAATGCATGCGAAAACGTTTTTTAAGTGCAGGCAATGGTCCCATGGACCACTGCCTACTCTTAAAAACTGAAAAGAAAACTTTTCATTTTTTCATTTTTAAACACATCCTTTAAGGAAAACGGGCTGCATTTAAAAAAAAAAGATTGGTTTATTGAAAAGCAATCACAGACATGGTGGTCTGCTGAGCCCAGCAGGCCACCATCCCTGTGATTGTAGCAAATTGCGACCTACCTCATGAATATTTATGTGGTAGGTCTGTTTGCGAGCCCTTCCAAATTGCAGTATGAAACTCCTGGAGTTTTAATACATTCCAATAGCGAAGACTTAATTGTGATTCGCAAAACATCGCAATTAGGTAATCGGTATTGTTAAGAATGATACATCTGGCCCTTGGTGTTTATTTGTATTTCTCTGACTTCAAAGTCCACATCACTTCACTCTACTGCTTTTTATTTCACAGCACTTTACTCTGTGCCAATGCTGTCCACTGCACACTACTCTACTATACACCACTGCACTCTTCGCCACTGCAGTCTACACCACTCCAATCTGCACCACTCCACTCTTTGCCAACCTATTCTGAAACACTGCACTCTATGCCACTGCGCTCTACGCTAATGCACTCTAACCTGTTCCATTCCAATCTATGCCTATGCACTTTATGCCAGTCCACTCTATGCCACTCTAATCTACTCTTCACTCCATGCCACTCAACATCATTGTACTCTACTGTGACACAACCTATTTTATGCCACTACACTCTGTGCCATTCCACTCACGGCCATTCCACTCTGTGCCACTCCATTCTACTCTGCACCACTTCACTCTATTCTGTGCCACTGCTCTCTACTCTGCATCCCTGCACTCTACACCAGTGCACTCTACACCATTTTACTCGAAAACAATGCATTATACTCAACTGCACTCTACGCCAATCTACTCTGCACCACTGCACCCTATGCCACTAAACTCTACTCTACAACACTTTATGCTACTACACTCTATGCCACCACACTGTATGCCACTCTATTCTACTGTGATTGCTGAACTCTATGCCACAGCTCTGTACACAATTCTACTCTGCACTGCTCTAAGCCAATGCACTCCACGGCAATACACTTTGCACCACTCTACTATACACCACTCTACAACAGGGTACTCTGCAACACTACACTCTCAGCCACTAAACTCTACCATACTGTACTCTACACCACTGCACTCCACTCTGCACTGCTCTACTCTGCTCCACTCTACTCTACACCACTATAATCTATGCCACTACACTCTACGCTACTCCCCTTCGCATCACTCCACTGTACCCTGCACCACTCGACTCTACTCTGCACCACTCCATTCTATGCCACTTCACTTTATGCCACTCTACTCTAGAACAATGCACTCTCCACCACTGTATTTTATGCCACTCTACTGCACTCAATGCCAATGAGCTGCAACCCACTACATTCTTCTCTGCATCGCTCCACTCTACACCACTGCAGTCTGCATCAATCCACTCTAAGCCTTTCTAATCTACTTTGTGCATCTGAAGTCTATGACACTGCACTCTATGCCACTCTATTCTAATCTGCATCACTGTTCTCTGCACCACTACTCTCTTCACCACTCTACTTTCCGCCAGTGTACTCCGCACCACTGCACTCTGTGCCACTACAGTCTATGCCACTGCACTCTTTGTCACCTCACTTTACTCTGCACCACTCAAATCTAGGTCATTCCAGTGTACACTACACCAGTCCACTCGATGTCACTACACTCTGCATTCATCCACACCACCAATCTATTCTGCAACCCGACACTCCACACCACTGCACTGTACACCACTTTACTATATGCCACTGACTCTATGCCACTCTACTCTACACCTCAGCACTCTACCCTCCACCACGAACCACTCCACTGTACACCACTTCACTCCACTCGGAAACAATCTACTCTATGCTACTGCACTGTATGCCATTGCAAAGTACTCTGTACCAGTCTACTATACATCACTGCACTCTACGCCACGCTTCTACATCACTACTCTCTCCATTAATGCATTGTACACCACTTCACTCAAACCTAATGCACTGTACATCACTACACTCTACACCAATCTACGCTGCACCATTGTACTTTATGCCACTTCATTCTAGGCAACTCCACTTCACTCTAAAATACTGCACCCTACGATACGCCACTCTATGACACTCTACTCCATCAAACTCTACTCCAGTTTATGACACTCAACACCATATGCCACTCCATTCTACAACAAGCTAGTCCAATCTTCACTCTACAACACTCTACTCCACTCTGTACCACTCTCCCACACTACTCAACTCTACAACACCCCACGCAACTCCCTCTATGCCCCTCCAGGGTACTTTGCTTCACTCTGTTCTATTGCACACGACTCCATCCACTACTCCAATCTATGCCACTCCACTCTATGCCACTCCATTCTACTCTATGCCACTTGACTCTACATCACTCTATTCCAATCTATGCAATTTCACTCTCCTACACTACTCCATTCTATGCCACCCCACTCTATGACAATCTACTCCACTTTATGCCACTCTACGCTACAACACTCTTGTTCACTCCACACAACACCCTCCTCATCATTCCACTCTGCACTACACCACTCCACAACACTCTATGCCACTCCACTCCACAACATACTACTCTACTCTGACACTCTACTTCACTCTATGCCACTCAACATTACTCCATTCCACACCATTCCATTTTATGACATTGATTCCCTTCACGATATTCCATGCCACTCCATAACACTCCACAACACGCAACTGTACTCTACACCACTCCACACCAGCAGACCACAATCCCAGTGATGGCCACCAATCAGAGTGAGTCACAACATTCGACCTACCTCATGAATATTAATGAGGTTGATTAGATTTCAACTCCGATTTGAAATTTTTCAAACTGTTCTACAAGTACAAAGATCGGATCGTAAAATTCAATTTTGGTTGCAAAAATGCTGGTTGAAAATGTTGACCAGTATTCACAACCACTATTTAATACACATTGGCCCTCATTCTGACCCTGGCGGATTGAATCCGCCAGGGCCGAGGGCAGCGAATGCACCGCCAACAGGCTGGCGGTGCATTCATGGGCATTCTGACCGCGGCGGTAACGCCGCGGTCAGAAACGGGAAACCAGCGGTCTCCCGCCGGTTTCCCGCTGCCCATGGGAATCCTCCATGGCGGCGCAGCAAGCTGCGCCGCCATGGGGATTCCGACCCCCTTCCCGCCAGCCTGGTTCTGGCGGTTTACACCGCCAGAACCTGGCTGGCGGGAACGGGTGTCGTGGGGCCCCTGGGGGCCTCTGCAGTGCCCATGCCAATGGCATGGGCACTGCAGGGGCCCCCTAACAGGGCCCCACATTGCTTTTCAGTGTCTGCTTAGCAGACACTGAAAAGCGCGACGGGTGCCACAGCACCCGTCGCACACCTTCCACTCCGCCGGCTCCATTCGGAGCCGGCATCCTCGTGGAAGGCGCTTTCCCGCTGGGCCGGCGGGCGATCTTTTGCAGATCGCCCGCCGGCCCAGCGGGAAAGTTGAAATGCCCCCCGCGGTCTTCTGACCGCGGGGCGGTGTTTGGGCGGTTTCCGCCCGGCGGGCGGCGTCCGCCGCCCGTCCGGGTCGGAATGAGGCCCATTGTCTCAAATGACTATGGTGGCATGAAGAACTGATAAGCAGCTTCTTGAAACACCCTGTTATAATTTTACTTCTTCACTCTTCCATCACAAAATCAATGAATTTAGCAAAAGCATATTTAGTTGTCTCATCACTTAAAGCTTGGTGCATACTGAAGCTTTTGCAAACAAAAATGTGTGATAAGAAATAATAGGCATAAAATGGAAAGGTATAGTAATAATAATGACAACCATCATCATCTTGTTTTTTTTTTAATAGATACCATGTTAATGCATGTCGGACAGTTAATAATAGTAATGCCACAGAAAATCAAAGGATGTAAATAATTACACATAAATATTACAGTACTTTTCACTGGTGAAGATCTCTTGTCTGTAACACCTCTGGTTTCATTTTTAGGATAACCGCGGACTTGGCATGCATTTTGAGAAGGTCTACGACTGGGAAGCCGGTACGACTGCCTCCAAATACGCCTTTGTGCGCTGCCTGCGGAAGCTTAAAAAATCCTACTATGAAGAGGACATAGAGTTGATCAATTTTGACGAGGACTATGTTGGCGACCCTGGGGCTTTACATGTCCCAGAGGACATTGTCCTTGCCCTGAAACTTTGTCTTCAAGCCATAAACTGTGTATGTCTTTTAAGCTGCATCTAGACCTGTCATGGCTGTGGAACACATCAGGCATTTTGCCACTGCTTGGGCTCAGTTATAGCTAGAACATTTTAAGCCAGAAATACTTTAAACCTGGCGGTCCCTCTCCAAAACCTGTATTGTTGCAAATACATCTTCTGTATTTATGTAGTATAGCTTAGCCCTGCCACTCTTTCCTTATGTCTTTGACGTTTCCTTAGAAAAAAACAAAACATGGGCAGATGTACTAAACTGCCATTCGCACAAATAGGACACATATTCTGCACCAACGTTTTGTGACTGATATCTGATTTTTCAAACTGACCTATTTACTATGAGGTTGATCTGCAAAATCATCATTCCCATGGGGTGGTAGAATGGCCTACCTCATGATAAATAATTAGATAAGTAGCAAATTGTGACCTCCTGAAATTGGCTATACATACAGGGATAGTGGCCTGCAAGGGACAGCAGACTACTATCCCTGTGATTGCATTTCCAAATTAGTCTTTTAAAGCAACCCCTTTTCTTTAAAGGAGCTAGTGCTTCTTTAAAAAATAGATTTCCAATTAGGAAAAAACATCAATGAGAGCTGGCAGTGGTCCCTCTGACCACCAGGCACTCTTCCTTAGGTTGTATCATGAACCAAAATGGGAAGGAGTCCCAGAGGGACCTCTTACAATTAAAGATTCCGTTAACACCTCTTATGAGGTGTAAGCGACCGTGTAATGAAGTGCGACTTGAACTGGGGCTGCAAAGCATTGACACATAGAATACCAAATCGCAAATTCGCAATTTGGAAAAAACACTACATAAAAATTTTGATTTGGTATACGTCACAAAGCGTATTTTATGAGTTGGAAAAACTTTTATGACTTGTCAAATGAGTAAAAAGGATTTTGCAGTCACAAGCCCATTGAATTTGCGTATCACAAAGTTTGCAAATACAGTATCCTGCAGTAAATCTGCTCAATGTTTGTTGTAGCTCCTGTTCATTCAATGCTCATCTATCTAAGCTTTTCTTCTCACACCTTTATTATCTTTCATTTTCCGTAATCTCTCAAAGACTCTCCTTCGTTTTTTATGTTTGATTTAGCAACTTTTCTAAGTGTTGAAATTTTTTCCGTTCATCAGTCATTCTCGGTCCTGATTTTCCACCGTCTTTGGATGTTTTATATCATAGTTCTTCCCTGCTAGTCTACATTATTCTAATAGTATGTTTCTGTTTGGGTGGGGAGGTGGTTAGGATAAAGATGATTAATATGTCTCTCTTATTGTATAACAATGTTGTAGATATCAATATAAAATACAACAAGCACCGGCAAAGCCAAAAAACGCACTTGTTTGTGTTTCTTGCCCTGAATTGCATCCTTGGGGCAGCAAGGGGCATGGCAAACACAGGAAGTTCATATTTACTATTCTAACCCCATTCCTAGAATATTAGGGGAAAGAGTAACTTTCCCACAAATATTCTATGAGGCTTATTTACTATTCAGGGAACCAGACACAGCTTCAGTCCACGGCATTTTATATGGAAACATTATCCTATCCTAACTATATATAGTGTGAGGCTAATTTTTGTTGTGCATGAAAAGTGTTGGGGTGATCCATCAGGCCAGAGCTGAGAAAAGGGGGGGTCAAAAAAAGTGTGTTGCCCATATTAATTCCCATACAAGTATTGAACATGACTACAGCCTGAACCGCTGGGCAGAACTACACCAAATTTGGCAGAAAGGTAGATTTTGTTCCGCAGATTGTGCTTTTCACAATTTGGTGTAAATCTATTCAGTAGTTGTTGAGAAATTTAAGGAAATCCAGATGTGTATATCTAGGGCTGTGATTTCTCCACAATGACATTGCAGTGAATAACAAGCTTGTCCAGGGAAATGTAGAGCCTCAAACACTTCAACTAGGAAGTGTTTGCAGTCATCTTGGAGCTCAGCTTTAGCCGAGTCACAAAAAAAAAAACGCAGGAAAAAAGAAAAAGGGGGCAAGGTAGGAAGACACTGACCCTCTAGCCTTGGTCTAGGTGTCCCAGAGGGACCCCGTCAGGGCAAAAAAAACATTAAAAAAAAACAAATTGCCACTAATTCATGTCATTTGCAAATTTGCAGCAACATATGAAGGAAAAAAAAAAAACAAGCTTGTCTCCTGGGCTTGTTTTTAATCAAGCCCCTGGGTGGGTAAGTGTTATGTTTATGCATTGGAACCTCCTCGCTATGGAGGTTCTACATGATGTCGGAGTCTCCTCGCGACGGAGGTTCCACGCGATGTTGTCATGGGTTTGTGTGGGGGTTCCACGGCAGTTGGTCGGGGCTGGAAGAGGCGCCTGCTGTGGGTTGGTGGTCTTACTGAATAAAGCTCTCTTGATTCACACTTACCTGCATTTTGAGCATAACACTGGCGACGAGGATGGGATTAGATCTTTTCTGGCATTAGCAGAGTATTATTCCAAATTCATTGCTAACTTTTCAAGCGTAGTTCAGCCCTTAAGAGCTCTAGACTGCTCACCGTTCTTCTAGTTTGAGATGCTTTGATTAAAGGCTGGATCACACGCCACTAAACTGAATTTTGTGGTCATTCCTCAATGCACACTAGATCTCTACCTGTCACTGAGGAACTGTTATTACCACTGTTGTAATTACGATTTTTTCTGTTTCTCAACAATACTATTGCACATTTTACTGACCATTTCACGATGGCTACTCCCACAATGTCGCAACCACCTCCTTTCTTATCTGATAAAGGTGAACCCATCCTGACTTGGAAACGTTGAAAGAACATTTTTGATTCTTATTTGATAGCAATTGGAGGAGAAAAGTTTTCTCCAGCAAGGAAACAAGCGGTCCTTTTACATAATTTGGGGATTGAGGGCAGGAATATTTATGACAGTCTTGAAATGTTACCCATTGGAGGGGCGGATGGTGAACCCATGGATATCTATGAGATGTCCGTAACAATGTTAGCAGCACATTTTGAGTCTAAACAAAATGTTGTCTTAGAAAGACATATTTTTTTGCAAGATCCCAAGGTAAATCGGAGAGTGTTGGGAACTTTGTTGCTGCCCTACGCACCCTGGCACACACTTGTGATTTTGGAGACATCACGGATTTCCTCATTCATGATCAATTAGTGCGTTGCACAAACAACAAACGGGTTCGCGAGAAACTACTAACGAAGAATCCAGATTTAAGAGAAGCTGTTGCAATTGTTGAGGGGATGGAAAGCACCAATAACTGGATCAAGGAAATGAATGACCACGAAGGGCACAGCTTGTGTACGGTGCAGCCAACACGAGTTCAAGAAGAAGTTCTGAGAGTTGGCAGTGACAACAAAACTACTCCATCCTCACAGGAGCAGAAGAAGTAAATTAGACATTCGGGTTCATGTTGTTATCATTGTGGCAATTCTGGACACACGGCAAACAACTTAAATTGTTATGCACGCAACTCGCTATGTAGAAAATTTGGAAAGAAAGGCCACTATGTGACGGTTTGCAATAGTGACAAACAACACAATGTAGATGTTGTTACTGAGAATGTCAACAACATGATTTTGTATGTGGAACCTGGTATTACCCAGTAGGAGGAAGCAATGAGGATGTGGATGTGGGACCCGTTGTCATGGCTGAATGCACTATAGAACTTGATGGTAGAGTTGTCAAAGTTTTAGCAGATTCAGGTTCTCCTTATACCATGATAGGTGACAGAAATTGGCAAATAATTTTCGGGGAGGATTATAATCCCTTAATTGAACCAGATATCAACCCAGTCAGTTATGGTGGTACTAAAACAGAAGTAATCGGATACAGAGTTATGGAAATTCAATTTCAGAACAGGACTACAATAGGTAATGTTTATGTAGCAAAGCGTGGGAAAAATCTTCTAGGTTGGTGTCATCAACGCGATTTGGGAATTAAATTAGACCGGAACTCTAAGTCTCAAGTCATGGTGGTGAATGATGATAATGCTGACCCTGGAATCTTTAAGGAGTTTCCTCAAGTATTTAGTGATAAACTAGGATGCCTTACCAACTTTGAGCACAAAATAACCCTTAAGAAAAATGCTGTTCCTTCTGTACACAAAGTAAGGAGAGTACCAAAAGTAATGATGGAACCCCTCAAGGCAGAATTGAGTAAACTACTGAATGCTGGGGTAACTGAGGAAATAGAATCCTCTGAATGGTTGGCCCCTGTAGTCTTAGCACCTAAAGATAATGGGAAACAAATTTGCATGTGTGTGGATCTTAGGGATCTTAATAGTCACATGTGGGTAGATCGCCAACCTCTGCCCAACATTTCAGAGGAATTATTGTGTTTGGGTGGTTCAAGGGTCTTCAGTGTATTAGATTTGTCCTCAGCTTATCACCAGGTCGTCTTACAGCCTGAGTCTAGGCACCTCACCTCGTTTGTGACCCCAATGGGGGCTTACCAATTCCTTGGAATGCCCTTTAGGCTGGCCTCTGCGGCCGCCTGCTTCCAGTGTATAATGAAGAAAGTCTTGGAAGGAATTTCTGGAGTTTTGTTTTTCCAGGATGATATTCTGGTCCATGGTAAGACCATGGATGAACGTGATAGGATCCAGAGGGATGTATTGAATAAACTGGCCTGGTCTGGTCTGGCCTTACAGTAAAAAAAGAAAAATGCAAGTTCAGGGTCATTTCAGAGAATAAGGTGACTTACCTTGGTCACACCATATTAAGTGAAGGAATTAAACCCAAACTGGAACTAGTTAGTTCTATTGTTCAGGCACCTGAGCCCAAAGACAATGATGGAATTAGATATTTTCTGGGGTTAGCAGAGTATTTTTCCAAATTCATTGCTAACTTTGCAAGCGTAGTCCAGCCCTTAAGAGCTCTTCTAAAAAAAGGGTGTTAGTTCATTTGGAAGGATTATTGCAGGGCTGCTTTCACATTTGTCAAGAATTGTATTAGCAAGATGCCAACCCTGGGACATTTTAAAGCATTTGCCAAAACCTTCTTGTACACAGATGCTAGTGTTAAATGGTTAGGAGCAGTCTTAATCCAAAGAGCAGACCAGGAGGAAAAGGTGATTGCCTTTGCTTCTCGTTCTCTCAAAGAAACAGAGCAACGCTATTCCGTTATAGAGAGGGAAGCACTTGTGTGCATGTGGGCAGTCAAACATTTCAAATTTTATTTGTGGGGCTTGTCTTTTGTTTTAAGGACAGACCATAGGCCACTGGTCCAAATGTTTTCTTCTAAATAAAAGTGATGAACTAACTCCTAGGATAAAGCGGTGGGTAGAGGGACTGATGGAATACAATTTCTCAGTGGAATATGTACCTGGCCCAAAGAATACAGTGGCAGATTTCTTGTCCCGAGCATCAGTTGACAGTGGTGATGATTCTGATGATGACTGTGTGATCAATTGGGTGAGAGAAATGGGCATAACTGAGGATGAGTGGAAGTCTGCAGCTGAACAGGACTATGACAGGGTAAAACTTGAGGAATTTGTGGTGAGAGGTTGGCCAGAGTATAAAGATATTTCTGAAGAAGTATTGGAATGTGAGGGATGAACTTTACATAAATAAGGGTGAAATCCATACCTCCCGTCGGCGTGAGGAGTAAAATAATAAACCTGGCTCATGAAGGTCACTTGGGCAGGAATTTGACCAAATCTAGACTGAGAGCGGTGTCCTGGGGGCAGGGGTTGGATCATGATGCTGAAATTGTTGTGAAGGATTGTGTATCCTGTGCAAACAGTGAAAAGAGTAAAGTCGTGGTGAGGGCTCCACTTTCTCCTGTAGGAATTCCTGAAGAACCCTGGATGAAATTGGGTATTGATTTCATGGGTCCTTTCCACCTTTTACCCGCCAATGAGCGCTATGTCATGCTAATGGTGGACTATGTGTCTAAATGGGTGGTAACTAAGGGCCAGATGTAGGAAGGCTTTTGCGCCTCGCAAACGGCGAAAAACGCAGTTTGCGAGGTGCAAAAGGCTGAACGTGATGCAGAGTCACATTTTGCGAGTCGGTACAGATTCGCAAAATGTGATTCCGACTCGCAAATAGGAAGGGGTGTTCCCTTCCTATTTGCGACCGCATCGCGATGCTGAGTTGCTTTGTGACCGCGAAAGCGGTCGCAACCCAACCCGCAGTTACCATCCACTTGAGGTGGATGGTAACCCATTCGCAAAAGGGAAGGGGTCCCCATGGGATCCCTTCCCCTTTGTGAATGCCCACAAAAATATTTTTTCAGAGCAGGCAGTGGTCCTATGGACCTATGCCTACTCTGAAAAAAACAAAAACAAATGGTTTCGGAATTTTTTCTTTTTACAGCTCATTTTCCTTTAAGGAAAACGGGCTGCAAAAAGAAAAAAAAAACTGCTTTATTAAAAAAGCTGTCACGGACATGGTGGTCTGCTGTCTCCAGCAGGCCACCATCCCTGTGAGTGCCTAGACTCGCTATGGGGTCGCAAACTGCGACCCACCTCATTAATATTCTGAGGTGGGTCTTTGCGACCCCATAGCGAGTCGCAGAAGGTGTCTGAGACACCTTTCTGCATCTCGGATTGCGAGTTGCAATTTGCGAGTCGCTATGACTCGTAAATTGCAAGTCGCAATCTGATACCTACCTACATCTGGCCCCAAATGTGTCAGTTCTGTAGACACTAGAACCGTGATCGAGTTTCTAAAAGAGGAGTTCTCCAGGGAAGGTGTACCTAGTCTCTTGGTCACTGACAATGGTGTACAGTTAATGTCTCAGGAGATTAAATTGTTTTTAGAATCCTTGGCCGGGGTACATTTGAAAACAGCGTTGTATCTACCTTATGCCAATCGTCTTGCAGAATGCATGAATAGGATGGTAAAATTCTGTGTTCAGAAGGCAGTCGAAACCAGAGTCCCATTAGCTGAGCTTCTTAGAGACATGTGGTGGGCACATCGTAATATTCCTAATAGTGTCACTAACATTGCTCCATTTGAGTATATGAGAGGAAGGTCAGGATGCACCAAAATGTTTCCAGCGTGGATTAAAAACAAACTGGGGGAAAAGGGTCTCGACCATGTGAAGCTCAAGAGGCACCTAATCTTAGAGAGAATTATCAACGTAGATATAAATTGCAGATGATTCCAAGTATGGGGTTTCCAATGTTAAATGGAGGGTAGGCGACATGGTACTGGTGAAAAGCCCTGGTTTTAGTACAAAGGGAAGATCAAGCTTCAAGAGTCTATTCCACAGAGGTTAAGAGAAATGTGGTGGTTCTAGATAATGGAGATGTGTGAAGCATGTCCCGGATTGTGGAATGGAGCAATGTGACGGAAGATGCCACCACCTTGGAGAACCAGGAAGGAAGTACCATGGAGCCGTCACGTACTAAGGGTTCCCCCAGGCTACGCTCCAAACCACGGTGGTTGGAAGACTATGTACCCCCATACTTTGTGAAACTATGTATCCTAATAGTTTGTGATATTTTGCATCACACACTGTGTTTTGCTAACTGTTGTGTTATCTTTTAGCATACACTTTATTGCATGGCAAGCAACTTTATTTATTTCAGGCAACTTTATTTGTTTCACTGTTTTATTATCTATTCCTTAGTGTGTCTATTGTAAGGGAGGTAGATGTGTTATGTTTATGCATTGGAACCTCCTCACTATGGAGGTTCTACATGATGTTGGAGTCTCCTCACGACGAAAGTTCCACACGATGTTTTCATGGGTTTGTGTGGGGGTTCCACTGCAGTTGGTCGGGGCTGGAAGAGGTGCCTGCCGTTGGTTGGTGGCCTTACTGAATAAAGCTCTCTTGATTCACACTTACCTGCATTTTGAGCATAGCAGTAAGGTCCCGGGCCATGGTTTAAAAAAGGAGGGGAACGCATGGGGCCCCTCCTGAGGCTCTTGGAGCTCCTAGGGCCATCACCTTCTGGGGCTTTATTTATAAAAAAGAAGGTGGGCACACTGGGTCCCCTTCCTGAGGCTCTAGAAGCCCCAGAGTCCACCACCTCCCTGGGGCTAAATAAACAGTAATGGGGGATCTGTGTGGGCCCCCTGAACCCTAGGGACCACCACTTCCCCGGGGCTAAATAACGTCTAATGAGGGGCCTGCTGACCCCCTGGGGTCCACCATCTCCCCAGGGCCAAATACATTTAAAACAAAGGTATAGGGGCCGTGTGCCCCTCCTCGCAGGCCACATACAGCCTTGGGGACCAGCACCTCTCCAGGACTAGCCCTGAAAAGTAAAGCGGCCCCCTCCTGGAGCCAATAATAGGCCTGTGGACTGCCCCCCCTTCAGTGCTGGCTCCTGCTATGTCCCGGGGGCCCACCCCCTGGGACATAGCTGTTTGCTTTGACAGTTCCCACCAAGCAAAAACAAACACTGTGATTCCCGCGGGTGGGAGCTGTCAAAGACATGTGGATAGGGAAAGAGATGAATCAATTGCTCTTGCATACAGGAAGCTGCATTTTCAGCAGCTCCCTGTGTGCAGTAGCAATGCCGGCTCCTGCAGGAGGCAGGAAGATGGCTGGGACAGCGGGGGCCTTGAGGCTCCCCCCAGTCCCCATCGTGTACACTGATTGCCAAAGGGCACCCAGGAGACATGGCTAGGCCCAGGGTAATGGGGGCACTGGGGCCGAAATCGGCCATTGGAGGGTGGGCCGCATGACCCTCCCCCCATTAAATGTGTTTTCTCGGCAATTCCATATTGAAAAATAATCTGAAATCCATTGTGGAGGTGGATGTATTGTTCTATTGAAGTGCAATCTGTATGTGACGAGTGAGTTCTTTCTTCTCCTCTCCTGGTGACAGCAGAGTCCATGGTTTTCCCCTTTCATTGTTACAATCACCTGAAAACTCCACTAGCTTGGCCCGCACCGTCCACCTTAGTAGTATGCAAAGGTCTTCCCGTCTTTTGCCAAGATGATGGACAGCTTAACAAAGGGCCTACCATTGGGATTCCCACCAAATTTGGTAGCACATTATTAAATTCCAGGAATATGATGACATCTTCACGTCACACAGATAACAGGAAGGACCCTGGTTTGGTGTAGATTTATGTCTTTGTAGTCTCTTTGGCCTCTCTATAGGAGGATTCATGTTATCACAAATGTCTGGATAAAGATGCACCAGGAAAAATCATATTGCCAAAACGCACATAAGGTCACTGGTGACATTTCCTTGTGCTACATTATGCAGCTGTAGTGTAGAATATGTACTGGAAAGGTATCCAATGAGGCAGAAAGAACTCCACTTAGGTAAATATTTTGTGCAAAACTGTGGTCTCTTGTTGAATAAAGGAGCAGGTGAGGTTCCTTTGTGGGTGAGTCACACACTGACACGTACACAGGCAGTAACACACCCACTCACAGACACACTCATACACTCACTCAGACACCCACAGACCCACTTAGTCTCTCACACATCCACTCACAGACCCACACATTCACCCACCCACAGAGACACTCTCATACGTACTCTCACACCCAAAGACACCCTCTTACACCTACTCTCACACCCAGACAGACACTCTCACACCCACATAGACCCTCTCACACCCACTCTCATACCCAGACACTGTCACACCCAGATACACGCTCTCTCTGTGGCCATTCCCCCTCACACATGGCCAATCCTGGCGCGGTAAAGGTTGGTTATAGAGGGGGTTGATCGCAGGGCCCAGCTGTAGGCAAGTCCTGTGCCAATCCCAGCCGCGTATGGCCTGTGGTTGGTTTAACATATAGTAATTTAAAAAATCATAGAAATTCACTGAAAAAAAAGGTTACAGGTATGTGTATAGTTAGGCTCACATTTTATATGGACAAAACCATAGAAACTCACTTGTTATAGTTATGGTTAGCTTAAGTAACTATACCCATACACATATATATATATAGTATATATATATTTATACGTATATATTTTATATATATATATATATATATATATATATATATATATATATATATATATATATATATATATATATAATAAAACTAAGTTTAAAGCTTTGTTATATTTAGGGAACTTTATTTATTCTTTCTATAGAAACCTAACTTAAACTGCACAAACATTAAGACTTTGAAAGTTACAGTAATACCTAAAATGTATTATTTACGCACCATCTTTAAATTACTGCAACTTAATTTATTATTTCTGTACAAAACAAACTAAAACCACACAAACATTAGATATTCTAACTTATACCTTAAATTTATAATTTACACCAGACTTTCAAATTATTATAACTCACTTACCTCCATGCATAGTGTATTGAACTCTTTAGCCACACTACACTTATTATAGCTCGCAACTCTACCATGCATTATGTTCTCACAAATTATGTGACTTGAGATGTTATAAGTGTTGTTATAAATGCTAATCAGATTGTCTAAGAGATGTACTATGAAAGGATTTAAACTGTGCATGTAGAAGGTGCAAGTAATAGTTAATGTAAGGTGGCTACAGAGTTCAACGCACTGTGGTCCTGGTTCACAAAGGTAAACTCACACTTTCATATACGTTTATGATTGTTTGCTATTCACAAAGGGATTTCTGAGTAGTGTCTTTACTAGTGTGGAGTCTCTGCACATAAAAAGACCTATCCTTTTATATGCGGAGACATCGCACTCATAAAGATACTAGTTTGCAATCCCTTATTGAATAGCAAACCATTGCAAACTTGGTATACCATAGAATAGTGTAGAGTAGAATAGAGTTGCGTACATTGGGATAGAGTGGAGTGGCATAGAATGAAGGGACATGGAGTGTAATAGTGTACGGTGGAGTGGTGTAGAGTGGGGTACCATGGAGTGTAACAGCGTACAGTGGAGTGTTGTATAATTGAGTGGCATACAGTGTAGTAGCATAGTTTTGAGTAGCGTATAATGCAGTGAAATAGAGTGGAGTGGCATAGAATGGAATAGTGTGGAGTAGAATGACAAAGAATGGAGTGGTGTCCTATTTTATATCTAACTGATTTATTTAATTTGTCATATTTTATTTTTAATTTTTAAAGTACCCCAGTACTTACTAGGTAGTACCCTGGTACTCCGTGAATTTTTAAAAAACGGTATAAATGTATAAAACTAATTTGCCCTACCACTACACACTTTTCTACACTGGCTAATGTATTCATGTACTGTACATCATAACTAATCACTTTGCTCTCATGTTGAAATACATAACACAGTAAAGCAGTGCTGTAATCAAGATGATTGCCTTTTCATTTTGGAAAGGCAATCATATTGTGTTGTGTCATCTCCATTTACTGCAGAAGTACTACTGCACTATACTGCTGCCTGAGATAAAACTAAGGTTTTGTACCTTATAATCTAACAACTATTGAATCTATTTAGTTAAAATACCCAAAAAGGTGATCTACACACTATAATCTTTACTCCTACCTACGAGTGACACAAAACTCTATGGAAAGTGCATTGGTAAAAACACTGTTTTGGAACCCTCCCTTTATTCTTTGCAGCACCTTAGCTAATCATCATGAAAGTTTGTATTTTCCACAAGTGTAGAAAAAGAAATGTCTGTAAAGTTTTGTAGAGATTTGTCAAACGGGAGCAAAGTTATTATTAAGGAAAAATCAGAGGGAGTCCTATATATATGGATACAGGTGTTGAAATATGGTATTAAGGGAGCCCACAAACAACATTTTAAAAAACTGCATCTCCTCAGTCATTTAATTTAATCCATGACCCAAATGTACCATATTTTATTAAAGCACTTTGAGCTGGAGCTCTCTGCTCTTCAGCTGGTGTGCAAAGCCATATCATGGTTGTTTTTATGCTTGCATGTTGTGGGCTGGGAAATACTTTATTTGAAAATGAAAAATAAACATGACTGATTTTTTTTTACCATTTAAAGCCCACAATATGTAATCATATAAAAAATGCTAAAAGAAAGACTCACAGATGCATTGATTGATTTTTTAATTAAAAGTTAAAGATTTTGATAATAACCACTATTACTAAATATAGCATTGTGTGAATTACTGAAATATACTTTTTATTGATAATACTGGTGATTTTTGGCCAAGCATGATTGATCTGTTCTATATATATATTTAAAATGCCTACCCCTTAATAAAGACAATAGGCCCACTTTTTATGTTTTGACATTGTGACTCTTTCAGAAAGTCAGTAAATCTGTGTGACTGCGGCCAGGATCTGCCAGATCATTTGCACCCTGTGCAAGCCAGAAGGCCACACATGTGGTGTGGTGGTGCCTTCCAGTGGGGTGTTGAATCAGGGCCTGGTTGCAAGCCAGGCCCTGTGGCCAGCCACACACAGCCAAAGGCCATGCGCTTCGGGGGATTGGCTTAACATATGGTAATAAAATATTATTTTTCATTAAAAAGCCCTAAAGATTTACTAAAAAAACAAAGGTCAAAATTACAGTATAGTTATGAATTGTAATTATGTCTTACTTTACGTTAGAAACCCCTAGAAAGTCATTGAAAACAACCAAAAGTTAAAGTAATGTTATAGATCGTTGAACTGCCAGTTAAAACATAACATTTCAAACTAACAAAACCACTGAAATTCACCTGCTATAGTTATCTCAAGTAATTATAACTTGTGCCCTAAAGTAACTATTACTTGGGCCCTTGCCATGCACTGCTAATTACCCCATATATTACATCACTCATTACATGATCCATGACATCATTGATAGCCCAACAATTTTACTTGCAATATTCATTGTAACAAAATACCTACCTACAGGTTTTAGCACAGCATAATAACAATCTGCTCCAAAAAAGACCAATGCCCTTAACACATACTTTTCACAATAAGTAAGGCAGGCTTATTTCCCTTGTCATATCTTTCATCATAAACGTACCACTCCTAATAAATCTGGCATAATTTAGCCCAGTGAACCGATTAAGGCCTGTTAGCTTTGCCGTTGGCTTGACACCATAAATAATACAGGTCTACTGAACTGCACATACACTGGTAGTCATCATGCATAAAAAAAATGTAATATATATGCAAAGAATTACAGTTGCCAATCCAGTACACAACCTTTATGGCCTAACAACCAATAGGGCCTAACAACAATCATCACAGTGTCAATTTTCTATTCCCAGGGTTTGTCTGACTGTGTGATCAACTCCAAAACTCATGCCTGGTATTGTAATCTGTGAGATTACATGTTACCATATATCTGTCTATAGCCAGTAACATACAATCCACTGTTAGAGGCCTATTGGCTTTTATGCATGCTTTTCACGATATATAAACCAGGCCTATTGCTTTTGTTGAGACGCTTCATAACAAATTGACCAGATTAATGGCATCTGTCATAATCTCTGCTGTGCACTAATCAGGCCTATAGGTGTTATTATTGGTTTGTCACCATAACCAACTCAAGACTCTTGTACTGAATGTAGGCTTTCCTACAAGGCAATCATCATGTACACACCTACAAAATTACAATTGTGTACAAAATTACAGTTAACAAAGCAAAATACAATTTATCCTAGGAGGATTCAAAAAGAACTCTCGCAGTGCAATTCTTCTGTGCCTATGGCTTATCAGAAGGGGTAACCAAAGCCAAAATCCTTGTCTGCTACGGTAATCTGTAACATTACATGGAACAATATACCCATCTGTAGTCTTTTATACAGAGTAATAAAACTCACCCCTCCTAAAATGCCTGCTGACGTTAACATATGCTTTTCACAATAAACATATCAGCCCTAATGCCTTTACATAGCATTTCACAATAAACAGATCAGGCCTATGGTGTTTATCACTGGCTTGTCACTATATTAGTGGCTGCCATAAATTTGAATAGGTGGGGTTGGACAGGTCACACACCCACACACATGCATACTTACACTCACCCATCTACATGCACACTGACTCTCACCCATACATTCACAAGCACACAGATATACATCCACCATTCACAGGCACATACGTATGCATACACCCATTCACAGCAGGCACGCATGCACTAATACATATACATTCATACATACACACACTCATGCATGCACAAAACATTAAAAAAGAAAAGAAAAACCTACCAGGTTGCAGAGGTGATTTTAGGTGTTGGGAGGGAAGACTCTGATGTTCGTTTCCCGGGTCAGCCAATGAAAGGAGGCAGCAGTCCCTTACTCATCAGAGAGTGGGATGGGTCAGAGACTTCCACCGGGTCTGATGTGCCCCCTCATGATGAGTGGAGGACTTTAAAGCACTTTGTCAAGCCGATGAGGTCATGCCCACAGGGCTGTGAAATCCTCAGCCAAGGCAATATTCAGCTGTCAGCCAGGCATCTGCACATTTAATGTCTGGCTGCCTGACTTTTGCTCAGCCTGACAGACACTCTTAATCATTGCAAAAAGGGGGTAGGAGGGGCCTCCACTCTTCAGGACTGACTGCACCTCCACCCTAGTCAACTCATTCCAGCTGTAGTGACTGTAAGGTTTGCCACAAGCCAAAGAGTGCAGTACATGCACTCTTTTAGGTGTAAGCATGCAACAGTTAAATCCTTTACTCAGGGCAACTAACGTGTGTGGAATCAAAGCCCTTTTTGTTGATCACATGAAGTCAGGTGACAGCTAAACTGTTAAGGCAGCCCAAAAAATGCATGTAGGTTACTGTAGCCCAGGGCATCCCATACTGCTCAGAAACCCACAACTGCATTTTGAAGTCTAAAGTTAAAGGTCAAAATTTAAGAGGATCCGTGCTGCTGTCAGAAAGAAAAAAGCACTGTAAATTATCTGCTTACCCAAGATACGTTAAGTGTTTCACATGCACGCCCATGAAAGTTCGAACTCCTTACCCTTGTAAGTTTGACACTTTATGCATGTTAGTGAGCCTTCTTTAAGCAGCCATGCAGCTGCAGGCCTAGGCAGTTGAATACCCAAACAAATTTATCACTGCTGCATCGAAGGGAAGCACTTTTTCTTTGGAACTACACAACCTCTGTCCAATAAAAACATGTTCTCCTGCCAACCAACATGTGGGCACCGCCAAAGCTCCTCGCTGTGATACTCCAGAAAACTCTTTCTTTAGATTGATCACATAAGGCCTTGATGCGCTGTCACATCTGACCTTAAAATGTGATAGCCGTATTTGAGCCTAATGACTGGTAGCCAGTTGTTCGTCTTGCCCGCCTGAGGTTGATGTCTACTTATATTGCTACAACGCACTCCATCTTATTTTGGTGTGTGAAGAGCAATAACGTCCAAAGAGTAGAGTGTTTTGCAACTGGGCTATTAGTTTATGATTGTTTCTTAAACATTTTGTAGTCATTATTATTATTATGCATGTTTGTCTTACATCAAGATTATTTTCATGTTCATATAATGTGAACATTAAATATGCTGACTTTAGTTGACGCAGGAAAATCTTAGCTCAAATACCAAACGTCTTGAATTCGAGGTGTGAATGCCTCCCAATATAGGGGCAAATGTATCTTCATTTTTGTGAGCCCGCAGTATTCTTTTTTATTACTGATGCAGCTCTCTGGGATGGGGATGATAGGCACGGGTAGGGGTAGAGATTATGCACATATGGCTGCTATTGAGGAGAGGCCCCCAGAGGGTACTGGACCTTTTTTATACTTATGTTCAAAACGTCTTATTTAAGAGCGAGTGTTATCCCTATAGGATGCATGTAGCAGTTGGCATTCATTTTAGGATGCCGAGAGGGATGTGGGTATGCTAAAAGGTCTTCTGCCTATTGCATGGCTTCTATATCAGACCATGGACTTTCTACTAAGCGTAGTAAAAAGACAAATGTGCAGTCCTTACTATACCTACATCTCTCTATCCAGGTAAAATAATAAATTCTGCTATCAAGAGTTCACGAGATGTATGAGATGTGGTTTTTGGAAAGGGTGAAAATGTCTACGCTTGGGCTGCATAGGCTACAAACGTTTTTATGTTTTAACCCTACCACTGCTCCGTGGACTATGCCCTTACCGACATAGTTTTTAAAAATGGAAATGTTTTATCATCAAATAAAAATCCAAGAGGTATGCTTCTTGTAACTTTTCACCCAAGCAGTCCCATGCAAAATACACAATCTAACCACACATTATGGAGTTTCCCCACAGATTTTAAGGGCCTGACTTAACAAAATCCAAATACCTAAAAGGAAGGGCCCAAGGCAGTGAGTTCCTGAGAGGGTAGAATAGGGTCATCAGATTTGCCTCAGCCCACTACCTACCCAAGAGAGCACTTCTCCCAGGTTAACATTGCCTAATTAATGCCTGGAGACATCCCAGGACTGTACTCATTGGACCCATTGATACTCACAATGAGGCACTGTTAATGGTTGTTAACTTTTAGCCACAAATGTGTATTAATATTTTGGGTCATATAGGTTCATTCCTTTTGGGATATTAATCTTCAATACGGTTCATAGACATTATAGGGTAGGGTCTGTTAACAACTAAAAAAAAAATCACAATTATTAAAGAGATCTTTAGGAACTCCCCACCTACTTTCCAAAGTAAGTAACCCTATCTGTCTCTCTATCTATCTATCTCTCTATCTATCTCTCTATCTATCTATCTATCTATCTATCTATTTATCTATCTATCTACCTATCCATCCATCCGCCCATCCATCCAGATACATAAAATATCTCAGTTATATAAGTTGTGCAGAAAGGGGTGCTGACAGAAGATGGCAAGAGCTGAAGGAGGGTTTTATACACTACAAAGGAGCAGCCACACTCAAGAACCCTTCTGAGAGCAAGGCCCATCTTTACAAGAAGCTTGCGTTGTCACTGTGTAACTGTTTTTGACACAGCAATGGTGCAGTCACTGCTCCATATTTACAAAGTGACGCATTCAGGGAAATGCGTCACTTTTCTCCCCGTGCGGCATTTTTAACCTGCATGACAACTGGTTGTGCCAGGTTAAGTTAACCAACGTAGAACTGACACATCAATATTTACAAGATTTTAGTAAAGTTACGCATTGCAAGAAAATGACGGGCAGACTTCAAAATGCATCAAAATTCCTGCACATCAGAAACCCAGACGTAAACTGACACATTGGCTCTAGTACGTAAACAGAACATGCACAAAACATTCTGGCGAGCTCAGTCACACCATGGAGCTACTACTACTCCAGCTTGGAGCACCAAGAAGAAGATGGACACCACCACCACAGAGGCAGCGCAGGAGAAGAAAGCGGATCTCCCAGCAGAGGACTGCCCTCATTGACCTCAGGAAGGAGAAGGAGATCACTTTATTTCAAACTCGAGAGGGAGCCCAGCTTCTGCACCAGATTGCACCAAGGCTGTAGACAACATCACAGAGGTGCACCAGCATCCCTCTGCAGGCTAAGCTGGTGGCTGTATTGCACATGCTGCTGTCTGGCTCCTTCTAAACCACCATAGCCAGAGAGGCAGGATTATCTCAGCCATCCTTTTCTGCATTCCTCCCCTCAGTCCCTGAGGGCACCATAAGCCTTAAACCCTGGTTACTCATGTTCCCCAACACCCACCAGAAACAACTGGAAAAGAAGCAGTGCTTCTACGCCATTACTGGTTTTCCACATGTGTTGGAGGCAGTGGACTGCACCCATGTGCAACTGGTGCCTCCTGCTGCTACAGCCCACCTGTTCTGAAACAGGCAGCTCACATATTCAATCAATGTGCAGGGAATAGTGGACTATCAGGAATGTTCATCAATGTGTTGGAAAAGTACCCGGGAGCGCTCATGATTCATACATCTTCAGACATTCCATCATAAATTAGCACTTCCAGAACGGGATATATGTAAATGGCCTACTGGTTGTTAAGTACATCTCAAGTACATTACCAAACTCATGACAGTTAATCATGTTGCTCAAGTTAGACATATTTGGGTTGAATGAGTGAGACAGAGCATATGTAGCAGGTCGGTGCCTCATACTGGCAAACTGGCACATGGTGCAGGTGCAACATAACTCTATACCACACACATCTACAGTCCTTGAAAATTACTATGGCCCTCATTTACATGAAGCCAGTGCCACTGGGGTGTCTATTTCCATTACGCTCTGCTGAGACACAGTATTCCAATCATACATATAAGGGCATGCAAAGTCACCCTGTGTGCCTTGACAAAACCTTATATATATGAACAAAGGCACAGTGGCAGAACAATAGCACACCGGCCCCCATGATGTGGGAGGCCCGACTTCCAGGGCCCCCTCAGGCAATGCACATGACTGGGTCTTAGCGTAGGGGCAGGGCTGGCAATACTAGTCCTCTAACATTGGTGTGGACACTGTTTAAAAATAAATAATGGGTTTAGAGGCAATGAATTCGCTTGTGCATCCAATAGTTTTCAGGCAACAATGAGAATGTCAAGATAACTCTGGTGATTAATTTTACTGCTGGTGAAAGATCTGAATTTAGTGGCAGTTTTTACTCATCATAAAGTAACACAGAGGGATAATGTGTCTCCTGCAAAGAATGTTTACCACACAGATCTCAAAACTGGGAGTGAACTATGAGTAATGCTTCAAAAAAGAAAAATAAATGTATGTCAGAGAGGGGCTATGGAGAAGTGAGTTGCACTGTTGGAGAGTGGTAGTGAGGGAATTTTTGGAGAAGAAGGTCATGGGGGGAGGCGCCAAAAAAGACTGTCACACCAGGTCTAACCAGCACTAAAGCCGGCCATGTGTGGGGGAGCCCTTCATGTATTTTGCAGGGAGGCCCCCTCTAGTTTTGTTGAACCACTGCAAAGGCAAGGTAGTGCAAGTGTTGCATTATCTTACTCTGCATCAAGGATGTATCACATGGGCCTCATATTGGGGTTATCCATGCAACACCTAATGCATCTGTTACATTTCCAGATGTTCAAGGACATTGTGATCTGCACAATATCCCCATATGCATGTCTCCCCAGGGGAGGTAGAACAAGGACAGCATAATTTAATTTGTATCGTAAGTTACCCCTTATATGTATGCTGCATTCTGCAGCACCCATACAAAGTGTCATGAGTCTACTTTGTTTATCCATCTGCAGGAAAGTTTATCAATGCATTATAACAAGTGAGTCAAAAATGCAGACAAACCTGCGCCATGATGCAAGGGGGCATGTGTTCCCACCATTCACCGATCTGTGATAATGTGCGTGCAGAAGAAACACAAATGTACAGTATGTCATTAATATGACACATTTATGACCTTTTCAGTTAATGCAGGGCAGTGTAGCTAAGTAATTCACTGTGCTGCTCTGTGGCAACAACCTGGTAATGATGCCCTGTATGTGCTTCACAAAGTTGGAAAAATCCTCAACAATGCAACTACTGCTAAAAAATGCAGTGTAACAGTACTGTGTTCAAGGAAGGGCCTCCATTTTAGTATCTGTGTGTCCATAAGTAACTTCCATGGTCATGAGCCATGTTAAGTATCCAATACCTTGGAAAAATTATAAGGAAAAATAAATATATCATGCCAAGCTCATGAGCACCATGGCAAAATAACTATTTCGTCATATTAGCACACCAGCCGTCTGGTATCTGATTAATTTTGTGATTCAAAAAACAAATCCAACTGTCAGACAAGGCTTCTCAATGTGCAGCAAGGTAGTCCCTTCTGCACAAAGTTTAGTTCAGACACCAGGCAGCCATTCATTGACTACATCTACATTTTGCCTCTCTTGGTGCAATGCTGTCCATTCTCTGCAAGTGTAGATGGCAAACACACAACAATGCATCATGTAGAAAAATCTTGCCAACACTGTCCTCAATAAGTGAGGCAGGGTAGTGTTGGGAGTTTCACAGTTGCATTGCGTAGCACCAAACTCAAAACAATCTCTCATGTTTGGTACAGTAGACATAGTGCACTGTCATGTGTAGACTATCATGTAGCATAATGATAGGCACTTAGAAAACCTCCATAACAGTAGCTAATGTATAACAGTGACATATCTAAATATATGTGCATGAATGGGACAACAACATCAGATCAGCATTTGTCAAAAGTTGATCCTTCCGACATTTATGAGGTCATGATACACCAACATAACTTAAAACAGAAAAATTGAAGTGCAGTAGAGTGTCAGCTTTATTGTTAAGTTACCATCCGTAAGATTACAGACTTGCCACCAGCTTGGCATTGGCACTCACAATTTAGAGAAATAGTAAGTGTAACACTAAGGCCACTACACTGGTATGTTTAGTACAGTGTCAGTTATACCAAAACCTGAAGTGCAGATATGTCAATCAATGGCATTACACCTCATCACTGTGTGAAAAGCTCATGATTCCATCAGGAAACAAAGCAGTATGCAAATGATTGTGGGCATAGCAAGCATCATGAGCTGATCAAGGATTTGGGCTGCAACCATGGGTCATGATCCCTTATGCATATCCCCAAACGGAGGCACAGCACACCTTCAACAAGCCCTCAGCAGGACCCTGTGCATTGTTGAGAGAACATTTGGGATTCTGAAATCCTGTTTCTGGTGTCTTGATTTGCCCAGAAGGAGATTGGTGTACTCTCCCCAGATGGTCTGCAAAATCATCATCGTCTGCAAAATTCTACACAAAATCTGTGTGCGGACCCATGTGCTCTGGGATGATGAAAATGTGGAGCAGGAAGGCCCAGATGGTGAAGAAAGTGAAGAAGAGGGCCAACAGCCATATGTGGTCTCAAGTACTGGGTTATGCTGAAGAGACCAGATTGTAAATAAATTCTTCACAGACGCCTGAGAAAAATCAAGCCACAAATAAAAAGATTGCTGTCCAGAGTACAGGTCAATAAAAAATGTATTTTGCACAACTTGCAATGTGTAAGCATTCTTCATTACAAGGTACTGTTAAGCACAAAAACTGCAAATCTTAAATCCCAGTCATTGGCACACAAGAAAGGTATATAGCAATGTGTAACAAACAGGGCAGTACTACGTCTTGCAGTTCACAAATAGAGAGCTGTGGCAAATGCAGGTCTGTTGCCAATATTGACCACAAAAATCTCTTATAATGTGCCAGAGTCAGGACTGCACTTCATCATGTGGTATATAGTATTGCAAATAACGTCAGACAACACAACTCCATCAAAAATAGGCTTAAAGGTAAATATTCTCCTGATACTATGCGTATCTTGTTCAGCTACCCATTTGTACTACCACATACTTCGTAAGGATAGTTGAGTGAACTCATAGTCTGATGGATGTCATTTGAGGTACTTAGGCCCATAGTTATACTTTTTTGGTACCACATTTGCGCTGTGTTTTGACGCAAAAGTGGCACAAACTTAGAGAATACAATTGTATTTTGTAAATTTGTACCGCTTTTGCGTCATAAAATGATGCAAATGGGGTGCCAAAAAGTATAAATATGGGCCTTAGGGTCATATTTACAAACTGCTGATGCAAGGCAGCACCGTAAGCTTTCTATCTACAAGAAACAGTGCATTCCTGTCCTTCTCCCCTGTGCTGGGGCACAATGGTCTGCCATGCACCAACGCAGGCATCCTTGCACCATGGTGCAACAGTGCCTGTGTTGCGGGGATGATTGTTTTTTTGCAGGAAGGAACACCTTCCTGCACAAAAAAAATCACAAGAGGAGTCTTCCTTTTCCCATGTGCGATGCACAATGCAGCACTCACAGAAAAATTAATCAACAATGAGAAATAAAGGTGTTTTCCCCTAGTTGCACCTCTCTAACTCCTTTCCATGGAAGGCAGAACCTTTTGATGTATTCCCAGGTGTAAAAAGGTTTAGAAATCTGTAAATGTGTCAAACGCCATGTGTGTTTCGTAGGGACACCCACCGTAACACCCAGGGCATGCCTCCCTGTCACAGGGTGAGTCAATGGAGCGACTTATGCTGTATTGACTCATTCAATATCTACAAGGCCATGAAAAGCCATGCAGAGTGGCCTTACGTGGCCTTGTAAATGTGGCCAAGCAGTTTGTGCTGCCGGACTGTCACAAAAAGTGAGGTTCCAGATTCACAAAGGCCCTTGTAAATATGGTCCTTAGTATGTGCATGGTAACACATTCCAAGCCATACAGTCAGCATATGCTTCAACAATGTATCCAGGTATTTATGAACTACATTCTGACATATCACAACACACATATCACTTGTAAACAGAAAAACATGGCAGTACAAGATCATGTATCTAATGCCAAGATTGCCACGTTAGCCCCACTATGTGATTATGGAAATGAGCCAAGCATGGATGTCACATACCATGTTCCTGTGCTGCACACAGATACAAACAATTGGTCAACTCCTCTGACAACATGCCATGTGCGAATATCAAAACACAACACAAAGAGGCTGATTATGTAACCTTTACATAGAAGAAAGGATGAAATGCAAGCTAATCCTACTCAATGGACCATGCACACATGGGAGGTCAGAGTGGCAGAATATGACAATAAATGCACTGCTTAATGACTCTCAATATTTCCACATATCGTGATGCCAAAACAAATGGATAGTTCCATAGAAAAACTCAGACCTCTTTATTGCTAGCCAACTGGCCTCATCAACACAAAACTGATGCTAAGGATAAAAACGGTGAACAAAGGTTACAATAACATGGCAAAAGTAAGCCAGAAAGTATGGTGTTGGAGTTTCAAATCACAACATTTGTGCTCAATAAATAAAAGCGTCTAATTAGATGAATGCCTGACACATGTTCTCTGCTATACGAGCAGTTGTTATCAGCACGGTTTAATGTTAAAAGCTTTAAATAGACCGTGTTTTGAAGCTAGGCTTGTTGAGAGAACTTCGAGAGAAGAAAGTCTGAATCTTATCCCGCTTTGTAACAGAAATACACCCTGTATAATTAGAATGTGAAAGGGAGGATACAGCGCTTAAATCAACATATTAAAAGCGAGTGATGTTCACAGACAGCAGAATATATTAATTTACAGAGAGAAAAAGCCTGATTAGCACAACACTTAAAGCATTAGGTTGGAGCAAGGTACAGGTGCATATGGAATTACATAATTATCGTGTGGATCAGTCTGAAGGAACATGGCAAAATTAATTCCGACATAGAAAATCGGAACGGGAATCCCTTAATGTCAAACAAAATAACGAGGAGCCGTACCTCTGTTTTTTACTGACATGCCATAAAGATCTCTATTATTTGTCATAAACGCTTCATTTTTCAAATAGAGGAAAACAGACTTTAGATATAGGGTGATTCTGGAGGCAATTCTAAATCCCAAAACGAGATGAAGAGATGGCTCATTGAATGTCCGGTACAATCGGAGTAAGGAATGTTTATTTTAATTCCTGAAAGCGATCAGGAGAGAGTCTGTGGTTGATAAGGTATAAATACAAATGAAAAGAAGTGACTGGTAAGGTAATATAACTACTAAACTCATAACAGAGTTCTGAATAGAAGACACCTACCTATATATCCCAAGGGTATTTCTGTTGGTGGTAGGAAAACCACAGTGCTTATTTTAAGTGTATATATCAGTGAAGTTGGAATAATATAAAAATGGAAATAAAAATGGCCAAGAGATTACAGAGAGCGGAAAGCTTGTTTTCTACAGACAAAAAGGCGGCAACGGGGACAACTGAAACATCAGGAATATCTCAGACACGGAATGATTTGAAGTATTTGTACATACAACGTCTACTAAAGAAGGAAATCACAAAAAGTTGGGAGATTCTAACTTTGGAAAAATATATAGAAGTCGACAAAGTACCAAGAGGGTTAAGAATTTTTACATTACCCAACCACCCAGATACTAATTCGGAAATGTTGGAAGAATGGGGTGCAAACAGTATGGAGTGCTCAAAGAATATGCTGCGCATTATTATCAAGTATGCCAGGAAGGACCTGGAATTAATTTTGAAGGAAATAAAGGAAATAGAGGAAAAAATTGTGGCATTAAATAAAGAGGAAGAAAGTAGCAAGTTAAGACAGACTATGGAGAATGTATTGGAAAAGTATGAAAAAGTGATTGAGGAACGAAAACAAAGGAAGCTTAGAAGAGATGAAATTGATTATGAAACGGGAAGAATTTTAACCTTTGCCAAAAGCTTTGATACATTGAAACAGCAAAATCCCAATGTTTCAGATAAAAAGATGCAATCTGCAGAAACATCTATCAGTGAATCAGATGTGGAATCAAGTGAGGGAGAGGAAAGATCAGTACTGACAAAAAAGACAACTTTTTTAGACGAGATGAAACTAGTCTATATGGACCAAAGAACATCGAGGGGAGGAGGACGGGGGCTACCACGAGGCAGGGGAAGAAAACCCATATGGGACCGAGGAAGCATCTGAACACAAGAAGGGGGTCTAGAAAAAACAAAAGATTATCCACTGAGAAGCAAACAAACAAACAAACAAACAAACAAACAAAACCTAGTAACTGAGGGTAATTTAAGTGAGAATTTGGTTGTAAATCTCTCAAATCATGAATTGACGCAACAAGAAATGACACTTCTGAACAAAGGATTGTCCTTCTGCCTGGAAATGCATTATGATCATGTTGAAACAAGGATTGATTTATGTAAATTTGTGCGGAAGCTTAAATTGGCCAAATTTTTCGCTAAACAAGTACCAGGAGCACAAGTACTAGAGGCAGAAAACACGTCATTGACCAATCTAACGATTGAACAAAAATCAGATATGAAAACAGTATATGATCTAATGTATGGTCTCGAGGATCATGAATTGTCGGAAACACAAGTACTGGAAGAACTAGACATTAATATGGATGGACGCTTTCATACAAACTTTAATCCTAAATCAAAATTCTGTCCAATACTATCACCGGGTAATAGGATGGATGTTTGTGACAAAGGAAAATATAACTAAACAGGCACGTGAGGCCCTCAAAGCACTGATGGAAAGTCAAGATTTGGAAATCAAACCGGCCGACAAAGGGGGAAATATAGTGATTATGGAAAAACAAGACTATATGAAAGAAGCATGTAGGCAGCTTAACATCAAAAATCATTATCTAAAACTCAAGGTAAATCCTGTTAACAAATTAACCATGCAATTAAACCAACTTTTGGATACATGGTACAGTGATGGTTTACTAAATAAGGATGAGAGACTATTCTTGGGTAATGATAATCCAATTATGTCAACAATTTACTTCCTCCCAAAAATACACAAAAGCTTGGAAAAACCACTGGGTCGTCCAATAATCTCCAGTTGTGATTCATTATATGAGAATTTATCAATTTATGTGGATTCCTTCTTAGCCCCGATAGTAACAAGTCTGAGTTCGTATATTAAAGATACAGGGGACTTTTTAAGAGCACTTTCGGGAATTAATTGGGAACAGCGAATACAAATTTGTCACTATAGATGTTGTATCCCTATATACATCGATCAAGCATGAAATGGGTCTGATGGCGGTGCACTATTTCCTAAAACAGCGGGCTATGAAGTACCTGAAATACTCAAAAATGTTAATGAAGGTGATTGATTTATGTTTGAGGAATGATATTTTTCTTTTCAATCATCAGCTATATGCTCAAGTTTGTGGGACAGCAATGGGTGTTTCCTTTTCGCCCAGTTATGCAAATCTGATGATGGGATGGTGGGAGAAACATGTAGCATGGAGTGATGATAGTGAGGAATTTGCAGCAAAAGCCATTATGTGGCTGCGATATATTGATGATCTATTCATCATTTGGAATGGAACTAAAAAGGAATTTGTACAATATTATGAACGTTTGAATGAGAATGAAGTGGGTTTAAAATTCACATACAACATCAGTTCCCAAGCCGTTCAATTTCTGGATGTTCAAGTATACATTGAGAATAATAAGATTGAAACCACACTATATCGAAAAGCCACTTCCACAAATAGTATATTACGTGGAGATAGCTTTCATCCAATATCCCTGAAGAAAAGTATACTGTATGGAGAGTACATCAGGATCAAGCGTAATTGTTCTACTGAACATGAAATGGAATTGAAATTCAGAGAAACTCAACAAAGATTCATACAAAGGAAATACAAAATGAAAGATATAAACCTGGGAGAATGTAAAGCCAGATCGAAAACGAGAGATTACATTTTGAATAAATCTAAACTCGAGGGGGATGACAAAGACTCCATTATAAGGATGATAATGACATATAGTAAAGAAAATCATTTGATCCTGAAAATACTCAACAAGTATTGTGATATGATGTGGAAAGATCCTGATATTGGAAAACTCATTGGGGAAAGACCCATGGTAACATACAGGGAGGCGTCATCAATACAAGATCTTTTGGTGAATAGTCATTTTCAGGTAGCTAAACCTTTGAATTGGTTACAGACTCAGACAAGAGGCTTTACATGTTGTGGCAAATGTAAGGCTTGTTGTATAGGTGTAAATACAAGAGAATATCCAGACTCAAAAGGAAGATCGATAAGAATTACAAAAATAATCACTTGTGATACTACCGATGTAGTTTACATAATTGAATGTGACTGTGGTCTTCGGTACGTGGGGAGTACAATTTGTCCCTTAAAAAAACATATACTTGAACACATCAGAGCTGTGCAAAACAAGGATGTAAACTATGCTCTGGCTAAACATTTACTTACACATGAAGGGAAGAATTGGACGCATATGAGGTTCTTTGGGATTGCGACCATTGAATATAATGAAAGGAGGAGGGAATCGTGAGCTTAGACTTAGACGCTTGGAGTCCAGATTGATAATACAACTCAAAACAAAGACTCAGAGGGGACTCAATGGCGACGATGAACTTCATTATCACGATGAGGATGTAAGCAATATTCATTGGGGTGTGGTTTTAAAAGGAATCAGCATAATTAGAGGCCAGTAAATGAGGTGATATTGCCAAAGGTAAATAAGTACTTAATGGTGGTGAAGTAATTGACACTAGGTCAATCTCTTGGAGAAAAGAGGCTAAAAGTACAGAGATCACATGCATCCACATATATCAAGATGAGCATTATGTCTATAGAAATCCTTAGAGAAATAGAGGTTGTTAGATATATGAGAAAGAATGAAAATGTGGTTTTGAACAACATACTAAGTATATATAGTAGATTGAGAGATACAAGGAACATAATTGTCCTGGGAATTAGGTTTACATTATTACTCTCACATCGTAGGTACTTCTCAACGATATATCAATGCAGAAGTTAACAAAATGATTAGTCAATTATCCCTTATACATGAAAGGTATGGCAACTGCCATCCCCATACATACTATTCGGCTTTCTATAAATGTGAACTATGTGTATCAATACTACTAACCTTTCTTGGCTTCATATTTATTTCTGTATTTAATGATTTAATTATAGTTTGAATGTTCAATAATAATAGATACGTTAAAGTGGGTTTCATTATGTTTTGTTAGTTATCAGATATTTGTAAGGGGCTACGTCTCCCAGAATGCACTGGGGTGGTGATAGGAAAATGGACTATAAATAGAGACTTATGGGAAGGTTTCTTTTGTAAACTGTGATCAAGACCGAGAGGTCGAAACGCTTTGGTGGTGTCTTCTCTTTTTTATACTTCTTTGGATAGAACCAAAAAAACTCTCCTGGAGTGCAACAAATCAATTGTCTTACAAATGTTGGTTTTAGATATATATATATATATACATATATATATAAACAAACTTCAAATGCTCGAAGTAAACTCATGTGGCCCGAGAGGGGTGGTGCAAGGACCGGCACGAGCAAGCCGGTAATTATAAATCCACCAAAACCAAAAAGTAAAAAGTAAAAATCGCACGCTCAGGATTCAGGACAAGTGAAAACCATGTTTAATCAAAGCACAACGCGTTTCGGCTGACACTGCAGCCTTGGTCACGTGATATTCACCACCAATCAACCATTACTAAATACTATTCATTCATAGACATAAAAATAAGACAGACAACAGATACAAGGTACAAGATAAGAAACCCAAAAGTACAACCTTATATAACATTAAATTCCATCTGGATTATAATAACTGATGAAATCTGTACCAGTACACACAATTGTCAAATATATAAATAAATAAATATATATAAATATATAAATATACAAATACATAATTATACAACCATGTGACCGTATAAAATAGACATGTAATGGGGTAAAATATCAAGCAGAGGTGGAAGGTAAAATTTATTAATGCCAAAGTAAACCACCGGGCTAATGTATTATAATAAAATATTATCACTTATAAGACCAACTGTGAACTAAAATCACACAGTGTGAAGGATAATTCAAATAATTATACCTAGACCACACTATCTGTGATAATAATACCCCTGTATCGCTTCTTGCATGGTTAATACTAATGCGACAGACCAACAGTATAACAGAAATTCTTATGACATTTTCTTATCTTATAACCTGCACTGCCAAGACCCAATAACGTGCAATATGGAGAGAGCGGTGGCAAGTAAACATCAGCATTAATTTCAGCCGACCCATTAAATCTGAAAAAGACATATAAATAAATACATATATTAAATAGGTGACCATAACTCCCCCAATCTAATCAACTACTAAAAAACATTGTCATAAACGCTATACTAGATAAAAATGACTGAAAAAACATCTCCTATTCAAAAAAGTTAATACGTTCTTTTAAATACTTTCATCTTTTAATAAATACATTAATAGTCATTACTACGCAAATTGTACCCTATTGTGGTTGTATTTCAATCATCATACAAGTGGGTATTCAGTTCCTCCCCAGTATTCAATCCTTTAGGTGTCTTAGTCTCTAGATCTAAAATATATTTTGACTCTTTTTTCCTCAATGTTAATTCCCTATTACCCCCTCTACGGGATGAAGGGACATGTTCAATACCAAAATAGGACAACTGGGTCCAATCAGAACTATGTTTCTCTCTAAACAAAAGAACTCCCCCAATGTGGGGGTTGAGGCCCCCAGAGGGATGTTTCCCATGATGTTCTTAATATCAGTGATGTGGACTCTCTGATTGCATTGTATGAATTGGAGAACAATGTTGTAGACTCTATCACAACTAGGAATGTATACCAAATCCTTGATGATTTAAATATTACGTATGATTTGTCTGTCCCCACTGGATTTAAGCCAGATACCGTCCAAGCCAACCTGGAATGAGTAAAGCAACCCCTCTCCACCTAAAATTGGGAACTTCCCAGAGTTCTCCTTTGTTTTTTGCATATATATATATATATATATCTATATATATATATATATAATATTGCACAATGGCACTGCGCCCATGAAACACATATCCGGCCAGACTCAGGTTTATGCTGCAGATGTGTTTGTACCATGACATGATATGGTGGTTGATCAACGTGACTCTATGGAACTTGTTGGTATGCACATACCAACATGGAGCTCAGATAGTACACACATCTCAAACATATTCATGAGGGCATGCCAAATCATCCTGTGTGGCTCATCCTGGGCACATAACTATTATGTAAATCAAGGCACATCAATAAGCTGCCTTGATCAATTCGGTGTAATGTGTGTGGTCTTTGTGACTTGCATGGTGTTCTGATAGCCAAGGCATGGGGATATATAGAATGACTGAAGTCAATTGAAGTATGAAAACATGGAGTAGCAGGTTAGACTTATTCCTTTATCCAGTGTGATTAAACTTCCATTCAAGTCACCTCTGCACCTTCAGGTACACAAAACATACAGGTGTGCCGTATATTGCGGGACATATGTAAATCTGTAAGACAAACATGCTTTCTAAAGATTCACCTTGTGATGCCTATTCTGGGGATGTGTAAAGGTTAGTGTTATAAAGTGCCCTTTTAGGATGGTCACCCCCACTGCTTGCTGCTCGATTATGTTGTTTTTGATCATAAAGTGCACTGAGGCCTCATACGTATGTGCCAGTCCTTATTTCTTTAAATTGTATTGTAATTGGTAAGCCCAGTTGGCAAGGACGTTATCACCCCTGTAATCCTGTAGCAAATGGTTCTAGTGGCACCCGGGGCAGGGATGGTAAAGGGATAATCAAGTCTGCAGCACTGATTGGGCCACCCTGCTTGACCCAATTAAAAGCAAAGCATGAAGAGCTGCCATATCAGTCTGCACAAGCAGCTTGCCTGCTTAAGTTTGACTCTACCCACACCAGGTGCAGGCAGAGTCCCCTTACTGCCCATAGCACAAGTTAGTCACTGCTTAAGAAGGGCTCCTAAAGCCCAGGAAGCAGGGTGCATTGTGTTATGATCGTGGACATAGTTGTGCAAGTGTATATGACCCTGTGGTAGCATTTACAAAACGCAATACTACCAAAAGTGACCAACAGTCCATAGGATAACACAGGCTGTAACCCAGGCAGACCCAGATGTCTAGCTCCATGATGTGCTGAGCACATTTCCCTGTGTTTGGTATCAAACACCATGCTTTTTTATCCCTGCTCACAATTATTGTGCCCACGTTTACTTAGCATTTACCCAGGTGGTGTCCTCGGAGGATGCCCACCGAGTTGCAGCTTTATACTGTCTTTGTGGCTTCCCCAAGTGCTTTCCCTGAAGACAGAGTTCTGATGCCTTGCTGGGGAGTGTGTGCTACTCCCAGAGGTCTGAACTAAGGGATGTGCAGGAAGGAGGTTGCACCTCTGCCCTACCAGGATGACTATTGATTAGACCCATCACAGTGCTGAGCTTTAAAGGGTGCACCGCCGCTGCTGGACACAAGAATTTGTCCACCACAAAGCCTCAACCTGCCCCAGGTACCTTCTGAGGAAGGCAAGTGGGAAAATTAGCTAGTCCGGAGGTGGACAATCCCCTAAGGCTGATCAGACCTCTAGAGTGGGCCAGCTGGAGTGGGCCGTGGTAGATGGCCTGTGTCATTGTGAAAAGGCTTAAGAATAGGGTGTTCTGGGTAGTTTAGTGACGCACACTCATTGGTCCTCACTCCCCTTAATCTCCCTAAATGTAATAATTGAGGGGCACCCCTGACACCATAACCTCAGATCTGCTGTGAAACAAGAAGAGAAGGTGGGACTCCACTAAGAAGAGGCACAGTACCTGCACCTGTGGTAGCCACTCTGCACACCGCTGAACTTTGTCTCACCCCGGATCAGAGACTGGTTCCAAAAGTAAAGGTTAACATTCTGGAACCGGACCCCTTCACCAGGTTTCCCTAGGATTAAAGGCACTATTCCCCTGACGACAGCAGGACCAGACTGTGTTTTCCATGACCACTTAAGTACTGTCCACTGGGTACCGAAGCATGGTCGCCTGAAAGTAACTGGTCAGGAGCCTTCAGAGAATTGCAGACCAGACCCTCAGTGAGGCTCAGCTTAATTCATCCTTCATCTGGTCCTCTGGAAGAAGGTTTTCTAAAACCGTGGTGCTTGCCGGCACCAAGGCTTGTTGTTGGTCAGCCTGAAAACTACCTGCTTTACCTGATGTTCCAGGCCCAAGGAATCATTGTCACTGTGCGACCACCCATCTCAGTGGCTTCATTGTCCAGTCTTTGCATCTCCTTTGAGCCTGTGTTGGTAATTCTGGTAAAGCCGGCACCTGCAGATCCCATTCAGCACTTCAGACAGCCAGGAGCACCACTGCACCCAAGTCTTTCAAAGCTGCACTGCCTGGTGATTTCTGATCCAAAGCCACCTCCTCTCTCAAGAACCAAAGGACTCTGCTGAACTCGGCCTGCAAGATACCTTTTGCTATGGAGCCACTCCAAGATCGCAAGTCACGCTGAGCATCAAGGACAGCCAGCACAACTCTGCATGCCGGCCCTTCAAGCCAGGCAAAATAGTATGGACTGTTGTTGCTTGGTCTGAGGGCCCACAAGGCCAGAACCCCAGGTGGGTTTCATGGAACTCACCTAAGAAGTGACTGATTGCATACTGTGTTTTCTCTCATTGACTGCAATGATAGAGTTTGACAATGAGGTCACACACAGCTGTGTAGGCTTCCTTTGTATTGCACAACCAGCATGAATGAGAGCCCTGTGCACAAAAACATTGAAGAAAGGTAGTTTCCTGTGGGGCTGGATCCGTCAATATTAACAGCATAAAAGCAGCACAGACCACAGCACTGAAAGTACAAATATATTACAGACACAAATACAAAGTCTGATGTAAGAAGTCCATTAGTAAATAGTACAGTAATCTTCATCGTGTTCCAGCAGAGAATTTATTTGGGTCAACAAATACTTCGTATAGTTGAATCAATCATAGGAAATATATAGTAATAGCCTTTGGAATAAATATGTGTTCATACACAGCCAACACAGGTTTCGTCACACAGTGACTTTTTTCAAGGCTGTAAAAGATATAGCATGCATAAGTATATTACATTATTAGTACATAGAGATAGAAATAAAATAAAAAATTGGTATAAAAGGACTCAGACATGACATAGGTGAATAGACATGTGGTAGTGGAATGTTGTACAGAAGAGAAATGTGAAATACAGCACATGTAGAGAGCTGTAGAGAAAGTAAAAGATAAAGGCCCTCATTCTGACCCTGGCGGTTTCAAACCGCCAGGGTGGAGGGCAGAGGAAGCACCGCCAACAGGCTGGTGGTGCTTCCCGGGCCATTCTGACCGCGGCGGTAAAGCCGCGGTCAGAAAAGGGGAACCGGCGGTTTCCCGACGGTTTTCCCCTGGCCCAGGGAATCCTCCATGGCGGCGCTGCTTGCAGCGCCGCCATGGGGATTCCGACCCCCTTCCCGCCAGCCTGTTCCTGGCGGTTTACACCGCCAGGAAGAGCCTGGCGGGAACGGGTGTCGTGGGGCCCATGGGGGCCCCTGCACTGCCCATGCCACTGGCATGGGCAGTGCAGGGGCCCCCTAACAGGGCCCCACAAAGATTTTCAGTGTCTGCTTTGCAGACACTGAAAATCGCGACGGGTGCCACTGCACCCGTCGCACACCTGCGAATCCGCCGGCTCCATTCGGAGTCGGCTTCCTCTTCGCAGGGGCTTTCCCGCTGGGCTGGCGGGCGATCTTTTGGAGATCGCCCGCCGGCCCAGCGGGAAAGTCGGAATGACCCTCGCGGTCTTGTGACCGTGGAGCGGTCTTCCGACGGGGGAACTTTGGCGGGCGGCGGAAAGTCGGAATGACCCCCAAAATGTCTCAAGAGTATTAGGTGATAATTCCAAAACACCCAAAGTGTAAGTAAGAGCAACATAAAAGTGATTTGGATAGGGATAGGTGTAAAACCCATATTGTGTTGAAAAAGGTGTATCATGTGGAAATAGAAAGGCACCCGACAAATGGAACCTACCTAGACTGTAGACAGAAAGAACCATGTCCGACTAGATATATGGTTTCAAACAACTGTAACGGGAACAGAGAGAACCAACTAAGATGAACATCTTGGTAGATAATACTTGTCGTAAGGTTTGTAAAGTAGACATCTGCTGGTATAAATACCTGTATCCAAGTTAGACGAGTGAGTAAGTTTTATGTACAGGTAATTCAGAACGATTGTATCCATGAGTATGTATCATCCGTGTATGATAAAGTCATCAAAGAAAGAGAAATTATGGGACCATTGTAGGTCCTATATTCAGAGAAAGAAGAAACAATCATTACTGGGAAACATTGTCAAGTAACAAGAGTAAAAGGGTGTAAGGTCAGGGATTGTAAATGATATAGGTATATCTGACCGTGTATTAGCTTTTGTTAGATCTCATGTGATCTAGATTCAGTGAAACTTGAGAGAACTAAAGCCCATATTTATACTTTTTTAGTGACGCATTTGCGTCATTTTTTGATGCAAAAGCGGAGCAATCGTAGAAAATACAATTTTATGACAAGACCGGAGGCTCCTATTATGCGTTTCTTTTCTTGCTTTATTTAATTAGCAGCAGTCAAGAAACCACAAATCCCATAAGGCTTAACATCTGTAGCCAATGGGATTAAAAACGTAGTTCAAAACACACCAGAACCAATAGTCATCACAATATGCCATTATGACGTCACTTGACTGCAAGCAGCCCTCTTTTCTTGCTGCTGCAGTCGAGATAAGTCGAATTTTCTTTTATCCACATTACTTTCATTGTATACTGTTTGAATATCGTTGTTTTATAAGCATACCGTATTGTTGCTTTTATTATGTACGACGGCAAGTTGTCGCATGTTTATTTACTGCTCCGGTCACTCGTGCACAGCGCTCATGTTATTTCGAGCTGAGCGCTTCAATTCTCACTTCAGCTTTTGTTTATTTTAACGCGCGTCGCACGTTTGGAATCCCAGGCATTCCTTTATGGCCGGCGGCAAGTTACCGCATGTTTGTTGTTGCTCCAGTCACTCGTGCACAGCGCTCCTGTTATTTCGAGCTGAGCGTTTCAGCTCTGACATCGGCTTTTGTTTATTTTAACGCGCATCGCGCGCGCTCGGAATTCCAGGCATTCCTTTGCCTCAGGCAGCAACCGTCTTTCGGATTGCTCCTGAGGCAAAGACGTCGAGTGAAGAGCGCTTTCGGGAGACTTCTCATTCTTTATCCAGAGCAACTTTAGTTGCTCTAATTCGACGTTTACCTTATTATTAACCCCTTCTCTTCCCTGTTTTACACAAAAGGACCCCGTTTTTTCCTCGTTTAGTCCTGTTAATTTTCAAAATAGAATATACAAATTTATTTCTATTTTAATTAATAATATAACAAATATTTAAAATTATATAAATATTTTATTGGCATTAGACACAATGGAACCTGCCGCTTCCTCTATGGAACAGGGTGTTTCCACTGAACTGGAAGATATGAGACATGAACTCTGTGATTTTATAACAAGTTCTGTTCATCAGGCAGTATCTTCCTCATTACAAAAATTATCAAAAAATCTGGAGAACAACCTTTCTAATTTAATATCCAAATCGGCCCAGACTGTGGGGGAAAGCAGTAAGCGTCCACCAACAAAGCCAGGTATGGGGACGCAAATGGAAGGTGAGACCATCTCACGCACGCCAGAGGACGCGGTTCCTCACAAGGCTCCTGCCAAGTAGTATAACAATATGGCCTCAAAAACTTCTTTAAAACGAAAATTTAAAGAACGTAATGTTCTCCCTGTTATTTCTCCAGTTATTCAAGATACAGATGAAGATATGCCTGATGTAGATTCAGATTCATACATATCTGACAAAGACGATGATGATTCCTTTTCCATTCCTCCTCCAAAAAAAAAAAAAATAGCCTCTGCTACCCCTTCTCTTTTCGACTCAGAAGGGTTTCCTATGTTCGATCCCTCTCAAATTCATCATCCCAATTCAACGGAGTGGTTTCCAGCTGACCATGTGGGTCGTTATGTGGCACAAAAATTATTTTCACCCCTAGACAAACAAACTAGATCTAAATTAAAGTCTGAATGCCCTCGTCCTGTGCTTTCTAACAAAGCCACTATTACCCCTACTATTGATGAACAAATGTTGACTTTTTTCACCAAACAAGGTAAAGACCCTCGCAAGGGCGTGGACAAAGCATGGTCCTCTTGTCAGGACAAACTCTTAGACATTACGGGGCCACTTACTAGGATTTTTGATCTTGTCGAATCAGCCAGACTAGACGGTTCCTTCCTGGGCCCAGAGGAGTTATCTTTATGGGTACAACGTTGTTTCTGCCTTCTGGGAAATGCAAATTCTTCCTTTATACACGAGAGGCGTAAAGGCCTACTTATCAAACTTGATCCCAAACTCGTAAATTTGGCAACCATTCAACCTCAGCTTCAATCAGATGGACAACTTTTTGGAGATTCCTTTATAAAAGACCTTAGCAAATATGTTGCTACTTTCACCTCACTAAACAAAGCCCAACAGTCGATGAGGAAAATGTTTCACCATCGGGTTTTTGCCAGGGCCGGTAGAGGAAGGGGTCGCTTTACCGGCCGCGGATTCACCAATCAAGGCTCCAGAGGTTATTACAGTTCCTACCAACAGGACTTCAGACCTCAATTTTACCCCCAACGTGGCAGAGGATACCGTGCCAGGTCCGCCAGACATTCCAGAACCGCCAACCCAACAGGTAAGCCTCCTAGTCGATTCTTTCCCGACAGGGGGTCGTATTTCCCATTCTCTTCAAGCAATAACATCAGATGCTTGGGTGTTAAACACGGTTCTAGGTTACAAAATAGAACTTTATTCTACTCCGGTACAAACTTTTTTCCAAGCTCCTCCCCATTTTTCCACAGAAATGGTTCATCTAATTTCTCTAGAGGTAGACACACTGTTACAGAAACAAGCGATTGCACCCATTCTTCCCCTTTCTTCGGGATTTATCGGCCCAATTTTTCTTGTTCAAAAGAAAAACAAAAAGATGCGTCCAGTCATCAACCTAAAACATTTTAACCGGTTTGTAGTATACCGGCATTTCAAAATGGAAACAATTCTCCACCTCAGAGACATTCTCCTCCAGAACGACTGGATGGTCAGGCTGGATCTACAGGACGCTTACTTAGTGGTTCCTGTTCATCCGGAATGCAGAAAATTCCTTCAATTCCAGTGGTTGGACAAAATGTATCACTTTACCTCTCTGCCCTTCGGTCTATAGTCAGCTCCATGGTGTTTTACCAAACTCATGAAGCCCATAGTAGCTTTTCTAAGAACTCAGGGGATAAGATTATTAATTTATCTAGACGATATCCTCATCCTAAATCAGTTGTCACAGACTTTCCTAGTCCACTTACAAACAACTTGCTCTCTGTTGGAGGAATTGGGTTTTATAATAAACAAAGAAAAATCCCTTCTTATACCCTCCCAAATTGTAGAATTCCTGGGATTTCAAATCAATTCTCTCTCAGCTACCCTTCTTCTACCCTCGTCAAAAATAAAATCCATAAAATCTGAAATTTTGCAAATTCTCCGCAATTCCCTCATTTCCCTCAGAAATCTAGCCCGAGTTGTAGGTCTTCTCTCCTCCTCTAGCCAAGCAATTTTTCCGGGTCCCCTTCACTACCGTTCTCTTCAAAGATTAAAGATTCAACACCTAAGAAAGGGGCTTTCGTATTCCGATCTCGTTCCTTTAGACATAGAGGGCCTGATTACAACTTTGGAGGACGGTGTTAAACCGTCCCAAAAGTGACGGATATACCACCTACCATATTACGAGTTCCATAGGATATAATGGACTCGTAATACGGTAGGTGGTATATCCGCCACTTTTGGGACGGTTTAACACCGTCCTCCAAAGTTGTAATCAGGCCCAGAGTCTCGCACAGAGCTTCAATGGTGGATAGACCATTTGGACGCTTGGAACGGGAAAAGTATCTTTCCATCAGCCCCAGATCTTGTGTTAGAATCCGATGCAAGCCATCAAGGCTGGGGAGCCCGTTGTGGACCCATCTCGACTGGGGGTACATGGTCAAGCGAGGAGTCCAAATTGCACATCAATTGTTTAGAGATGCTTGCAGGCTCCTTTGCAATCAGAAGTCTGGCAAAGCACAAAGTACATTGTGCAGTCCTGCTCAGGATGGACAATATATCTGCGGTCAGATATATAAACCATCTTGGGGGTACAAGATCCAAACCTTTGGCAGACCTAGCCAAGAGCTTTTGGGAATTTTGTCTCTCAAACCATCTTTCGGTACATGCAGAGTACCTTCCTGGAGCTCTCAACACAGTGGCGGATTGGCATTCTCGCCACCTTCGAGACTCCAGCGTTTGGAGACTTCATCCTTCCGTGTTTCACAACATTCAATCCTTATGGGGCCCGTTCTCCATAGACCTTTTTGCATCCCGTCTCAACACACAACTCCCTCAATTTTACAGCTGGCGTCCAGATCCCTTAGCCTTAGCATCAGATGCTTTCTCACAAGACTGGTCTCATTCCCTCAACTATGCCTTTCCCCCTTTCATAATGATCAACAGGGTTCTGGCTCAGGCCAGACCTCAACACGCCTCTCTCTCTCTCATAGTGCCGTTTTGGCAATCCCAAATTTGGTTTCCCACTCTTTTAGAACTGTCAATAGATTTTCCCTTGTTAATTCCATCTTTTCCGGATCTGCTACTAGACCCTCTTCAACGTTCTCATCCCCTTATTTTGAACAATATCCTAACCCTATCCGCTTGGAAAATCTCAGGGGTCCCCAATCTCCCCCTGTCATTTCGGCAGAAGCTTCCCATTATATCTCAAACTCCTGGGCCCCAGGTACCAAAAAAGCCTACAAGGCAGCCTGGTCTTTATGGGACTGCTGGTGTGTGGGAAGACAAATTAATCCCTTTTCAGCAGATGTAATTTTTGTCGTAAATTATTTAGCCTCAGAAGCCAGCAAAGGTAAAGCATTTCGCACTATCAATCTTTACAGATCTGCTATCTCTTCCAACCATATTCATGTTCATGGGAAACCAGTAGGCGAACACCCGTTGGTATGTAGATTATTAAAGGGAGTAACATTTTCCAAACCTCCGCTACCAAAATACAATCAATTGTGGGATGTTAATATTGTTTTGAAATATTTGATTGCATTACCAGATAATTCAAGTTTATCATTAAAGCTTTTATCTGCCAAATTAACAATGTTATTATGCTTAGTTTCTATTAAACGTTTATCAGATGTTAAGGCTTTGGACGTCTCCAACCGTCAATTCACCCCGTCTGGAGTGCTATTTTCGGTTGTACGACGTACCAAGACCAATTTGTCGTCAGTCTTTTATCCCTATTTTCCGCTTCAACCAAAATTGTGTGTGGGACAGTGTCTCAAAGTTTACGAACATAGGACCGCAGATTTGAGAACATCCTCCTCCCAACTTCTCATATCTTTCAGGAAACCCCATAACCCAGTTTCTTCTGCTACTTTAGCCCGTTGGGTAAGACTGATTATGTCCTTGGCTGGTATTGATGTTTCCAAGTTCGGGGCTCACTCCTCTAGAGGGGCTATGGCTTCCAAAGCTTTCTGGGCGGGATCTTGTTTGGAGGATATTCTGAAATCTGCGGATTGGTCCAATGAGAATACTTTTAGAGTATTCTATTGCAAACCGATTGATAATGCTTCATTGAACGTGATTAATATGCTTTAAACTCGCATAATAGGAGCCTCCGGTCTTGTCATAAAATGTAGGTTTTCCTAGTCTATGACGGAAAGTCTTAATTTTATTAAAGACACGGAGGCGAGTATCATCCCACCTCTTGTATAACTTTGTTTATCCCTCCCTTTCTCTAGTTCCGGCTTCGACCACTCAGACAACGTCCTAATCGGATCTCGTCAGACCATCCAATCATTTCGCTTCCTTCAGGATTTCGATCATCTCTGTCGGTTTGGCCGGACCATCCTTGCCGCTGCAAGCTCCTAGACTTTTTCTCTGATGTCTTCGCTTTCCTCATGGCACTGTTTATTCTTTGTTTATTACTCCCTTTATTCACCGTTAACTGACTTAATTTGCATGAAAAGAGGGCTGCTTGCAGTCAAGTGACGTCATAATGGCATATCGTGATGACTATTGGTTCTGGTGTGTTTTGAACTACGTTTTTAATCCCATTGGCTACAGATGTTAAGCCTTATGGGATTTGTGGTTTTTTGACTGCTGCTAATTAAATAAAGCAAGAAAAGAAACGCATAATACTCGCCTCCGTGTCTTTAATAAAATTAAGACTTTCCGTCATAGACTAGGAAAATCTACATTGTAGTTTGTAAGTTTGTGCAGCATTTGCATCAAAAAGCGGCGCAAATGTGGCACTAAGATAGTATAAATATGGGCCAAAGTATGTAAAAAGAGGGACCATAACATTAGACAATTAAGCATTGTCAATGTTTCCGAATTAGAAATTGTGAGTATTGTTTAATTTACAATATCAGTGGCCAGAAATGTATTCATATAAGAGGTTTGGTGGAACTGATGGCAATTAGGAAACTAATTCTGTCTTTAAAGGTAGCGTATTTAAATCAGGAAGTAAGCATGTAATGTGGAAATATGGTATAAAGGAACACTAGGGCAGAAATCAGTAACTGTCTTATACAAAGTAGTGCTAAAGTCTTAACAAACTTAGAGGCCGTTTAGATTGATAAGACCAAACTGGCACGTAATTGTAAAGTAGAGCAGTCCCTTACCTCCGGAGCTGTGCTAAGCACACTAGTCGGTGTACGGAATGTTAACAGCAGTGTTAGAAACGCAAAGGCTGCATGGTGCATATAAAGCAGCCGTAGCAAAAAATAAACAAAGGACTAGTTGCGATTAACGTTCCTTCAAAATAAGACGCGTGATTAGAGGATCTGTTGCGTGGAGATAAACAAAGGACCAATGGAAAAAAAGAGTACCTAGTTGTGGACACTGTAAAAATGGGGCGGCCATATATACAGAGAACGGAGCACCACTATCGATAAATAGTAGAGATGTAATAAGAATTATTGTCCCTGATCAAAGTATCCCGATAATTTGAAAAAGTAAACCAGTCATAAAGCATAGTTAAATGATGCGACAGATAAAATATAAGGGAATAAGAAGATGTAAAAAGAGTGCCTTGTCCTATGATGGCGAGTGAGATGGCATATATTAATGAAGCCATTTATCAAAGACAACTCTTAGTGGTCAAAGATATATAAGATTCTTTGTCTAGAATGAGTAATGGGGGGAGACACAAAGTGATGGTGCAACCAACAACAAAGGTGAAACACAGAAGAGGAGGCGACCAAAAGGCAAACATGGTATCAGAAAAAAGTGAATAAATGAGTAACTGCATGTATATTAGAAAATATTAAGCACATGGAAAGTAAACGTATGAGAATGGGATAACAGTGGGTTAATATACAAACATCAGTGTCTCATTTTACATACAATAAATTTTACATATCAAAAGAGCAGCAATATGAGGGTAATTTCCACAAATCATAGTATTTGTTTCACATTGTTACAGTTACTTAGTCCTGTCACCTGATATAAGGTGGTCCAGGATTTAGGTAATGTTGAGGAATCCGATATTCAAAATGTCTGGTTCAGCATTCTAAATAATTACAGTGTGTTGCTATAGGATGGTTAGAATGGCAATCTCAATGGGTCATCTATAAAAAAAGGCAATATTTGTATCCCACACAAATAGAAACATACAGGTGTCGATTTGAAAAAAGTAATGCCTGCATCAAAACTTGTGTTGCATAAGGTAATATATCTAGGTCAGAAACACATGTAGTTCCGTATCAATATTTAAGCCTTTTTCCACAGCCCGTAGATTGAGTATCCACTTAGCTTCACACTTTCTCAGTTCTTCAGTCCTGTCACCTAGTCTGGGGTGGCAGATAACTTGGGTTATGCCATGGAATCTGATATTTATAATGTCTGATTCATCATGTTGTAAGTTAAAGTGTACAGCTAGAGGGTAATTAGAGTAATAGTTTCTGATAGATCTGATATGTTCCTGGATACGTTCCTTCAGTGGACGAATGGTACTCCCCACATATATTAATCCACAGACACACACTAAACAGTAGACTGTGTATTTCATATTGCAATTAATGAATTGTCTGATGTGATAGGTTTCACACATATTGTATGAAAAAGTCAAGGTTCTGTTAAGTGCTAATTGACATGTAATGCAGCCTCCATGTTTGTAAAAACCTTTAGGTTTGGTGGGTAACCACATCTGGGAATCAATTTGTGTGAGATGTGCAACGTAACTAGGGCATAAAATGTTCCTCAACTTACGCCCTCTACTGTGAGTAACTGACGGTGTTTTGCCTAGAATTGTGCCCATACCAGTATCTAAAAGTAACATATACCAGTGTTTCTTGAGTATTCGATAGACCAACGTGCTAGCAGGACTAAGGCCCTCATTATGACATTGGCGGTAAGTACCGCTTCACGCCATGCCAACTGCCGCCAACATACCGCAGTGTATTGCTACCCATTTTATGACCCACACGTAGCAATCCGTCTCTATACAGACACACATACAAGTCCGCCAGACCAAAGGTCAGTGATAAACTGGTGGTACCAAAACCCACACTGTTACGCAAACAGAACTACGCCCACAGCATTATGACCCACGAATCACTGCTTTGGACATTCAACCGCGGTAAACCATTGGCGGTACATACCGCAGCGCTCAAAATACACACACATACAAAACAACACCACATTGGACAATTTGAATAACACATACCTGACACACATACACACACCACACCCACACACCCCCACCACTATAAAACACACACACACACATTACCCACAACCCTTTACGACTCAAACAAATTGACAACTGAGAGAGAGACACACCAAGAGCAAACACAGAACCAGAGCCACAGAACGCCATCCCCCATACTCCATCCACTCACCTCACAGCACACACCCCAACACATCACCCCACACACCCTCACACACACCACACACACTACACCAAAGACACCACAAAGACACCCAAGTTCTCAGAGGAGGAGCTAAGGGTCATGGTGGAGGAAATTATCCGGGTACAGCCACATCTATTTGGTTCATAGGTGCAGCAGACATCCATTGCCAGGAAGATGGAGCTATGGCGGAGAATCGTGGACAGGGTCAATGCCGTGGGACAGCCCTCCAGAACAAGGTATGACATCAGGAAGAGGTGAAACAACCTATTGTAGGAAAGTACCATCTTGCCTGGCATATTACCCCCATATTTCACTGTATATATGTTGTTTTAGTGTATGTGTCACTGGGACCCTGCCAGCCAGGGCCCCAGTGCTCATAAGTGTGCCCTGTATGTGTTCCCTGTGTGATGACTAACTGTCTCACTGAGGCTCTGCTAATCAGAACCTCAGTGGTTATGCTCTCTCTTTGCTTTCCAAATTGTCACTAACAGGTTTGTGACCAATTTCACCAATTCACATTGGCATACTGGAACACCCTTATAATTCCCTAGTATATGGTACTGAGGTACCCAGGGTATTGGGGTTCCAGGAGATCCCTATGGGCTGCAGCATTTCTTTTGCCACCCATAGGGAGCTCTGACAATTCTTACACAGGCCTGCCACTGCAGCCTGAGTGAAATAACGTCCACGTTATTTCACAGCCATTTACTGCTGCACTTAAGTAACTTATAAGTTACCTATATGTCTAACCTTTACCTGGTAAAGGTTGGGTGCCAAGTTACTTAGTGTATGGGCACCCTGACAATAGCCAAGGTGCCCCCTCATCGTTCAGGGGAAATTCCCCGGACTTTGTGAGTGCGTGGACACCATTACACGTGTGCACTATACATAGGTCACTACCTATGTACAGCGTCACAAGGGTAACTCCAAACATGGCCATGTTACATGTCTAAGATCATGGAATTGTCACCCCAATGCCATCCTGGCATTGGGGAGACAATTCCATGATCCCCTGAGTCTCTAGCACAGACCCGGGTACTGCCAAACTGCCTTTCCCGGGGTTTCACTGCAGCTGCTGCTGCTGCCAACCCCTCAGACAGGTCCCTGCCCTCCTGGGGTCCAGCCAGGCTTGGCCCAGGAAGGCAGAACAAAGGACTTCCTCAGAGAGAGGGTGTTACACCCTCTCCCTTTGGAAAAAGGTGTCAGGGCTGGGGAGGATTAGCCTCCCCCAGCCTCTGGAAATGCTTTGATGGGCACAGATGGTGCCCATCTCTGCATAAGCCAGTCTACACCAGTTCAGGGATCCCCCAGCCCTGCTCTGGCACGAAACTGGACAAAGGAAAGGGGAGTGACCACTCCCCTGACCTGCACCTCCCAGGGGAGGTGCCCAGAGCTCCTCCAGTGTACTCCAGACCTCTGCCATCTTGGAAACAGAGGTGCTGCTGGCACACTGGACTGCTCTGAGTGGCCAGTGCCAGCAGGTGACGTCAGAGACTCCTCCTGATAGGCTCTTACCTGTGTTGCTAGCTTATCCTCCTTCCTAGGTAGCCAAACCTCCTTTTTCTGGCTTTTTAGGGTCTCTGCTTTGGGGAATTCTTCAGATAACGAATGTAAGTGCTCATCAGAGTTTCTCTGCATCTCTCTCTTCACCTTCTGCCAAGGGATCGACTGCTGACTGCTCAGGACGCCTGCAAAACTGCAACAAAGTAGCAAAGATGACTACTGCAACCTTGTATCGCTGATCCGGCCGCCTTCTCAACTGTTTTCCAGGTGGTGCATGCTTTGGGGGTAGTCTGCCTCCTCTCTGCACTAGAACATCCGAAGAAATCTCCCGTGGGTCAACGGAATCTTCCCCCTGCAACCGCAGGCACCAAAAGACTGCATCACCGATGCTCTGGGTCCCCTCTCAGCACGACGAGCGTGGTCCCTGGAACTCAGAAACTCTGTCCAAGTGACTCCCACGGTCCAGTGACTCTTCAGTCCAAGTTTAGTGGAGGTAAGTCCTTGCCTCCCCACGCTAGACTGCATTGCTGGGTACCGCGTGATTTGCAGCTGCTCCGGCTCCTGTGCACTCTTCCAGGATTTCCTTTGAGCACAGCCAAGCCTGGGTCCCCGACACTCTAACCTGCAGTGCACAACCTCCTGAGTTGTCCTCCGGCGTTGTGGGATCTCCTTTTGTGACTTCGGGTGAGCTCCGGTTCACTCCTTTTTGTACTGCCTGTTCTGGCACTTCTGCTGGTGCTGTCTGCTTCTGTGAGGGCTCCCTGTCTTGCTGGGCACCCCCTCTGTCTCCTCACGCAAGTGGCGATGTCCTGGTCCCTCCTGGGCCACAGCAGCATCCAAAAACCCTAACCGCAACCCTTGCAGCTAGCAAGGCTTGTTTGCTGTCTTTCTGCGTGGGAACACCTCTGCAAGCTTCTTCACGACGTGGGAAATCCATCTTCCAAAGGGGAAGCTCCTAGTCCACTTCGTTATTGCAGAATCCACAGCTTCTACTTTCCAGTGACAGCTTCTTTGCACCCTCAGCTGGCATTTCCTGGGCATCTGCCCAATCTCGACTTTGTCGCGACTCTTGGACTTGGTCCCCTTGTTCCACAGGTACTCTCGTCCGGAAATCCACCTTTGTTGCATTGGTGGTGTTGGTCTTCCTTGCAGAATTCCCCTATCACGACTTCTGTGCTCTCTGGGGAATATAGGTGCACTTTACACCTACTTTTCAGGGTCTTGGGGTGGGCTATTTTTCTAACCCTTACTGTTTTCTTACAGTCCCAGCGACCCTCTACAAGCTCACATAGGTTTGGGGTCCATTTGTGGTTCGCATTCCATTTCTAGAGTATATGGTTTGTGTTGCCCTATACCTATGTGCTCCTATTGCAATCTACTGTAATTCTACTTTGCTTGCATTACTTCCTTTTGCTATTACTGCATATTCTTGGTATTGTGTACATATATCTTGTGTATAGTTGGCATCCTCATACTGAGGGTACTCTCTGAGATACTTTGGCATATTGTCATAAAAATAAAGTACCTTTATTTTTAGTATATTTGTGTATTGTGTTTTCTTATGATATTGTGCATATGACACCAGTGGTATAGTGGGAGCTTTGCATGTCTCCTAGTTCAGCCTAAGCTGCTCTGCTATAGCTACCTTCTACCAGCCTAAGCTGCTAGAAACACCTCTTCTACACTAATAAGGGATAACTGGACCTGGTATGAGTCGCATGAGGACTGGACTCTGGTAAATCAACTATTTACTACTTTCACCCCCCACCTGCATGCCATCACAGACTCCCAACCCTACCCTCACCCCATCACTCCACCACCTCACATATATCCCACCATCACAACCCACCCATCCCAATACCAAGCCCTGCATGCAACACCAATGCATAGAAACCCATCACAGACCTGCATTGACACCCATCACTAAAGCATGAACATTAGAGAGAATCACCTAGCCCACAAAATCACTAGTCACACAAGGCAAAGCTGACAGGGCAATCACATCCATATAAGGCAACACACCCATGCACAAGATGTCACACGCAGAAAATATAACACTGCATTTACATCCACACAGGTACCCCATCCAACGTCACAGGAGTGGAGGTGCCAGCATCATCCAGTCCCCACCCCAGAAGAGGCCCACAGTGATGACAGCAGCTCTGGATGCCTGGATCTGGATGACCAACCTGGCCCATCAGGGATCTCCGGACAGTCGGTTACCCAGGCACAGTCTCATACCACCACAGAGCCTCCCCCCTCAGGAAACACCAGCACAGCACCCACCCAGCGGTCCCATCCCTCTGTCCCCAGGACACGTCAATCAGCAGTGTGTCCACCACTACAGAAACCCCAGGCAACCCCACAAACACAGGACGATCAGGGACCTGTGGTCAGTGGCAGTGGGTACACAGTTCAAGGGACAGAGGCACAGAACAACAGGGAAGCTGGGAGGACTGCTGTGTGATGGGGAGGACAGGCCCAGGGAACCGACTCTCCACGAGGCACTCACCAACATCCTGGGAGCATACCACCATTCCCAGGAGACGATACTGGACAAGTTGCAGGAGACCCAGCGGCTGCAGGAGGGACAATACCTGGGGATCAAGGAGGACCTGAAGACCATCCACATCACCCTGGTCACCATTGCAGGGGTGCTGGTTGACATGGCCAACACCATGAGGGAGGCAGTGGCACACCACCGGGACTCTGACACTAGCCAAACCAATGAACAGGCCTCCACCTCCGCTGCCGCTAGTGGACAGAAGGCCCCGCCACAGCAACAACAGGCCACCAGCATCCCTCCCCCTGCAGAAGGAGAACCACCCCCAAATGGTCCCTGTGATCCAAGCAGAAGCCAGAGAACATTGCCAAGACCCCCTCCAGGAATTAAGACTCTCCTGATTGTCACCTTTGTGTCCCACTCTGTCACCCAGGCCACCTTGTACTGCCATTGCTCGCCTTCCTATGCCCGCTTGGACAAAGCACCTGTGATACAAATAGACTGGACTCTATCCTGGACTTTCCTCCATCATCCCCCCAGCCCATTGCACATCCCCTTCTACCTCTTAGCACTTAAATAAACACCCTTTGAAAAAAGACAATATGGAGTATGTCAAATGATTTAACTATGTATTTGTTTCACAAGATTTAAACACTGCAATACAACTGTACAGTAATGTATACATAGGAATCACCTGTAGTTGGCTGCAGTCAACACACCAGGTGCCAGAGTGCGGCACAGATATCTGAAAAGGGTACAGTAAGTGGCCATAGAAGTGGGAGAATCTGCCTGCCTTGTACAATGTCAAATACAAAACTGTCAATACAAAGTGAAGTTACAGTGTCTTACCTGTGTGTCACTGTCGTATAATAGCTGTTCTGTTGTCCTCATCCTCATCCTTTGCCTCCTCATCTTCACTGTCCACAGGGTCCACTACTGCCCCACTCCCATCTCCAGTCTCCTCCTCCTGCAGAAAAGGCACCCGCATCTCAAGGCAAGGTTATGCAACATGCAGCATGCCACGATTATCTGGCACACCTTCTTGGGAGAGTAGCACAGGGATCCACCTGTTAGATGCAGCACCAAAACCTAGCTTTCAGGAGACCGAATGTCCTCTCAATTATTCTCCTTGTTCGTCCATGTGCCTCATTGTAACCTTTCTTTGCCCTTGTCCTGGGATTACTCACATGGGTCAGTAGCCATGAGAGGTTGGGGTAGCCAGAGTCACCTGCAATTATCGAGGGACACCTGTTAGACACACACTAACTCTTAGTGCCCACAACATACCCATACACCAACATCCACCCATTAGCCTCACCCGGTGCCTCTGGAGTTGAGCCATCACATATGGGATGCTGCTATTCCTCAGGATATAGGCATCATGAACAGACCCAGGATACATAGCATTGACATGGGAGGTGTACTGGTCAGCCAGGCACACTATCTGCACATTTATCGAGTAAAAGCTCTTTCGATTTCTAAACACCTGCTCATTTCTTCGGGGGAGACAAATGCCATAACGTGTACCATCAATTGCCCTAATAATGTTGGGGATATGTCCCATTGCATAGAAGTCAGCTTTCACTGTGGCCAAATCCTCCACCTGCGGGAAAATGATGTAGCTGCACATGTGGCTGACAGGGCAGACAACACTCTGCTCAACGCTATTGAGAACATTGGCTGTGACATTCCTGCTGCCAAGCCCACTGCCACTTGGAAGGAGATAGTTGTCAAGAACTGGAGCACAGATAGGACTTACACAAGAGGGGGGATCTCGGTGGGGTGAGGGATAGCAGATATCAGGTCAGGCTCCAGTTGGGCACACAGCTCTGTCACTGTGGCCCTGTCAAGTCTATAGGTGAGGATAAAGTGCCTGTCCTCCCTTGTTGACAAGTCCACCAGCGGTCTTACATGGGGGGATGTCTCCACCGTCTATTCATCTGCAGAGGTTGTAATCTAGGGGGGAAAACGGGGAGCATCTGGTCAGTATTCTACATTTCCAAACACTACACTGCATTGCATGTTGTGACTGTAATAGTATGTCTTTGGATAGGCCCTAAAGGTGCCTATGTGTACTGTGATGCACTTAGGTGCTGTGGCCTGCCCCCCCATGAAACGGCGTCCGCCTATCCTGTCTGTAGGGACAGGTGGAAATGAGGTAATTCCGCTGTTGTTGTGCGCCATTGTGGGAGGCAGTCGAATACCGCCGTACAACACCTCATTGGTTGTCTATGGGCCCGTGATGTATGCCGGCGGTGATGGTACGCACCGCCGCGGACGTGATCGCCATTTTCTATCTGTTCACCCACTTGCTACCTGACCTTCAACAGGAAAGGACCTACACTGCAAGTGCTGCTGTGACCTGTGTCTGGAACTGACCATGGCTCATGTCACTGGTTAAAGGGCCCCTGCCTTCACCACTGTGGAGTTGGAGAGACTGGTGGATGGGGTCCTACCCCAGTACTGAATGCTGTATGGGCCTCCAGACCAACAGGTGGGTACACTGTGAGTACGATGCATGGGACATGAATGTATGGAGTGGTGTGTGTGAAGGCCTCATGTGGGGGGGTTGGTGGAAGGGTTCTGGGCAGCGTGATGCATGTATGGTGGGAAATGTCTGTGCATAAGGGGATGTGAGTGCCATGAGTGAACAGGCTGGACGGTATGACAGACACCTTTTTCAATGTATCTTTTTCTGCAGGTCAGCACCATTCAGAAAAAGGGTATATGGCGTGCCATCGCCAAGGACGTGCAGACCCTGGGGGTCTACAACAGGCGGAGTGCCCACTGTCACAAACGGTGGGATGACCTGAGACGCTGGGCAAGGAATGTGGCAGAGGCCCAGCTGGGGATGGCCCCCCAATGAGGTAGGGGTGTCCGTCGAACCCTGATCTCCCTGATGGCCTCATACTGGCGGTGGCCTATCCGGAGCTGGATGGGCACTTGAGCATATCACAGCAGCCACAAGGGGGTGAGTACAGTTTCCAAATATACTACTTGTGCGTGGTGGGGTGGTATCCGGGTGGGAGATGTGAGCCTGTGGATGCCCCTAGGCCAAGCCGGACATTGCAGGGTGGGTTCCATATTGGGCAGGGGCTGATGAACACCAACTCCGACCAAGCAGGGGTCTGTGGGTCTCAGATATGCTGCTATTGGTGTTAGGTATTCCTGACCATGGGCTGGTAACTAGCATTGTGACTGGTAGTGCATTGCCTAGTGCGTAGGGCTGTTCCTTGTGTGTGTCGGGTATGCCAACTGTGGTGTTGTTGCTGCCACTGACCAACTGTATCCTTTGTCTCTTCAACCCCCTTTTTGTTTTGTCACCCTGACCTTATGTGCATTAGCATCATCTGGTGGAGGAGCAGAGGCATTGGTGAGGGAAGGAGCTGCATCTCACAGGGCCCATGAGGCTGAGTCCACCGATGGTGAGGGCACCAGTGGGAAGGAAGGTGAGGGGAGCACCACGGCGGAGACAGGAGGCGACAGTTCGGACAGTGATACCTCCTCTGATGGAAGCTCTCTGCTGGTGGTGGACACCACTGTGCCCACCCCAACTACAGGTACAGCCGCCACTCCAATTACCAGCACCGCCCTCCCAGCAGCCCTTCAGCGAGTTTCCAGGAGGGTGGGCATCTCCTTCGCCCCAGTCACCTCTGGCCCTGCCACAGTTAGACCTGCTGCCCTGAGTGAGGAGGCTATTGACCTCCTGCGATCCATCTCTGTTGGGCACTCAACCATAGTGAATGCTATCCAGGGCTGGCAGGCCATTTGCAACAAACAAATACATTCCTGGAGGGCATTCACTCTGGCATGGCAGCCCAAAAGAGATAAATCCAGGTTCTGGTCTCCTCCCTGATGGCAGTCATTGTCCCTGTCTCTAGCCTCTCCCTTCCAACTTCCTCTGCCCAGTCCCATTCCCCTCAACCCCATCCTATCCCAAACACACATTCAGACCAGCATGCACCCAAGACAACACACAGGAGTGGCTCAGGCAAACACAAGCACCACACATCATCCCACAGGCACTCACACAAACACTATCCAGATGCATACATAACAACACCCACTCTGTCCACTGTGTCCCCCTCATCCTCCTCGTCGACCACCCTCTGAGTAGCATCTCCCCTCACACCTACACCTGCATACACTACATCCTCATCCATTACCCCCATCACCATCACGCCTATCACTACACATCAATCACTGGCAGTCACCACCCCCACACCCATGCACTTGTTCCCTGTGTCCTCTCCCGCTGTGTCTGTGTCCCCCTCCTAAGGTACACAAACGCAAGCACTCGGGCACCCAACAGCCATCCACCTCACAACAGCATCCAGCCTATCCACCTGCATCTGAGCACAGCAGACAGACACCTCCAACAACCACTCCCTCTTCCTCCACTCCCAAACCTTCACCCTATTCCCGCCCTAGTGTCCCTAAGAAGCTTTTCCTCTCCGCCGTTGACCTCTTCCATACCCCTCCCCCCCGTCCTTCACATTGGCCCAGGTTGGTCGGAACCCAGGCTAGCACCTCAGCCACCCAGTCCACGGCCACAGTAGTGTCGGCAGCTACTGCAGGTGGGAGAGGCTCCAGGGAACCAACCATCAGCATTGACAGTGTGCCTGCACCAGCTGCCAAGGGGAAAGACAAGGAGGCACCACCAGCTGCCAAGGGGAAGGACAAGGAGGCACCACCGGCTGCCAAGGGCAAGGACAAGGAGGCACCACCAGCTGGCAAGGGCAAGGGCAAGGAGGCACCACCAGCTGCCAAGGGCTAGGAGGCACCACCACCAACCATGGCGGTTCAGCAGACCGAGGCTGGAGGGTGAGGGCTGGAGCCTCCCCCCACCACTGGCATCCCCAACACCAGCACCGCCACCAGCACCACTGCCAGCAGCAGCCCCAGTGGGCAGCTGCCTGAGGCTTTAGGGGAAGGCCTGGAGCCCCCCCGCCACTGCCGGACCGCCACCAGCACCGCCACCAGCACCACCACCAGCACTGCCACCAGCACCACTGCCAGCAGCAGCCCCAGTGGGCAGCCGTCCGAGGCTGCAGGGGTTGAGCTGGTGCCTCCTCCCACCACTGGCAGCCCCAACACCACCACCACCACTGCCACCACTGAGCAGCCATCACCGCCGGCGGGCAGTGTGTAATCCTACCTCCATGGGCTGTAGTACGTCCTGGACCCTACAAATCCTGTGGGTCTGACACCCAGGTGAGAGACTGTGACCTTTCACTCCCCAAGATCTGCATCACAGGGCACAATGCCCCCTCCATAACCAGTGGAGAAGCCATTCACTCACCCCCTCCTTGCAAGGATGAAGCACACAGGGCACCCTCCAGAACCAGTGGAGAAGCCATCCACTCACCCCCTCCTTGCCAGGATGAAGCACACAGGGCACAAGGCCCCCTCCAGAACCAGTGGAGAAGCCATCCACTCACCCCCTCCTTGCCAGGATGAAGCACACAGGGCACAAGGCCCCCTCCAGAACCAGTGGAGAAGCCATCCACTCACCCTCTCCTTGCCAGGATGAAGCACGCAGGGCACAAGGCCCCCTTCAGAACCACTAGAGATACTGTGGCCTTGCACCCCCCAGGACCAAGCAGTGGGGAAACCACACACTAGAGAGACTGTGGCTTTGCACTCCCCAGGACCAAGTAGTGGGAAACCCACCCACTTGAGAGACTGTGGCCTTGCACTCCCCAGGACCAAGCAGTGGGCAAACAACCCACTTGAGAGACTATGGCCTTGCACTCCCCAGGACATCGCACAGGGCATGTAGCTCTCTCCAGGACCAGTGGTGTTGTACCATCTTCTGGCTGAGGCGCCCCCCATTCCCCGTCCCCCTGAGGTGCCTGTGTATTTTCGACCTGATGCCCTGGCAGTGTTCTCTCCGTGTTGTTGCAGGAGTCAAGTTAGGCCTTGGCCTATGTGATGTAGCCCTGTGGCCCATGGACTTTAAGGACTGGGCAGTGTCCCTCCATTTGTATACATGTATATATTGTTTTGATTCTGAATCACAAATTTCTAGTATTGTATCTTATTACACTCACTTTAATCAATTCCTTTTGTCCTTGCATTTTTCCTGAGGGGTACGGGGTGTGTATGTTATGTTACTCCATCTGTATGTGTGTATTGTGTTGGGGGTGGGGGTTGGGTGTTGCATGTTGCATGTGTGTGTCACTCTCTTTTTCGTCCCCCCTCCCTTGTGTGCTAGGCGGCAGTACTCACTGTGTTCGCCTTTGCCAGCATTGATGTTCATAGTGAATGAGGAGGTATACAATCATGGGAAATATGTGCAACTCGGGTTCCATGATGTCATGGTTCTTCCTTGAGTCTCCAGAGGTGAGACCTTTGCCTTCTGTGTTCTGTTTCCACCATGCTTTTGATGTTGTTGGTTACCGCCCCGGAAAAGGTGGCGGATAGGCCTGTCATAATAGAGTGGGCGGTACATTGTCTTCCGCCTGGCTGTTGGCGGTTACTGCTGTGGTGCTTGTTGCTACCGCCGTGGTGATCGGTGTGTTGAAGTGGCTATCTGTGTGGGCGGTTTACGCCGTAGTCATAATTCTTTTTTTTTTACCACCAGCCTGTTCGCGGTATTACCACCGCTTTATCACCGACCGCCAGGGTTATAATGAGGGCCTAAATCGGGTAATGAAGGAGATATTCTTCCTTTTACTATTTTTGGAGTTTTTTATTTCTCCTGATAAGTAGAGTACTATGGGGGTCATTCTGACCCTGGCGGTCGGTGATAAAGCGGCGGCCAACCCACCAACAGGCCGGCGGTCAAAAAAATGCAATTCTGACCCTGGCGGGAACCGCCAACACAGCCTGCCGCATTAACACTCCGACCGCCACGGCGGAACAAACAAACAGCGCGGCGGTCACCGCCAACAGCCAGGCGGCAGACAATGTACCGCCCACCCTATCACGACCCACCAATCCGCCACCTTTTCCGGGGCGGGAGCCCCGCCGATAAAAACACAGCGGAAACAGACATTTCCAATGGAAAACGCTCACCTCGAGACACTCCACGCGGAATCCGGACAGCATGGAACCCGAATTGAACATCATACCTGCTCTCGTCTACCTGCTCATCTACCACGAGTACGAACTCCGGCGCAGACGTCAACGGTGAGTACTGCACCTACGACACACGGGAGGGGGGAGGAAGAAAGGTTATGGGCATACACATATGCGACCCCCCCACCCCCCCAATATGTACACACCAATGCAGAGCAGGAAGTCACAGTGACACCACACAAAGACCCTTTAAAAATACAATGACACAACCAAATTTGGAATAAATTTTCATGTACAAAAAAAGCACCTGGAAATAATTGAGCAACCGTGAAAAATATTTACAAAAACCAAAAAGATATACACATCAGTGTATCACTGAAGTAACAAGTCCTGCACATCCTACGAATCTAACATGTCCGTGGGCCAAGGTTCTGCGAAACAAGGGCAAAGCCCACACACGAGACCTGAGTCCTTTGGAGAGAACACTGCAGGGGCATCTGATGTCAAAACTACAGGCACCTCAGGGGGAAGGGAAGGGGGGGCCACCACAGCCACATGAGTCCACGACGCCAGATCCACGAGGAGCCACCATGCCCACTGTACCATCCTGGGGAGTGCAAAGCCACAGTCTCTCAAGTCTCTGCAGTGGGTGGGTTGCCCACGGGACCATCCTGGGGAGTGCAAAGCCACAGTCTCTCAATGTCTCTACAGTGGGTGGGTTGCCCACTGTACCATCCTGGGGAGTGCAAAGCCACAGTCTCTCAAGTCTCTACAGTGGGTGGATTGCCCACTGTGCCATCCTGGGGAGTGCAAAGCCACAGTCTCTCAGGTGGATTACAGAGTCCACTGGTCAAGGAGGAGGCATGGTGGGCACAGTGAACCATAAACAGTGCCTGAGACGGCGGGACCCAGCGCAGCGCTGCATGACATGGCGATGTCCAGCGGAGCGGTGCTTGACAGGAAGGGTCCAGCGGAGCGGTGCTTGACAGGAAGGGCCCAGCGGAGCGGTGCTTGACAGGAAGGGCCCAGCGGAGCGGTGCTTGAGACGGCGGGGCCCTGTTCAGCGGTACCTGTCTTCACGGCGGGCCCTGTTCAGCGGTACCTGTCTTCACGGCGGGGCCCTGTTCAGCGGTGCTCTTCTGCACGGTGGGGCCCTGATCAGCGGTGCTCTTCTGCACGGCGGGGCCCTGTTCAGCGGTGCTCTTCTGCACGGCGGGGCCCTGTTCAGCGGTACCTGTCTTCACGGCGGGGCCCTGTTCAGCGGTACCTGTCTTCACGGCGGGGCCCTGTTCAGCGGTACCTGTCTTCACAGCGGGGCCCTGTTCAGCGGTACCTGTCTTCACGGCGGGGCCCTGTTCAGCGGTACCTGTCTTCACGGCGGGGCCCTGTTCAGCGGTACCTGTCTTCACGGCGGGGCCCTGTTCAGCGGTACCAGTCTTCACGGCGGGGCCCTGTTCAGCGGTACCTGTCTTCACGGCGGGGCCCTGTTCAGCGGTACCTGACTTCACGGCGGGGCCCTGTTCAGCGGTGCTCTTCTGCACGGCGGGGCCCTGTTCAGCGGTGCTCTTCTGCACGGCGGGGCCCTGTTCAGCGGTGCTCTTCTGCACGGCGGGGCCCTGTTCAGCGGTGCTCTTCTGCACGGCGGGGCCCTGTTCAGCGGTACCTGTCTTCACGGCGGGGCCCTGTTCAGCGGTGCTCTTCTGCACGGCGGGGCCCTGTTCAGCGGTGCTCTTCTGCACGGCGGGGCCCTGTTCAGCGGTACCTGTCTTCACGGCGGGGCCCTGTTCAGCGGTACCTGTCTTCACGGCGGGGCCCTGTTCAGCGGTGCTCTTCTGCACGGCGGGGCCCTGTTCAGCGGTACCTGTCTTCACGGCGGGGCCCTGTTCAGCGGTACCTGTCTTCACGGCGGGGCCCTGTTCAGCGGTGCTCTTCTGCACAGCGGGCCCTGTTCAGCGGTACCTGTCTTCACGGCGGGGCCCTGTTCAGCGGTGCTCTTCTGCACGGCGGGGCCCTGTTCAGCGGTACCTGTCTTCACGGGCTGTCGAGGTGTTGGGACCTCCTGTCCACTAGCGCCGGCGGAGGTTGTAGGCTGTTCCTGGTCCGGGCTAGTGACAGGGGCCCTGTGTGGTGCACCATGGTCCCACAACGCGTCCTCTATCCTTTGGAGGGCCAGGACGATGGTCCCCATTGCGGTCCCGATGATTCTCAGCTCCTCCCTGAACCCCATGTAGCGTTCCTCCTGCTGTGCCTGGATCTCAGTGAACCTGGCCAGTACCGTCGCCATCGTTTCTTGGGAGTGGTGGTATGCCCCCATGAGGGTGGTGAGGGCCTCTTGGAGAGTGGGTTCCCTGGGCCTCTCCTCCCCCCCCTGTCGCACAGCAGCCCTCCGAGCTGCCCGGTTTCCCCCGGCCTCTGTCCCCTGGACGGTGTGCCCGCTACCACTGCCCCCAGGTCCCTGTTGTTGTTGGGGTGTTGGGTTAGCCTGGGTGCCCTGTAGTGGCAGACACACCGCTGATTGAGCTGTCCTAGAGACAGAGGCATGGGCCCGCTGGGTGGGAGCTGTGCTGGTGTTGGCAGAGGGGGTCGGGTCTGGTGTGGCCTGTGGCTGCCTGAGGGGAACCGACTGCCCAGAGGTCCCCGATGGTCCGGGCTGGTCATCAGGTTCAATGTCGACAGAGCTGCTATCCTCAGTGTGGGCCTGTTCCGGTGGTGGGATGAACACTTCTGGACCCTCCTGGCTGGTGTGTTGTTGTTCGGGTCCTGCATGGGGTAAGAGAGTTTGGTTATTGTTTCTGTGTGTGCAATGGCGTGCGTGTTATGGGTGCCCTTGTCCCCCAGTGCAGGCATTCCCTTGAGGGAGGTGTTGTGAGGGTAGTTAGTGGGGGGGGGGGGTTAGTGCAGTGGTCATGCTTAGGTGATGGGTGCCCATGATTTGTGTTGGCATGCAGGAGTTGGTGTTGGGATGGGTGGGTTGTGCTGGTGAGACATTGTCAGGGAGGATGTGTGCTGGGGGGTTGGGGGTGAGGGTGGGGGTGTGGGTTGGCATGCTGGTGGGGTGGGGGGGATATAAGAGTTGAGATTGGACTTACCAGAGTCCATTCCTCCGGCTACTCCTGCGAGGCCCTGAGGATGCAGGATGTTCAAGACGTCTTGCTCCCACGGGAGGGGTGGGTGGGGGTCCGCCGCCAGTCTTCTGGACCGCGATGTTGTGCCTGGAGACCATCGATCGGACCTTCCCCCGTAGGTCGTTCCATCTTTTGCGGATGTCCTCCCTATTCCTGGGATGCTGTCCCACCGCGTTGACCCTGTCCACGATCCGCTGCCATAGCTCCGCCTTCCTAGCTATACTGGTGTGCTGCACCTGCGAGCCGAAGAGCTGGGGTTCCACTCTTAGGATTTCCTCCACCATGACCCGGAGTTCTTGGTCCGAAAAGCGTGGGTGCCTTTGGGGTGCCATGGGGTGGTGTGGGTGAGGTGTGGGGTGGTGTATGTGATGATAAGTATGTTGGTGAGTGGTGCTTTGTGCTACTATGTGGTGTGTGTGATGGTGTAGTGTGCCTCAGTGTGTCTTGCTTTGGATTGTCTGCTGTGTCTCTCTCTCCTTCTCTCAGTAATTATGGTCGCAGGGGTTTGTGGGTGATGTGGGTGTGTGTTTTATAGTTGGTTGATTGTGTGGGAGTGGTGTGTGTATGTGTATCAGGTGTGTGTATTTCAAATTGTCCAATGTGGCTGTGTTTTGGTGCTGTGTGTGTATTCTGACCGCGGCGGTGTGTAGCGCCAATGAAATACCGCGTTTGAATGACCGCCGTGTGGATTCGTGGGTCATAATGGCATGGGCGTATTTCTGTTGGCGTGACGGTGGAGGTTTGGTCATCTCCAGTTTCTCGCTGCCCGCTGATGTGGCGGGCTGCAGTGGAGGACGGAATTTTGGAGGTTTGGCCGTTGTGGGTCAGAATGACCGTGGCGGTTAACCGCGGCCGCGGCGGTGTTATGGCGGTCTTCTGACCGGCGGTAAGGGCCTTTTACCGCCGAGGTCAGAATGACCCCCTATGTTGCTTGGATGTTACACGTTTCCTGGCCACCGACATTTTTTGGTCTGAGTATCCTCTGTTTTGAAAACGTTGTGCCAATAATTCCATTTTTTGTGAGAAAATGTCATTTTCACTACAGTTATGTCTAGTTCTTATTATTTCGATATATGGGATGGCCTTGATGTGAGCACTAGGATGTGCACTACACGCATGTAAGATGGAATTGCATGCAGTAGGTTTCCTATATATTCTCAAAATAATCGTGCTGTTAGCTGTGTATAGTACGACATCTAGGAACTCAATTTGGTCACCGCCCACATATAGTCCTTTCTAGCCATCACCACCACTTTGCCATCCTTGTCTGCTTCTCTGATTATTATGTCAACACAGGTGGATAGTCTGTTTAATGCTCTAAGTTCAGCTGGAACTAGATTGTTTTTATAGCCAAAACCACCTGTTCTTTGTTTGTCCTCCGGGGTGAATAAATCCGCACTTACTGGTTTATAAAATATATGAATGTGATTATCTACTGGTAAAATAGGCATAAAGGAAGATTTAGGTTTCAGTCCACTATCTAATTCTAGATTGGGCTGGATATCTAGGTGTTCTAAGAGCATAATGACATGAAATGTAGAACATTACTGCCTCAATTGCCTACCAGTCGGCATCAAAATTGCTCCACTATTGTTACACATCCGTTAGCCAATGGAACAAAACTCAACACAAAAGCTAGGGAAAGGACAAACTGACACCCCTTGTGTGTGTCTCAGTAACATTATTACTCATCTGCATCCAGGGCTGCAATGCATCACGTTTCATTCCAAAATGCAATCCACGTGGGGAACATAGCCAATATCATGCATCCACCCTTGTCTATCAGGCAACAACTGACAAGGCTTGCAACCCAGGTATTGCAACTTTACCAACACATCACAGAGGATGATGTGACCATGACAGCAATATGTCTGAAACATTGTCATTGAGAATTCAGATGTGTGTGGTATTATGCAGCACACATAGGTAAAATGAAAAAATTGCATTTGTTATTTTTTGTGCATGAAGGGATCCCTTCCTCCACATAAACAATTGTACAAACAACACAGAAACCATTGCATCATACTGCAAGGGTGCCTGTGTTAGTGCTAGTCTGCCTGCTCACCATCTGCACAAGTATACACAGTAGAATCGCCATTTCTTCATGTTCAATATGTATTCCTGGCTTCTCAATCACACAAACGCTGACCATAAACTTGCTTCGCTTCACTGCATAGTGTCAATGATCAGCCTGCAAGGGAATCTGGGCTAGCCCAGAAAATTTAAGCTAGGTGTACCATGCACAATGCAAAATGGAGTTGTCCTTAAACTATTGCTACATATAACACATTACTGTTCAGCCACCATGGTAATGCAACCCTGGCCTTAGTTCAAATTGAAAAATGTGTGCATTTGACAATTAATGCAGGATGCATCTCTTGTAATCTGTGTGGTTTGCCAATTATAAAAATGTCCAACATAGGTATGGGCTTATTTGAAAGCCCCATGCGCCGCTGGTGCTTCATATTCTGTGAAACACCAGCAGTGCATAGTGCATGCCCATATCTACGAAGCCATGCAAAGGCACTTTGCGTGGCTTTTCATGACCTCATACATATGGTGTAAAACAACGCAGTGCAAGTCATGGTGTTGCCTTACACTGCATCAGGGATGTGTGCCATGAGCTGTGTGATGGGAATTAACATGCAATTACCATGGCTTCCAAAGCATTCCCAGATTTACAGGAAAATGTAAACCAGGGAATGCATCACAATCTTATGCCCACCCAGGTGAGGCGTAACATGTAGAGATAGATGGATATCTTCTTGTTTCATCCCTTACTATGTGTGTTGCATTCTAAATCACACATAAAAAGTGGACTAAGGGCCTTATTTATGAGCTTTTGGCAAAGGACAGCGCCTCTAGGATACTTGATGAACTACCTTGCATCAAGAGAAAAGGGCACAAATTCACTGTATCTCTGTGATACAGTGCACTCCTGTATTTTTTCCCTGCACTGATGCACAATGGGATGGCATGAGCCAACGCAGGCACACTTGCACCATGGTACAATAGTGTCTGCTTCGGCGATATGCAGCCAATTATGCTGCAGCACAGGGCAAAAGTACAGAAATGTACCATGTCATGTAACTACAGCCCATTTCCACCCTTTTATTGTGGACCATTGAATAACAGCTAAGTTATGGTTCTGATGTCCTGCGGTACAGGGCTAGTAGATAAGCCTCTTCTAGGGTTTACCGTGATGCAATTACTCACACATATGTGCATACTACACAAGCACATGCCACACTTTCAAATACACCAAGCATAGCCTCTACAATAGGTTTATGCAAGACACTAATCTATAAATTTCTTTACATGCATTTCAAGACACAATACACTATAAACACACAGTGCACCATTGCCTTAAAAAAATGCATTCTTGTAATGCGTGCATTTTTGCAGCCGGTGTGTCATGCAGATACGTCAAAATTAATTCATGATGCCTTGTCAGGCCTTGTGAAAAATTAATGCATTGGCTATGTATCCATTGGATGAGTGAAAAAACAACACATTAACTAAAAACGTGACACATCAGCCCACAAAATGATGTAATGGCCTTGGCATGCTGCAAAGAAGGAAGTGAGGAGTTTGTTTCACTTTGCCTCACAGTCTTTCTGTTGGTGCTTGGTGGAGGATGTGTTGTGGCTGTGCTGGAGAGTGTGCTGGTGTCTTTTGGCAATTCTAGTGTGTGCTGTCCCTGTAGTTTGATATTTTGTTTTGTAATTGTGTGTCATATTGTTTTCTGTTTTGTATTGTTGCATGTCTGTCTTTTGGGGTTTAATTGTAGCTAGGGGTAGTTGTGTTTTTTTGGGGTACTCAGATAGCATTGGGGTCATATTGTTTTTGAGGAGGGCAATGTCCGGTGAGGGAAGGGCAAAGAACATGAATGAAGAGGAGTTCAGAGGTTTCCTGTAACTTGTGTCTCATTACCTGCCAAACATGGTAGCAAATGGTGGAAGGATAAAACAGGGCTACCCCACACAGTATTTGGAATAACTAGTAGGAAAATGTGCAGAAACACATGCTATGAATGTTCAAGATTGATCGGACGATCCATCAACTGAAACATCGCTGGGCGAATCTGGTGAGCCGTAAGCGTGACCTGCTGCACTACATTGCCATTGAAGTCAGTGGAGAAGTTTGTAAGTACACATATTTGGTGATAACTTACCTGTGTGTCATTTGCCTAAAAACGATTTGGATTCATATTTTAAAGGTCAAACACTTGTATGCACAAAAGATTCATGCCCCTACTAAACTATGGGACACATATACCATTTTCTTGCGTAGGGCAGCACTGCAAAAAATCATGATGTGCTGGCTTGTGTCAAAATAAAAGTGCGGAAATGTGCCATATATATCACATATGAAGCATTCTTGATCTTTTCCCCTACACTGGCACACAATGGGTTGGCATGCACAAACGTATCCATCCTTGCACCCTTGTGCAAGCGTGTCAGCATTGTTGACAAGAATGTATTTGCACAGGAAGGGACACCTTCCCGCACAAAGACATTGGAAGAAGTTGTTTTACTTTTGCAATGTGTGCAATGTAATGTAGCACACGTACAATACTGAAAACAAGTAAGATAGATGTTGATGCTCCTCCTGGTTGTGTCTCCCCTGGGTGTGGCACCCAGTGATGAGGCATTACATGTCCAACATTGTTTGTAATTCCTGAGAAGGTGTAGAGAAACATATCTGTTGTGTGGGCCAGCATTTGCAGAGCTAAAGGTATTTCTCCTTTATGTAGAATAGGGCTACTCTGTGCTTTGCGCTGGCTTGCCTCATTCTATACCTCTGATTGCATTCCAAGCCATGCAGGATGGCATGGTATTGTCTCATAGACATAACGGAGAGAGCCGAGCCACTGGAGTGCTTCTCATAATTGACACTCTAGTTGTTCATACCTCTGGGAAATGTGTTCACGGCCCAGATTCTCAAAGGTTTAGCATCAGGTTAGCGTTACTTTTATAACACTAAATGGATGCTAAACTTTTTTTGGGATTCACAAACCAATGCAAATTGGTGTTTGCATTGGTTTGTGTGGCACCCATGCTTTCTGGCGCAACCCCTACTCTGAAATATCACTAGAAAGGGTTTAATGGCAACATTTATGCCACAGAAAAGCAGGTGGTAAACCAAGAATACTTTGTATTTCTCCATGGTTTCTGACTTTGCATGTGTACTGCACTGTACAGCACACATACAAAGTATGGAAACATTTCCACTTGTCTAGGCATAGTATTTTGTACAGGGAAGTGTGTGTGTGGCGCACAACAGCTGAAATCAGTGCCGGCACTAGGGAGAGGGGAGGAGAGTGTAATTTTTATGTGAATATGGCACTCTCCTGCTTTCTCCCTGTCACACAGCGCAGCGAAGCATTGTTTGGCTGCTGCACAGCAGTGGTGACAGTTTTCAGAACCTCAGCCCAGATATCATTTACAGGGGACCTCCCTCACATGTAAGTTTGCCACAGTGTATGACAGGTTGTATCAGACACACCAGAAGGCATTTCATACATGTTGGTGTTTATTTTTCAAAATATCATCTTTGGAGCTGCAGAGGACATATATGGAAAATCTCTGGTACTATGCAGCACTGGCAGTTACTGATGTCAGCTATGTTAGGGAACAAGAATGGCCACTGTGTGATGTGAAAAAGCAGAGTTATGGACTCGTAAAGATCTAAGAAAGACACAGGAATGGTAATACCTTGCATAGTGTTGTCTGTGAGTTATTTAGGTGTGCAGGAACATGAAAGTCAGCTGTCTGCAGTAATGAAGTATTTCAACTGGAACCACAAACTGGCCACCAGATGCATGTTGTGGCACATCCAGTGTGTGTCACCTACAATCTGCCATACCAATGTGTGTAGTTGAAGCACGTGACTTGTGCATTTGGAATAATTACAAACTGAACACTTACATAGCTAATTGCTATTTATATGTACTATGCTTCACTTGCCCAGAGTGTATGTGTTCAACAGTCACAGTGCAATGTTTCATTTTATGTCTTGTAGGTAGACCCGAATCATACATAGTTGGAGAGATTAAAAGCTTCCAGGACCCAGATATTACCAGGGAGAGTCATCCTGAATTGTTATTGTGTAGTGCAAGGATTGTGTGTGATGTAGGGTTCTGTGTGAAATACCACTTTTTGTGACCCAACGGCAGCACAGGCTGCAGACCCATATCTACAAGGTAACGCAAAGTCACTTTATGTGGATTTACATGGCCGTGTAGATATGGAGTAAGGAAAGACAGCGCAAGTCGCTGCGTTGCCTTGCTCTGCATCAAGGAGGCATTTCCATAGATGATGCATGTTTGTCCCCACACAACACACAACATGGTTTCGAAAATCTGGGAATGTGTCAAAAGCCTATGCCTCCCCAGGGGTGGCGTAAGGGTGGCGCAACAGGGAGAAATAACAGTATTTCTCCCCATTTTTCCTTTTTCCATTTGAGCCTCCTTCTGCTGCACACATAGAAGGAGAAAATCACCTACACTGATTGTTTTTGTGCAAGAAGGTATGCCTTCCTGCACAAACACAATCATCCCCACAATGCAGGCACACTTGCAACATGGTGCTAGGGTGTCTGCGTTGGCACACAGCAGCAATTTGTGCACCCGCGCATGGGAGAAGGACGGGAATGAACCATATCTTGTAGATATGGTGCATTCCTACCCTTTTGTTTCGAGACAGGGCAGCGTAGCAATATGGCTTGTAGCACTGCCCTGTGCCAAAACTTTGTAAATATGGCCCAAAGTAAACATATATCATATATGATATGAAGGTTATATTTGAAAACTACATTTGATATTTTGCTTGTGCAGTTGCATCTGACTATTGTCAGAGTGAATATATTGCCAATACCTAATGGACAACATTAGAGGTAGCCTGAGATAGGAGCAATGAACAAACTGGCATATTGAGTGAAAATACGTTGTAGTGTATTTATATGTGAACATGGGTGAGGATGGAAACACTTCCAAATGCACTTCAGATGCCCAATTCTAACGTAGTTGGAGGCATTGCATTCTCTGCCCAACTTGTTTGGCAAGTCCAAACAGGAGGGGATGAATGACACAACAGTAAGGACAGGAATTACATGGGCTAACTTTGGCAGAACACAAAAAGCAAGGTAGGGTGGCTGAATGTGTGCTATTAAAAATGACAGTACTGTGTGTGCCACAGGCCCGTCACTAAAAGTTAAGTCCTGGCATAACAGATTGTCTTTGCAAGTTAAGTCCTGGCATAACAGATTGTCTTTGCAACAAGCCTCCAAGCCTCCAAGTGTATCAAACACCAATCCTCACAAGGTAAGGCATTTGAAAGCCCCCCTCATCTTGGGCAATTAAGCATACTCCATGGTGGATACATGAACATACCTTTTCCCTCTCTTCTTATCTCAAATGTCAAAGTGAATCAAAACAGAGACATGTCTGCACAGCATAGAAATCCAACGTATCATCGCCCATTCAACCTTTAGACTGTGTCGCACATGATTCTCATCACTATTTGCATCAATCAGGATCACACTTTGGACAGCAATAGCTATTTAGATTATTGGATACCTGGGCAGATGAGATGCAGAGCATGCATTCACACATCCATCACATGGATGTGCGGAGTGCTGATGTGCAGCAAGATGACATTAATATCTGACATGTAGGGACAGACACAGGGCTGTGTAGAGGGACACATGCTATTACATTGGCTGCATCTCATGAACGATGACATACTCCACAATGGGATTTCATGAATTAGTACAGAGTATGTTTCTGACCTCTCTGTGTGAAGTGAGTTATCTATCCACCCTCCATTATGAGATATCATACCCGGCACATCTTAATTCTATGTATCAATGTGTCCAGACGTGTCCTATATCAAGTACCCAATATTGTCACACAATATATGTTCTTTGCAGGCATTGCTCCTCTTACTTTGGCTGATTGCCAGTGGAATCCATGCAGGATTGAGAAGGGACACTAATGATCAGTAATTATGACATGTGTAGCATATCATGGGTACACAGCAGCATTTTTCCAAAGCTTACTCTATACTTATAACATCATACCTAGATGTACTAGGATGATGCAATTACATTGGGCAAACGTTTGTATGTTTCAGTAGTTTACATTTTGTTGAGGGAAATATTATGTGGATGTATGCTCACTATCATCTGTGGGTTCATTTTTAGGAACAGGAAATGCTACATGTGATTTTTGAAACATATATTTGGTTTAACCAATCCAGTTCCTAGTGACCCTTGGACTGACAGTCTTTCATTCTGCTTTTACATACAAAATGACACCAGAGCAGAAAAAGACGACACTACATCCGTGTGGAAGCTTTAGCCAAATCCCGCTAGTCAGTAAAGCCTTTAAGAAAATGAAAAGGAGACATACTGAGAAGGTTGCCTCTGGAAAATGGCGTATCACAACTGAGTCACCCACAAAAAATGATAAAGCAAAAAACAACAGGAATGGCAGAGAGCTTATTTGAACAAATAGTTTTGAAATATGTATCAGACATGACGTACAGGGTAGCTGGACTTGAGTATAAAATGGACTCTGTGATCCATCTGTTGTAAGAAATAAAGCAGGCTGACAAAAATCCTTCTCCACCATAAAGAGCCAAAGGAACCATTTGTGCCTTTCCCTGTGCATATAGTTATTTTCAGTTAATAATGATTGCATAACTTAGTGTAGGGTTAGTTATTGTAGATGTACTGTTCATTTAGTATTATAGGTTGGGTAGGTATAATTGTAGCTGGTATGGGTGTTAAGGGAGTTTGGATGGGAGTGTTGATGTGTTGTATATGATTTTATTAAAAAATACAAAAACTTTTTTAAAAATCTATAAAAAATACCAAAGAACATATATTTGTTTTGGCTTATGGGTGTTGGTTGTTTTTATATAAGTGTAGTGTATATGTTTCTGTATGTAGATGTATTGTAAGGTGGTTGGGGGGTTGATGTTTAGCCTGTCATGTTATATGTTTAGAGTAAGCTATGTTAAGTTAAGCACATTTTAGATGTTTTTAGTATATGTTAGTGTAGGTCATATAGCTTAGTTTAGAATAGGTGTAGTGTAGTTTCAGTAAGTTAAGGTAGTGTAGCTAGGCTTTTCTATATAGGGTCTGTTCAATTTTATGTAAAATCTGTTTTAAATCAACAAAAGAGTCTAGTTCACGTTTTTGGTGTTGATATTGGTGTATGTGCCTATGTAATGGTAACCTCATGCATTTGATTTTGTTTGCATTGCTTTTTAGACATGTGTGACTTGGGAAAATGCATATGGAGAGAAATCTGTCAGGTGTGGCATGGAATGCTTGGTAAAAAGAAATGTGCTATGTAAATGACACTGTTAATGTGAAAGGGAAGATAGGCCAAACCATGTTTTGTTACTTCATTTCTCTGTATGTGTGTGTGTCTCATGCTGATGCATTGGGGGTTACTTTGATTGTGAACAATTGTCAACAATCTGGACACTCCATGGTCACACACTGTTTGACAGGGCATTACTCACTGATGCTTCCCTCATTGGCTTGTCACAGCAGTGTAATTTGTAGCCTAGGGATCATGGATAGAGTCCTCACCAGGACCAGGACTGTGGCTTATTTCACCCTCTACATTGTGACAACATGTGACATGTTTCACTTCATGCTTGGGACCCTGGGTGACTACAAACTAGTCTACAGACTCATAGGGTTCACAGGACCATTTTCCCTCAGATGATGGAGATTAGTCTGTGGCACCATTACACCTGTGTCCCTCTGGAGAGTGTGTTTCATTTTTAACTCACACAGTACCCCAGGTTCTATTTACTACATACTCCTACAGACATACAACACACATATTTGATTCTGTGCATTTATTTACATGTACAACATTGTTTCAATTACAGGCACAGTTGTTGCAGCAACTCCCCAAACTATCTTTCGCCACAGAATATCCAGAGAGAGTGCACGGGTAAACCGCTGCTTGTGTCATGGATAGTAGGGGAGTCATTCAATGATAAGGAGAATGAACAAATTGCCATTAAAGAAGGCCACATTGACAGTACCGACATGATTGAGGTCAACAGATGGGACAACAAACTGAGATCATTACAAGTTGTGAAGTTTACTCGCATAGTCATCAGCACTGGGCAAAGGAAAAAGTGGCATCTTGGCATAAAAAACTGTTATTGGGAACTTTTATGTTGGAAACAGGTGAAGACAACATCTTCCTCTTGTGATGTGTGTGTTGCTTCCTGTGAGCATGGTGTGGTAGGTGCTGGAGGTGACGGCAAAGAAGGCACACACACATCAGGGACACAAGACGTGGCTCCACAGTCTGCAGCAGCATTTCATTCTGCCAAGAAGTGAGGCGGCAGTGCACTGACTAAGGTCTACTAGTTTGACAACACAGCACCAAGGTTGCAGTGGTAGGCACCCCTAGTATGTGTCCTGCTTCCGCTCCATAGACTCCAGGATCTTATACATAGCTCCCGATGGGCGGCAACCTCACTGGTGCCAGTTTGGCAGGGCAGTTGTTCATGCCTCTTCCTCATGACACCAGTGATATCAGCCACAGACTGTTGTAGTCCACAGAGCGGCGTGTAGGTGCCTTGTATAGCAGACGAGATGTTCTTATTGGGACGGAGGCACCTATGGACTTCCTCCAAGGTGCCGGCCATTGTCTTCAGCCCCACCTGCACCACATCTAGCATCTGCCGCAGGACTTCTACTGCCCGACATTGAAATTCTACTTGGTGGTCCTCAGAGTCCCGGGGTGGGGGTGGTGTAGCATGTTGTGGTTGTTATGTGCTGAGTGGATCTACAGGAGACCCCAACACTGTTGGCCTTTCCCGCAACCAGAAATGGTTTGTCAAGGGAACCCGAGATTTCACAGAGGGTGTCTTGATCATAGTGTGCAGGCTGTCATCGTCAGCCAGGTCGTCATCCTGGACAGGCAGCTGCTCAGGATGTGTAGGTACATCCTCTGCAATGAGAGAAAGCAATGTTAAGGGTGTCCTTGGTGAAATTTTGACATGGCTAAACTGTTTGACTCTCTGACTTGGTAATATTTGAGTGTTGAAACAACTTTTTTGTCTAGGATGAATAGAACACACAATCTTGGAGTACAAGTTGCACCGTAATTGCAACCACTGTGTGACCAGACTGACTTTTATGCTCATATCACATATTTCAAATTTGTTAAGCAAATCTTGTCCACATCTGTCAATTTGCATTGGTTGACATGATGCCTATGGCGATTGTGTTTAGACATGTTGACCAAACTACTGTTCTGATTCCACCTTTTGCCCAGGTTGGCTGTAGTCCCTGTGTCAGTATTCATCCCACTGCACCTGTACATGTGATTTGGTTCGGCTCATGATGGTGTTGTGATCCGGCAATTTGTGATTCACGCTGTACACTATGAGACTCTGCCTTGTTGTGCTGTCGACGGTACACATCATGTATTAATGTGCTCAAGGGGTGAATTCGTTCCACTTATCCGGCACAACCCTACACACATTAGAAAAGTGATAAACACAGTTATAAGACTTGAATAAACGTTTGGGCCCACATTGTTGACAATCAGCACTATGTACAAATTCATAGGCTATGGTGAATGTTGCACTAGGAATTTTGGTAGCACTGACAGTCATCCAAGTTGATACTTGGTATATTTGAGTTTCAGCAGAGGTGACACACCCTTCGATTGAAGTCTATTAACTTAGACATGTCCATGCCTCCTCTACAACTCATCATTGTGTGTCAAGGACCACACGTACTACCACACAGTGAAGTCCCCCAGATCAATCATTGGATCTCTTGTGCCTACAACTCCAACAATATGTGTGACCATGTGCTAAATACTTATGTCTGTCTTTTATTAGGGACTATAGTCCAAACTGTACCCCACATGGTAGTAGTGCTGGAAATGGTGACATGCATCTTACTGGTTTTGCAACATGACTGATGACATTCACCTCAGTAGCCAAACAACACTGAGGGGGTCATTCTGACTCCCGCCGGACGCGGTCACCGCGCGCCCGGCGGGAGCCGCCAAAATACTGTACCGCGGTCGGAAGACCGCAATGGGTATTTTGAGGTTTCCCCTGGGCTGGCGGGCGGCCTCCAAAAGGCCGCCCGCCAGCCCAGGGGAAACCGTCCTTCCCACGATGAAGCCGGCTCGTAATCGAGCCGGCGGAGTGGGAAGGTGCGACGGGTGCTGTTGCACCCGTCGCGTATTTCACTGTCTGCCAAGCAGACAGTGAAATACTCGTAGGGGCCCTCTTACGGGGGCCCCTGCAGTGCCCATGCCAGTGGCATGGGCACTGCAGGGGCCCCCAGGGGCCCCGCGACCCCCCCTACCGCCATCCGGTTCCCGGCAGGCGGACCGCCGGGAACTGGATGGCGGTAGGGGGGGTCGGAATCCCCTCGGCGGCGCAGCTAGCTGCGCCGCCTTGGAGGATTCAAAAGGGCGGCGGTACACTGGCGGGAGACAGCACACATACAAAGTATGGAAACATTTCCACTTGTCTAGGCATAGTATTTTGTACAGGGAAGTGTGTGTGTGGCGCACAACAGCTGAAATCAGTGCCGGCACTAGGGAGAGGGGAGGAGAGTGTAATTTTTATGTGAATATGGCACTCTCCTGCTTTCTCCCTGTCACACAGCGCAGCGAAGCATTGTTTGGCTGCTGCACAGCAGTGGTGACAGTTTTCAGAACCTCAGCCCAGATATCATTTACAGGGGACCTCCCTCACATGTAAGTTTGCCACAGTGTATGACAGGTTGTATCAGACACACCAGAAGGCATTTCATACATGTTGGTGTTTATTTTTCAAAATATCATCTTTGGAGCTGCAGAGGACATATATGGAAAATCTCTGGTACTATGCAGCACTGGCAGTTACTGATGTCAGCTATGTTAGGGAACAAGAATGGCCACTGTGTGATGTGAAAAAGCAGAGTTATGGACTCGTAAAGATCTAAGAAAGACACAGGAATGGTAATACCTTGCATAGTGTTGTCTGTGAGTTATTTAGGTGTGCAGGAACATGAAAGTCAGCTGTCTGCAGTAATGAAGTATTTCAACTGGAACCACAAACTGGCCACCAGATGCATGTTGTGGCACATCCAGTGTGTGTCACCTACAATCTGCCATACCAATGTGTGTAGTTGAAGCACGTGACTTGTGCATTTGGAATAATTACAAACTGAACACTTACATAGCTAATTGCTATTTATATGTACTATGCTTCACTTGCCCAGAGTGTATGTGTTCAACAGTCACAGTGCAATGTTTCATTTTATGTCTTGTAGGTAGACCCGAATCATACATAGTTGGAGAGATTAAAAGCTTCCAGGACCCAGATATTACCAGGGAGAGTCATCCTGAATTGTTATTGTGTAGTGCAAGGATTGTGTGTGATGTAGGGTTCTGTGTGAAATACCACTTTTTGTGACCCAACGGCAGCACAGGCTGCAGACCCATATCTACAAGGTAACGCAAAGTCACTTTATGTGGATTTACATGGCCGTGTAGATATGGAGTAAGGAAAGACAGCGCAAGTCGCTGCGTTGCCTTGCTCTGCATCAAGGAGGCATTTCCATAGATGATGCATGTTTGTCCCCACACAACACACAACATGGTTTCGAAAATCTGGGAATGTGTCAAAAGCCTATGCCTCCCCAGGGGTGGCGTAAGGGTGGCGCAACAGGGAGAAATAACAGTATTTCTCCCCATTTTTCCTTTTTCCATTTGAGCCTCCTTCTGCTGCACACATAGAAGGAGAAAATCACCTACACTGATTGTTTTTGTGCAAGAAGGTATGCCTTCCTGCACAAACACAATCATCCCCACAATGCAGGCACACTTGCAACATGGTGCTAGGGTGTCTGCGTTGGCACACAGCAGCAATTTGTGCACCCGCGCATGGGAGAAGGACGGGAATGAACCATATCTTGTAGATATGGTGCATTCCTACCCTTTTGTTTCGAGACAGGGCAGCGTAGCAATATGGCTTGTAGCACTGCCCTGTGCCAAAACTTTGTAAATATGGCCCAAAGTAAACATATATCATATATGATATGAAGGTTATATTTGAAAACTACATTTGATATTTTGCTTGTGCAGTTGCATCTGACTATTGTCAGAGTGAATATATTGCCAATACCTAATGGACAACATTAGAGGTAGCCTGAGATAGGAGCAATGAACAAACTGGCATATTGAGTGAAAATACGTTGTAGTGTATTTATATGTGAACATGGGTGAGGATGGAAACACTTCCAAATGCACTTCAGATGCCCAATTCTAACGTAGTTGGAGGCATTGCATTCTCTGCCCAACTTGTTTGGCAAGTCCAAACAGGAGGGGATGAATGACACAACAGTAAGGACAGGAATTACATGGGCTAACTTTGGCAGAACACAAAAAGCAAGGTAGGGTGGCTGAATGTGTGCTATTAAAAATGACAGTACTGTGTGTGCCACAGGCCCGTCACTAAAAGTTAAGTCCTGGCATAACAGATTGTCTTTGCAAGTTAAGTCCTGGCATAACAGATTGTCTTTGCAACAAGCCTCCAAGCCTCCAAGTGTATCAAACACCAATCCTCACAAGGTAAGGCATTTGAAAGCCCCCCTCATCTTGGGCAATTAAGCATACTCCATGGTGGATACATGAACATACCTTTTCCCTCTCTTCTTATCTCAAATGTCAAAGTGAATCAAAACAGAGACATGTCTGCACAGCATAGAAATCCAACGTATCATCGCCCATTCAACCTTTAGACTGTGTCGCACATGATTCTCATCATTATTTGCATCAATCAGGATCACACTTTGGACAGCAATAGCTATTTAGATTATTGGATACCTGGGCAGATGAGATGCAGAGCATGCATTCACACATCCATCACATGGATGTGCGGAGTGCTGATGTGCAGCAAGATGACATTAATATCTGACATGTAGGGACAGACACAGGGCTGTGTAGAGGGACACATGCTATTACATTGGCTGCATCTCATGAACGATGACATACTCCACAATGGGATTTCATGAATTAGTACAGAGTATGTTTCTGACCTCTCTGTGTGAAGTGAGTTATCTATCCACCCTCCATTATGAGATATCATACCCGGCACATCTTAATTCTATGTATCAATGTGTCCAGACGTGTCCTATATCAAGTACCCAATATTGTCACACAATATATGTTCTTTGCAGGCATTGCTCCTCTTACTTTGGCTGATTGCCAGTGGAATCCATGCAGGATTGAGAAGGGACACTAATGATCAGTAATTATGACATGTGTAGCATATCATGGGTACACAGCAGCATTTTTCCAAAGCTTACTCTATACTTATAACATCATACCTAGATGTACTAGGATGATGCAATTACATTGGGCAAACGTTTGTATGTTTCAGTAGTTTACATTTTGTTGAGGGAAATATTATGTGGATGTATGCTCACTATCATCTGTGGGTTCATTTTTAGGAACAGGAAATGCTACATGTGATTTTTGAAACATATATTTGGTTTAACCAATCCAGTTCCTAGTGACCCTTGGACTGACAGTCTTTCATTCTGCTTTTACATACAAAATGACACCAGAGCAGAAAAAGACGACACTACATCCGTGTGGAAGCTTTAGCCAAATCCCGCTAGTCAGTAAAGCCTTTAAGAAAATGAAAAGGAGACATACTGAGAAGGTTGCCTCTGGAAAATGGCGTATCACAACTGAGTCACCCACAAAAAATGATAAAGCAAAAAACAACAGGAATGGCAGAGAGCTTATTTGAACAAATAGTTTTGAAATATGTATCAGACATGACGTACAGGGTAGCTGGACTTGAGTATAAAATGGACTCTGTGATCCATCTGTTGTAAGAAATAAAGCAGGCTGACAAAAATCCTTCTCCACCATAAAGAGCCAAAGGAACCATTTGTGCCTTTCCCTGTGCATATAGTTATTTTCAGTTAATAATGATTGCATAACTTAGTGTAGGGTTAGTTATTGTAGATGTACTGTTCATTTAGTATTATAGGTTGGGTAGGTATAATTGTAGCTGGTATGGGTGTTAAGGGAGTTTGGATGGGAGTGTTGATGTGTTGTATATGATTTTATTAAAAAATACAAAAACTTTTTTAAAAATCTATAAAAAATACCAAAGAACATATATTTGTTTTGGCTTATGGGTGTTGGTTGTTTTTATATAAGTGTAGTGTATATGTTTCTGTATGTAGATGTATTGTAAGGTGGTTGGGGGGTTGATGTTTAGCCTGTCATGTTATATGTTTAGAGTAAGCTATGTTAAGTTAAGCACATTTTAGATGTTTTTAGTATATGTTAGTGTAGGTCATATAGCTTAGTTTAGAATAGGTGTAGTGTAGTTTCAGTAAGTTAAGGTAGTGTAGCTAGGCTTTTCTATATAGGGTCTGTTCAATTTTATGTAAAATCTGTTTTAAATCAACAAAAGAGTCTAGTTCACGTTTTTGGTGTTGATATTGGTGTATGTGCCTATGTAATGGTAACCTCATGCATTTGATTTTGTTTGCATTGCTTTTTAGACATGTGTGACTTGGGAAAATGCATATGGAGAGAAATCTGTCAGGTGTGGCATGGAATGCTTGGTAAAAAGAAATGTGCTATGTAAATGACACTGTTAATGTGAAAGGGAAGATAGGCCAAACCATGTTTTGTTACTTCATTTCTCTGTATGTGTGTGTGTCTCATGCTGATGCATTGGGGGTTACTTTGATTGTGAACAATTGTCAACAATCTGGACACTCCATGGTCACACACTGTTTGACAGGGCATTACTCACTGATGCTTCCCTCATTGGCTTGTCACAGCAGTGTAATTTGTAGCCTAGGGATCATGGATAGAGTCCTCACCAGGACCAGGACTGTGGCTTATTTCACCCTCTACATTGTGACAACATGTGACATGTTTCACTTCATGCTTGGGACCCTGGGTGACTACAAACTAGTCTACAGACTCATAGGGTTCACAGGACCATTTTCCCTCAGATGATGGAGATTAGTCTGTGGCACCATTACACCTGTGTCCCTCTGGAGAGTGTGTTTCATTTTTAACTCACACAGTACCCCAGGTTCTATTTACTACATACTCCTACAGACATACAACACACATATTTGATTCTGTGCATTTATTTACATGTACAACATTGTTTCAATTACAGGCACAGTTGTTGCAGCAACTCCCCAAACTATCTTTCGCCACAGAATATCCAGAGAGAGTGCACGGGTAAACCGCTGCTTGTGTCATGGATAGTAGGGGAGTCATTCAATGATAAGGAGAATGAACAAATTGCCATTAAAGAAGGCCACATTGACAGTACCGACATGATTGAGGTCAACAGATGGGACAACAAACTGAGATCATTACAAGTTGTGAAGTTTACTCGCATAGTCATCAGCACTGGGCAAAGGAAAAAGTGGCATCTTGGCATAAAAAACTGTTATTGGGAACTTTTATGTTGGAAACAGGTGAAGACAACATCTTCCTCTTGTGATGTGTGTGTTGCTTCCTGTGAGCATGGTGTGGTAGGTGCTGGAGGTGACGGCAAAGAAGGCACACACACATCAGGGACACAAGACGTGGCTCCACAGTCTGCAGCAGCATTTCATTCTGCCAAGAAGTGAGGCGGCAGTGCACTGACTAAGGTCTACTAGTTTGACAACACAGCACCAAGGTTGCAGTGGTAGGCACCCCTAGTATGTGTCCTGCTTCCGCTCCATAGACTCCAGGATCTTATACATAGCTCCCGATGGGCGGCAACCTCACTGGTGCCAGTTTGGCAGGGCAGTTGTTCATGCCTCTTCCTCATGACACCAGTGATATCAGCCACAGACTGTTGTAGTCCACAGAGCGGCGTGTAGGTGCCTTGTATAGCAGACGAGATGTTCTTATTGGGACGGAGGCACCTATGGACTTCCTCCAAGGTGCCGGCCATTGTCTTCAGCCCCACCTGCACCACATCTAGCATCTGCCGCAGGACTTCTACTGCCCGACATTGAAATTCTACTTGGTGGTCCTCAGAGTCCCGGGGTGGGGGTGGTGTAGCATGTTGTGGTTGTTATGTGCTGAGTGGATCTACAGGAGACCCCAACACTGTTGGCCTTTCCCGCAACCAGAAATGGTTTGTCAAGGGAACCCGAGATTTCACAGAGGGTGTCTTGATCATAGTGTGCAGGCTGTCATCGTCAGCCAGGTCGTCATCCTGGACAGGCAGCTGCTCAGGATGTGTAGGTACATCCTCTGCAATGAGAGAAAGCAATGTTAAGGGTGTCCTTGGTGAAATTTTGACATGGCTAAACTGTTTGACTCTCTGACTTGGTAATATTTGAGTGTTGAAACAACTTTTTTGTCTAGGATGAATAGAACACACAATCTTGGAGTACAAGTTGCACCGTAATTGCAACCACTGTGTGACCAGACTGACTTTTATGCTCATATCACATATTTCAAATTTGTTAAGCAAATCTTGTCCACATCTGTCAATTTGCATTGGTTGACATGATGCCTATGGCGATTGTGTTTAGACATGTTGACCAAACTACTGTTCTGATTCCACCTTTTGCCCAGGTTGGCTGTAGTCCCTGTGTCAGTATTCATCCCACTGCACCTGTACATGTGATTTGGTTCGGCTCATGATGGTGTTGTGATCCGGCAATTTGTGATTCACGCTGTACACTATGAGACTCTGCCTTGTTGTGCTGTCGACGGTACACATCATGTATTAATGTGCTCAAGGGGTGAATTCGTTCCACTTATCCGGCACAACCCTACACACATTAGAAAAGTGATAAACACAGTTATAAGACTTGAATAAACGTTTGGGCCCACATTGTTGACAATCAGCACTATGTACAAATTCATAGGCTATGGTGAATGTTGCACTAGGAATTTTGGTAGCACTGACAGTCATCCAAGTTGATACTTGGTATATTTGAGTTTCAGCAGAGGTGACACACCCTTCGATTGAAGTCTATTAACTTAGACATGTCCATGCCTCCTCTACAACTCATCATTGTGTGTCAAGGACCACACGTACTACCACACAGTGAAGTCCCCCAGATCAATCATTGGATCTCTTGTGCCTACAACTCCAACAATATGTGTGACCATGTGCTAAATACTTATGTCTGTCTTTTATTAGGGACTATAGTCCAAACTGTACCCCACATGGTAGTAGTGCTGGAAATGGTGACATGCATCTTACTGGTTTTGCAACATGACTGATGACATTCACCTCAGTAGCCAAACAACACTGAGGGGGTCATTCTGACTCCCGCCGGACGCGGTCACCGCGCGCCCGGCGGGAGCCGCCAAAATACTGTACCGCGGTCGGAAGACCGCAATGGGTATTTTGAGGTTTCCCCTGGGCTGGCGGGCGGCCTCCAAAAGGCCGCCCGCCAGCCCAGGGGAAACCGTCCTTCCCACGATGAAGCCGGCTCGTAATCGAGCCGGCGGAGTGGGAAGGTGCGACGGGTGCTGTTGCACCCGTCGCGTATTTCACTGTCTGCCAAGCAGACAGTGAAATACTCGTAGGGGCCCTCTTACGGGGGCCCCTGCAGTGCCCATGCCAGTGGCATGGGCACTGCAGGGGCCCCCAGGGGCCCCGCGACCCCCCCTACCGCCATCCGGTTCCCGGCGGGCGGACCGCCGGGAACTGGATGGCGGTAGGGGGGGTCGGAATCCCCTCGGCGGCGCAGCTAGCTGCGCCGCCTTGGAGGATTCAAAAGGGCGGCGGTACACTGGCGGGAGACCGCCAGTGTTGCCGGTCTGACCGCGGCTTTACCGCCGCGGTCAGAATGCCCTGCGGGGCACCGCCGGCCTGTCGGCGGTGCTCCCGCCGACCCTGGCCCCGGCGGTCTAAGACCGCCGGGGTCAGAATGACCCCCTGACTCTTGCCCTTTGTGTTGGCTGACTATTTTTATATGTCCCCTGATGGATTCATGTTTCACATGATCCAACTGGGAAATATGTGGCAAATTAACCCAATTTCCCTTCAGAATCCCTCCTGCCTGATTCTACTTCCTCACCTAAGACCACATAACATGTAGGCTGTTGTACCCCAATGGCCTATGCTGTGTCATCCCTTCCAAGCTGCAACAAAAGTATGACACTATCAGACACAGCAGTGCATGTATATTAATTATGTTATCTTTCAGCACACATATCCATTAAGTTATACTTGCTAGCCACTGTCTCTCCATTCAGACATAGTGGCAGTTTCATCTACACAGACATGACTTACAAGATCTAGGGCATATATACTAGCCCCTAGCCCACCGAAGTGTCACTTTCTTTGATGCTCCGGTGTCACAGTGTGCTGGCCCATAATTACAAGGCCACGCAGAGCCACCTTGTGTGGCTTCCTTGTAATTATGCCCCCCTTTTATGCATTAGTCTGCATGAAAGGGGTGTTCCATGGGCATTGCTGTGGGTGTTTCCACACAACACCCATGGAATCTAACTCATCCCCAGATTTACAAGGTTTAGTAAACATTGGAATGCATCACTTTCCTACGCCACTGAGAGGTGGCATAAAAGTTGCACAATTAGGAGAAGTACTTTTATTTCTCCTCGTTTGATCTGTAGCACACGTAGAAGGAGGGAAACACTATTAATGATTGTTTATGTACAGGAAGGAGTCCCTGTAACCATGGTGCAAGGGTGCCCGCATTGGCTCTAGGCTGCCCATTGTGCGGCAGTGCTGAGGAAAGTATAGGGATGCATTGTATTGGTGTAAATACAAAGCATCCCTGCTCTTCCCTAATGCTGCAGCTCTGCACTGAAAGATGGCTTGCAGCACCAGGCTGTGTCATTATTTTGTAGATATGCCCCTTAGTGACTCTGGTATTGGCAAAAAGTGTAAAACCTCCCCAGATGACCCATAAGAAGGAGTTGTCTCACTGATTATCCTCTAATATGTGTGCTGAATTCTGCCATACACATTGGAATTGGACAGAACCTGACATGATTGCATTTGGACAGGAAGGTATCCCTTCCTGCACAGTAACAATCATCCCAGCAACACAAGCACCCCTTCTCAATGGTGCAAGTGTGCCTTCATTGGCACATGGCAGCCCATTGTGCACCAGTGCATGGGCAAGGACAGAAATGCTCAGTATCTTGTAAACACAGTGCAGTGCATTGCTGTCCTTTTTTTTTGGACACAGGGCAGCACAGCAAGAATGTCTGCAGCGCTGCCCTGTGTCAAAAGTTTTTTAATTCAGCCCTCATTTTGTGCATTGCACTACATGACCAACAATCCACAGGTTAGGCTGGACTTTTGCTGCACATTCAAATTGTTATGAGTACGTGTAATAGAGCCTGTTGGAGCTGTACAACATATTTCTGGGCTGTGTGAGTGACCTTGAAGTGGCATTTGACAGGACATAATCCAGATTCCTGCCCTATTCCTGGCATACAGCACAGCAGAGCCTTGGAATATAGCTTTCAGAAGTGCATAACTTGCATTTATTGCACCCATTGCCCCTTATTGGTACTTACCCTGTGCTGGTGCTACTTTATTGTGTGCTGTACTGTCTTGTCCTGGTTCCCAGCCACCAAATCATATGGGAGGACAGCTGCCATTCACTTTTCAAAGGCATCCAGCTCTTCAAGGGGAACAGAGCTCCCTCCTTCGGTCTGCTTTGTTGCCTTCAAGTTCTTTACCAGTTTCTCCTTTGTCCTGTGCTTATAATCATGCTAGCCCTTCTGCAATTGGTAATGGCCCTTCTCACTTGTCCATCACTCTATTGACTTTCTCCACGATGGCCATCCAAATAGCTTCTTTTCTTCCTATTGGCAAATGGTTAGCTCGAGAAAGTCAAATGCGGATGGAGTCAGAGGTCCCTATCCTGACAAGGACATGCACTGTTTGTCTGCCCATCCTACTACTAAGGCAGATGGAGGGGCTAAACTTTGCTCTCAATACACATTTCACTACATAAGGAGAATATGCCCTACTGCACTTAAAATGGAGACATAACAAAAGCCAGCATGAAGCTCATTCGCGTTATCGGAACTAGAGATTGTGGCCTTGCTACACTTCTGGTTGAAATAGCCAGTACCTGCACACAATTCCTTGACAGCTTCTATGGTACTAAAGTGCAAGTCAAGCAACATAGGGAATGGTCCTTCCTGGAGGGCGTCCACCTCCCCACCCTTTCAAAGGAGGGTAGATGATTGCTAGAGTGAGAAAATATGGAGGAGATATCCAATGCCATATTGGCTCTGCCCTACAGTAAAACACCTGTAGACAATGGATTCCCAGCAGAAGTCTACAAGATCAATACGCTGGTGATGGTCCCATAACTGCATAAGATCTTCAAAAAGGCTGAAGCCCAGGGAACATTTTGAGTACAAGATTTCAAATGGAATTATTGAATACAATAAGGCCATTACCAGCCTTATACTGAAGGTGGTCAGGGACACCACCCTATGTGCCAGCTACTGACCAATCACTTTAATAAATACAAATGTGAAAATATTGGCAAAGGTTCCGGGGATGCAGTTCAGAAAAGTCATACCAAGCTTAATTCACGATTCTCAAGTGGGATTCATTCCTTCCCAAAAATCTAGAGCTCACATGAGGGCCCAGTGGAATGACCTGTAGAGGGTGACAGCCAGTAAGGATGGCAAGATTTTGCTCTCTAGAAGGTGAAAAATCATTTGATCACTTAGAATGGTAGTACCTCTTTCCCACTATAAAAAGGGAAGGTATAGACCCTGAATTCTTGGATAAAGGACAATGGTGGTCATTATGACATTGGTGGTGACTGTTAAAGTGGTTGTGATACCGCCAAGAGGCTGGTGGTAATTACCGCCAAATTATGACCATGGCGGTGATAACTCCCATAGACAGCCAATGTACCACACCAACCGCCAGAGCTTTAACACCACTGACCACAGCGGTAGCCATCAACAGACAGGCGGAAGACAAGGTACCACCCACCATATTAAGACATAGCAAACCGCCACGATTTCCGGGGCAGTACCAACACCATCAAAAGCCTTGTGGAAGAAGAACACAGAAGATGAAAGACTCACCAACAGAGACACAGTGAAGGCCAACGCTGCCATGGAACGGGAACTTCAAGTCTTCACGATGCTCTTCTACACCATGCTCCATCTGGAACACCAACGCCAACAAAGACGACGACGGTGAGTACAGCCGCCTAGCACACAAGGGAGGTAGGGAGGAAAAGGAGAGTGACACACACACACGCACAACACACACCGTTCACACACACACACCATACACACAACCAGCTGCAGAGGAAAAACAGTCTCACAGGACACACGTCAAAATAATGCAAGGACTACATTTATCCAGAACTGGTAGTGTAATTTGATGCTAACACCCACCATATTGTCCAGGTGACAAGAAATACACGAGTACCTGTTCCGAAAGGGCCAATGGCCCGTCCAAAGTACAAAAGGCCCACATGGCCACAGGGCACAGTCCAAGGTCCAACTCATTCCCTGACGTAATCCGCACTACATTGTGCAGGGGCATCATGTTAGGAATGGCCAGACACCTGAGGAGGAAGGGGTGTGGGGGGCATCTCAGCTGAAGTGGGGAACTTGCCCATGCCCATTTCACTTTGCTGGGGAGTGAAAGGTCACAGTCTCTGAGGTGGGGAACTTGCCCACTGGTTCTGGAGGGGACTCTCTGTAATACAGTCTTATTTGGTGGAGTGGAAGCCTTCCCTTTCCTTGGTGGTGTAGGGCATCCTTCTCTCTCTTGGGTGGTGGAGTGGGATCTTTCCCTCTCTTGGGTGGTAGAGTGGGATCCTTCCCTCTCTTGGGTGGTGGAGTGGGATCCTTCTCCCTCTTGGGTGGTGGAGTGAGATCCTTACCTTTCTTACCTCCACGACTAGAAGGTGCTTCCACTGTCCCTGTGGACTGTTTGGCTGAGGTGCTGGGCTGGGTCGTTGTGACCCAGCTCTTACAGGCAGGAAGGGGGGGTGGAGGAGAGGGAAGAGGTCAAGTTGGGCAAGGAAAAGCTTCTTAAGGACGGTGTGACTAGATGAGGGAGGAGGGATGGGAGTGATTGTTGAGGGAGTGGTTGTTGGATGTGTGTGTCTGCTGGACATGGGTGCAGGTGCATGGTCAGTGTGCTAATGTGAGATAGATGGCTGTTGTGTGTCTGAGTGCATGTATTTGTGTCTCTTAGGAATGGGGCAGACAGGGTGAGAGAGGACACAGGGGACACATGGATGGATGTTGTGGAGGTGTCTCCATGTGAGGTGTGTGTGCTGCTTGGTGTGGTGATGGTGGTGGCTGTTGATGCAGTGCATGCAGGTGTGAGTTCGGATGTGACAGTGAGGGAGGAGGAGGAGGGGAAGACAGTGGAAGCAGTGAATGTTGCTGTGTGTGCAACTGTGCTGTTTGTGTGAGTGCTTGTGGCCTGAAGTGTGCTGCCTATGTTTGACTGTGCCACTCTTGTGTGATGTTTTGTGTGCATGCTTGTCTGTATGTGTGCATGGCATGGGTTGGGGTTGAGGAGATTGGGACTGGGAAGTGGTGGTGAGGGGAGACGGTAGGAACAGGGACAATGGCTGCCATCAGAGAGGAGGATAGAGCTTAGACCGATCTCTGTAGCGCCACAAATACACTGTGAATGCCCTCCAGGAATGCATTGCATTGCTGCATCTGGGATGACAGCCCCTGGATGGCATTCACAATGGTTGACTGCCCTACAGAGATGAACCTCAGGAGGTTAATAGCCTCCTCACTGAGGGCAGCAGGGCCCACTGGGGCAGGGCCTGAGGTGCCTGGGGCAAAGGAGATGCCCACCCTCCTGGGTGAGCAGGCACGGGCAACTCGGTGAGCGGCTACTGGGAGGGCAATGCTGGTACAGGGTGTGGCGGCTGTACCTGTAGCTGGGTGGTACCAGGGAGCTTCCAATGGAAGAGGTGTTGTCATCTCCTCTGTGCCATGGTGCTCCCCTCGCCCTCCGTCCCACTGGTACCTTCGGCATCGGTGGACTCTGCCTCCTGGGTACTGTGGGATGCAGCTCCCTCTTTCTCCGGTGCCCCTGTTCCTCCACCAGATGATGCTAATGCACACATGGACAGGATGACAGAAGAAAAAAGGGGGGAGAGAGAGAGGGAGAACTGGGTCAATTGTAGTACCAACACCACAGATGGCATACACATTACCATCATACACAGGAATCAGGGTTGAGCCCCATGCATTTCACTGGCATTACATTGGCTAGGTTCCACAGCAAGATGTGAGCCAGCCCCCGCCAACTGCACCCTTCCTGGAAGTCACTAAGCCCTGTCTGACATGGAATGCAACCTAGCTAGGTTACCAGATTTAGCAATACAACCATTATCCTTGAGCTGGATCATGCTATGATCTCTGAGCTGGCATTAAGGGGCACCCACTAACTGACACCCACCACCAGGTTCTCATACCATCTACCAATCATTGTTGTAACACACACTGTACTCACGCCCTTGTGGCTGCTGTGATTCCCCCAAGCGCCCAGCCAGCTCTGGGTAAGCCACCACCAGTATGCAGATCATCAGGGGGGTCAGGTTCCGACGGGCACCCCGCCCTTGTTGGGAGGCCATCCCCAGCTGGGTCTCCACAGTCTTCTGGGCCCAGCGTCTCAGGTCCTCCCAATTCTTCCTACAGCGGGTGCTCTGCCTCCTGTAGACCCCAAGGGTCTGCATGTCCTTGTTGATGGCATGCCACAATCTATTCTTCTGATGGGTGCTGACCTGCAGAGGAAACACAGGCAGGAGGACACCTCCCGGCAACCACCAACACCACAGATTCACCTCCGACCAACCTCCTGCTCCCCAGGACCCCCGTCAACGACAACGACAGCATCAAAATCATCCACTTCGGCTCTCCATCTGACCCCTGCACTCACCACATCCTCAACAAAGCAAGCTCTGTCATCACACCCCAACTACAGAAGATCATCAACAGCTCCTTCGAGTCCACCACCTTCTCGGAGAGCTGGAAACACTCCGAGATCATCGCCCTCCTCAAAAAACCCAAGGCGGATCCAAAGGACCTCAAGAACTTCCAGCCTTTCTCCCTGTTCCTCCTCCTAGAAAAGGTCATCGAGAAGGCTGGCAACAGACAACTAACCAGCTTCCTTGAGGAAAACTGCACCCTGACCCTTCCCAATCCAGATTCCTCAGCAAGCACAGCACCAAAACCACCCTCATCGCTGCCACCGTGGCCCTCATGCTCCTGGACCTCTAGGCCATGTTCGACACCATCTGCCACCACACCCTACGCTCATGCTTCAGCAATGCTGGAATCCGTGACAGAGCCCTGGACTGGGTCACCTCCTTTCCACTGGCAGAACCCAGAGAGTCCGCCTCCCTCCATTCCGCTTGGAGGTCAACAAAATCATCTGCGGCGTACCCCAGGGTTCGTCCCTCAGCCCGATCCTCTTCAATGCCTACATGGCCCCGCTCACTAACATTGCTGGATCCTACCACCTCAACATCATCTCATACGCCGACGAAACCCAGCTGATCCTCTCCCTCACCAAGGAATCCGCCAAGACCAACCTCTACAAAAGAATAAAGGCCATCGCAGAATGGATGAAGAGCAGCTGCCTCAAACTCAATTCCAACAAGACGGAAGTCCTCATCTTTGGCTCCACCCCCTCCGCATGGGATGACTCCTGGTGGCCTGTCACTCTCTGGATCGCTCTAACTCCCACCGACCACGCATGCAACCTAGGATTCATCTTGGATCCCTCACTATCCATGAACCAGCAAGTTAATACCATCTCCTCCGCCTGCTTCAACACCCTCCACATGCTCCGAAAGATCTACAAATGGATACCCACCAAAAACAGAAGAACAGTCACCCACGCCCTCGTAAGTAGCAAACTGGACTACGGCAATGCCCTCTAAGCAGGAACTACGGCCAAACTCCAGAAGAGGCTTCAATGCATCCAGAACACCTCTGCAGCCTCATCCTGGACATCCCCCGCCACTGACACATGCCAGACCACCTGAAAAACCTGCACTTGCTCCCAGTCAACAAGAGAATCACCTTCAAACTCCTCACCCACGCTCACAAAGCACTGCACAACACTGGACCAGAATACCTCAACAGATGACTCTTCTTCCACCCCGATCTGGCATCACTGCTCCATCTACCTCGCCCTCGCAGCCGTCCCAGGCGTCCACAGAACTACAACCGGCAGTAGATCATTCTCGCACCTCGCCGCCAAAAAACAGAACACTCTTCCCACCCACCTGCACCAGACCAAAGATCTCCTTCTCTTCAGGAAACTTCTCAAGACCTGGCTGTTCGAGCAGTAGCAGTACCTCCTCCCCTCCCCCACCTTCCCTCCTCAGTGCCTTGAGACCCTCACAGGTGAGTAGTGCGCTTTACAAATTCCTAATTGATTGATTGATTGACCATTACACATACAATCCAGCCTGTCACACATATGGCCCACAAATCCCCTCCCATCCCCATTGGCACACACATCAGCCAGCACCCACCATGTACACTACCACCAGACATACGACCCCCCCAAATGACACAATGCTTGCACACACATCTCCATGCAACCTTGTCACATGCCTCGTGCCCAAGGTGTACTCACCTGTTGGTCTGGAGGCCCATACAGCTGCTCATACTGTGGTAGGACCCTACCCACCAAATGCTCCAACTCCTCAGAAGTGAAGGCAGGGGCCCTTTCCCCAGTCACAATGGCCATAGCAGGATCCAGACACAAGTCACAGCAGCACACTTCCACCAGTCCCTATATACAGGACAGGCGGTCAACATTTTATGGTGGTGGACAATATTCAGATAATCGAGAACTGCGTCATTTCTATAATTTGCACATACAGTGCCATTCCCTATGTCCCATCATGGTACTGCTCAATGTATACTGAGGTGGTGGTTCCATTGTTCTAATTGTGATAGCCTACTCACTCTTGTGTCCCTTAGATACCTACTGTTAGAAATAGGGTCTTTGGTTGGCAGTCAGGTTACCCCATGTCCAAGCAAGGACCCTCACTCTAGTCAGGTTAAAAGAGAATCACCTTCAGCTAACCCCCGCTCACACCCGTGGTAGCTTGGCACTAGCAGTGCTAGGTATAAAGTTTTTGTACCAACACACACAGTAACTTAATTAAAACACTTCAAATTGACACAACACAGGTTTAGAAAAATAGAAAATATTTATCTAAACAAAACAAGACCAGAATGACTAAAATCCATCATACACAAGTCAAGTTATTAATTAAAATGCAAAAAGAGGCTTCAGGTTCTTTTAAACACAACGCTAACGCTGTTAGCTTGAAAATGTACCTGGGTTGCGTCAAAATAAATTGCACGGGTGAGTGTGCGTCGACAAAGGTAAGCGGTGCGTCAATTTCTCACCCACAGGCGAGGTTGTGCACTGTTTCTCCTTCTCCAGTCCGATCGGCGTGTGTCGTTCCTTTCCCCACAGGTGAGAGATGCGTTGATCCGGACAAAGCATCTCAGGTCCGGGCAAGCTTTCATTGTTTTTCCGCACCCAGCGATGTTGCGTCATTGCAGTCTCCGTCAGCGATGCAGAGCGTTGTTTCTCTGTGTTGGAAATTTCCCCGCACGGCAATCTGTGCATGGATTTCCAACCTTGGTCCACCAGCTTCACCTGTCAAGGCCCAAGGAACAGGATAGGGCACCACTTGGCAGGGCGGGAGTCTCAGCAGAGGCTCCAGGTGCTGGCAGAGAGAAGTCTTTGCTGTCCCTGAGACTTCAACAACATGAGGCAAGCTCAGTTTCAAGCCCTTGGAGAATTCTTCACAAGCAGGAAGGCACATAAAGTCCAGTCTTTGTCCTATTGCACAGGCAGACGCAGCAACTGCAGGATAGCTCCACAAAACACAGTCACAGGCAGGGCAGCTCTTCTTCCTCAGCTCTTCAGCTCTTCTCCAGGCAGAGGTTCCTCTTGGTTTCCAGAAGTGATCTAAAGTCTGTGGCTTGGGGTGCCCTTCTTATACCCATTTTGCCCTTTGAAGTAGGCTTACTTCAAAGAAAAGTGTCTCTTGTTTGTGAAATTCTGCCTTGTCCAGGCCCGGCCCCAGACACACACCAGGGGTTTGGAGACTGCATTGTGTGAGGGCAGGCACATTCCTTTCAGGTGTGAGTGACCACTCCTCCCCTCCCTCCTAGCACAGATGGCTCATCAGGATATGCAGGCTACACCCCAGCTCCTTTTGTGTCACTGTGTAGAGAGAGGTGCAAACATCCCAACTGTCAAACTGACGCAGACAAGGAATCCACAAACAGGCAGAGTCACAGAATGGTTTCAGCAAGAAAATGCTCACTTTCTAAACAAGGCATTTTCAAATACACAATCTTAAAATCAACTTTACTAAAAAAAAAAAGAATTTTAATTGTGAGATCAGGGACCCCAAATTCCACATCTCCCAAAGGGAATCTACACTTTAATCATAGTTAAAGGAAACCCCCATGTTACATATGAGAGGGATAGGCCTTGCAACAGTGAAAACTGAATTTGGCAGTATTTCACTGTTAGGACATATACAACACATTAGTATATGTCCTACCTTAAACATATATTGCACCCTGCCAATGGGGGTACCTAGGGCCTACCTTAGGGGTGTCTTACATGTAAGAAAAGGGAAGGTTTGGGCCCTTACGTGGGTGCACTTGCCAAGTCGAGTTTGCAGTTTAAAACTACAGACACTGCAGTGGCAGGTCTGAGCCATGTTTACAGAACTACAAATGTGAGTGGCACAACCAGTGCTGCAGGCCCACTAGTAGCATTTGATTTACAGGGCCTGGGCACCTCTAGTGCACTGTACTAGGAACTTACCAATAAATCAAATATGCCAGTCATGGATGAACCAATTACATACACATTTTGTATAGGAGCACTTGCACTTTAGCACTGGATAGCAGTGGTAAAGTGCTCAGAGTAACAAGAACAGCAAAAACAGAGTCCAGCACACATCACCACTGCGGAGGAATCAGAGGAGGAGACAAGACCCTGTGTACAGACCCCTTGTGGACTTGGCTTCACTGGAGGACAGGCACATAATACTCACCTATAGACTGGACAGGGCCACAATCACAGAGCTATGTGATCAATTGGAGCCTCATCTGATATCAGCTATCCATCATCCCACTCAGATCCCCCTCTAGTGCAGGTTCTATCAGTGCTCCATTTCCAGGCAACTGGTTCTTTCCAAGTGACAGTGGGCTTGGCAGCAGGAATGTCACAGCCAATGTTCTCAATTGTGCTGACAAGGGTTTTGTCTGCCCTGGTGAAACACATGTGCAGCTACATTGCTGGCCACTGTGAAGCAGGATTCTATGCAATGGGACATATACCCAACATTATTGGGGCGATTGACGGTACACGTGTTGCGTTTGTCCTCCCCGCCAGAATGAATAGGTGCTTAGGAATCAGAAGAGTTTCCACTCACTCAATGTGCAAATGGTGTGCCTGGCTGACCAGTACCTCTCCCACGTCACTGCCAAGTATCCTGGGTCAGTGCATAATGCCTTTGTCCTGAGGAATAGCAGCATCCCAAATGTGAGGGCACAACTACAGAGGCACAGGGTGTGGCTAATTGGTGAGCCAGACTCCTCACCCATTGTATGTCAGTGTATGCCTTCTGGTGTTAACCCCATACCATTGTGTAAGGCTAATGTTTATCCCTCAATACTTTGAGGTCACTCTGGCTACCCAAACCTATAGTGGCTCCTGGCCCCAGTTAGGAATGCCAGGACAGGGGCTGAGAATCATTATAATGATGCACATGGGTAAACTAGGAGAATTATTGAAAGGAGCTTCGGCCTCCTGAAGGGAGGATCCCTGTGCTACTCACCTGAGAAGGTCTGCAAGGTAGTAGTGTCATGCTGCATGTTGCACAACCTGGCCTTCAGATGACATGTGCCTTATGTGCAGGAGGAGGGGACTGGAAATGCCCCTGTGGCAGCAGTGGTCCCTGAGTACAGTGAGGATGAGGAGGCAGAGGATGAAGATGTGGACAACAGAACATCAGTTATACCTCAATACTTCCGACGACACACAGGCGAGACAGTGGAACTGCCCATTCCTCTGAATATTGATATTTTCTGTGTGGCTGTGGCAGGATGGCATTCACTTCCTTAGCATCTCTACTTACTGTCACCTATGGCTTCTCATTTTGCATATGTTGGTGATATGACAACTGTGTACTGATGTGATGACTACAGACAGATAGAGGTCATTAAATGTATGCTATCACAGTGTTCAGATAATTTGCACATGATGTGACTGTTTTCATATATGCACATTTTAATCAGATAAAACACTTTCACTCCGGTTGTGTTCAAGGGTGTTTATTGTAGTGCACATAATTGACAGAAAAGTGCAATGGAAAGGGGTGATGGTTGAGGAATGTCCAGGGTATTGTTCCAGTCTTTTTGAGCACAGGTCCAGTGTCCAAGGGGCCATAGGAAGGGGAGCAAAGGCAGTTCAAAGTGGAGAAGGTAAGAAGGTGGGACACAAGGGGGACAGTCAGGAGGGTCTCATTTCCTGGCAGTAGTCTTGGTCTTGGCAAGTGTCTCTGGCTTCTGTCTGGGTCACAGGGAATGTTTTCGGGGTGGTTCACCTTCCGCAGGAGGAGGGGTGCTGGTGGCCTGTGGGTCCTGTGACAGGGCCTCCTGCCCACCAGCTGCAGTGGAATTGGTGTGCTGTCCGTTACCTCATGATGTTGGCCATATCTTCCAGAACCCCTGCTATGGAGACCATGGTGGTGTTGAAGGCCTGCAAATCCTCCCTATCTCCTGATGGCGTACCTCCTGCAGCCACTTGTTCTCCTGCATGTTGGTAAGGATCTGGCCCATCTTGTAATGGGATTGTTGGTAAACCCCTAGGACATTAGTGAGTGCCTCCTGGAGAATTGATTCCCTAGGCCTGTCCTTCCCTTAGCACACAGCAGTCCTCCCAGTGTCCCAGTTCCCCTGTGCCTCTGTCCCCTGAACAGTGTGCCCATTGCCACTGACCCCAGGTCCCTGAATGTCTTGGGTGTGAGGTGTGGACTAGGGTCCCTGTACAGGTGGGCACACTACTGATTGATGTATCCGGGGGACAGAGGTTTGGGGACGTAGGGTAGTGCTGTGGTGTTAGATACTGATGGGGGAGGCTCTGTGGTTGACTGTGAGTGGGCTGGGGAGGCCGAACGATCAGTGGTCCCTTATGGGCCAGGTAATTCATCCAGATCCTGAAGTCCAGAGTTACTGTCATCACTGGGGGCATCTTTTGTTGGGGAACTGGTTAGTTGTGGCACCGCCTCGATGCTGAGATTGGCTGGGGCACCTGTGGGCATGTAAGCGGTGTATTATACTTCATGTCTGTGACATATTGTATATCCCTTGCTTCCCCTCTATTGTTGCTGTTGCCCTGACACCTTTGTTTGTGAATGGTGATGTATTGTGTGCTTATTAGTTCTCCATGATGTGCATGCTTTGGTGATGGGTGTCCATGCAGGGCTGCGAGGGCTGTCAATGCATTGGTATAGCATGTAGGGCTTGGCATTGGGGTTAGTCAGATGTGTAGGTGCAGTGTGGGGGATGGAGTGGAGTGATGGGAGTGAGGGTGTGGGGGTGAGATGGCATGCATATATGGGGGTGATAAGTAGTAAATATTGACTCACCAGTGTCCAGTCCTCTAGCTACTTTAGTGAGTCCCTCAGGATGCAGTATTGCCAAGACTTGCTCCTCCCATGCTGTGAGCTGTGAGGAAAGAGGTGGGGGTCCACCGCCAGTCCTCTGGATGGCAAGCTGGCTCCTTGCTGCCACAGAACGTACCTTCCCCTGTAGGTCGTTCCACCTCTTCCTAATGTGGTCCCTTGTTCTTGGATGCGGTCCCATGGGGTTCACCCTGTCCATGATTCGCCACCATAGGTCCATCTTCCTGGCAATGGATATTTGCTGTAGCTGTGCTCCAGACAGCTGTGACTCTACCGTGACTATTTCCTCGACCATGACCCGCAACTCCTCTTCAATGAAACAGGGGTGCCTTAGTGAGGACATGGGTGTTGTGTGGTGTGTATTGTGCAGAGGGTGTTAAGTGATCTGGTGGGGTGTTTGATGTGGGTTGTGGGGTGCGTGACAAATGGATGGGTATTTGTGGTGTGTCTTTGTAGTTATCTCAGTGGTCTTTGTGTTAGTCTTGTGGCGCTTATTGGTATTCGTAAAGGGTTGTGTGTAATGTTGGTGTGTATTTTATAGTGCTATGGGTGGGTGTGGTGTGTTTATGAGTGTCAAGAATGTGATTTTAGTTTTGGCCGATGTTGTGTTGCTTTGTATTTGGGTGGCCATTCTGAGCACGCCAGTGTGTACACCCAGTGGTTTACCACCTCTGAATGTCCGCCGTGGTGATCCATGGGTCATAATGTGGTGGGATTTGTTTTGTTGGTGTAACGTTATGGGTGCTCATACCGACACTTTACCACTTTGGGTGGTGGGTTTGTGTATGTGGCAGTATTCTGTTGGTTTGGTGTGTGTGTCATAATATGGTGAATGGGTATTTGCCACTGCAGCTGTATGTTGGCTGCTGTCACCGTGGCAGTAATCGGCTTTTACCACCAATGTCATAATGAGGGCCAACGGCTGTATTCAGATTCCACTGTTCATATAGGCTGTGAGGGACACATGTCATGGAACTTTGTTATCCATAAAGGGATGCAACAAGGCTGCCCATTGTCATTACTTCTATTCCTAAAATCCTTGGAGCAGTTGGCGGCAGCCATATGACAAAACAAACATATAGAGGACATTGACAATAAGGCAGTTCCTGTTAAGATACTCCTGACTGCATATGATAGTCTGCTGACTCCAAGTGAGCCAGACATATCAGTGCTGTCTTTGAGCTCTACAATTGATTCCTTCTCAGTGGTCTCTGGCTACCACATGAATTGGGGAAATTTGAAGTGCTGCCAATTGCCATTTGTCCACGACATCACACCTGTGGCGACTATGGCTTTACCTGGGAAGCATCCAGGTGAAGTTTTTGGGCATCCTGGTGAATGGGGGAGTCGAAAATATGGGATTGGACAATTTGCACGCCCTAGTAGCTAAAACTGCCAATGACGTTTTATGATTGTCTTGCCTATAAATATCGTTAGGGGGCAGCATACTGATGATAACAACGGTGATGGCTCTGAGATTTAACTATGTATTCGGCACAAAACCTCTTCTTTACTGAAAGGGATGCTTTATGCACTAAATAACTACAATCATTTGGGCGAGCAGAAAATCAAGACTTAAACCCACACGGCTGCACACTGATACTAAAGTGGGGGGTCTGCGACTGCCGGACATGTATTTCTACTATCTTGTGCACCATCTTTTGCAATTGGTACGTGTTTTAGTGGCCGGTACTGAACGGTCCTTCAGGTATCCGTAGAGTGGGTCATAATGGGAGCATCACTGCGCCAGGGCATATTGGACTGCAAGACTCTCTCGTACATTACGGACTGTTTGCCTAAGGTGTAAGCAATGTGGTAGATCTGGAAGGATGTGGCACAAAGATACTGAGATGCCCTGCCGTAGTTAAATTCTACTATCCCGATCAGACAACAGCTGATCTACTCTCGTCTGTGAGACACTGCGAGCATCCAGATGATTGAAGACCTGTACAGTGTCAAAGGCTCCCTTAACTCCTTTGAGTTGATCACAGTCCCCCACACTCACAACACCTGCAAAATTGACAATTACAGCACTGTCTGCAAGTGCTGTTGGATCTGGTTACACGCTGCCTCCTAGTTCGCCAATCCAGAAGTACTTTCAGATAATGGGGAAATCTAGTGATACCGTCACTAACTTCTATTAGAATCCCATGAACACATATTACGGATCCTCCACATGTCTGGAGATGAAGGGATACAGGCTGACGACACTAGCTCTTCAATACACAGGAGAGGATTGGACTAACGTGGAATATCACGATCGCACTTTGAATGGAAGCCGCAATAAAATACATTTATTTCAAAATACGGTACAATTGGTAGTAGCGTTGTACAAATTAAGACAACGATCTTTGCTGGTGCTGTACTAACAAGGTGTGTGACATTCTAAGGCCCTATTCTCGACTACGCATACTGGAAGGATGTTTGGTGCACATTACATGGTAGAAGCCACTGAAGTTTTGTGAAGTCAGCCAAATTGACTTTTTCACAAAATTTCTGACTTAGAAGATGCAGTCATGCCTTGGCACTAATGAATTTTTCAGGTTAACCACATATGAGAGGCACATTTCCAAATTACAAGACCACTTCACACAGTTTGAGGAGATCTGGAACTCATTCCTGCTGTGTCACTGAGTTACGGGCTATTACACTGTGAAGATGGCCCAAGGCCACCCGCAGGTTCAGATATTACTGTCTGCAAGAGGCACTGGGAAAAAGTACTTTGCAATTTTAGTTTTCTTATATCAGCAGACAGTGCAGATCATATTGTGACCAACATCCATCTTCACCCCTGGCCCTCTCCATCCACCTACCCCTACGCCTGATGAGATTGTTTTTACATGAGTAAATGGCGATGCTGGCAGATGGTAAACGCGCCTTGGAGTTTCTTGATGGATTCCAAAAGGGTTGCTGGATGAGTCTATAAGCTGTCACAATGTGGGCTACGGATTTGGACCTCTGATTACCACCAGGAGTGGTCGCAGGGGGAGTTTGATGAGAGAGGGTATTCAGTTAGGTTGTGTTATGTTCTTAATTTCACAATATGCATGTCATATTTTTGCTTTGATCTTGAACATATGTCTTTACTGACCTGAATATGCTTTGTATAATAAGACATAATACAAGTTAAAATGAATATCTATTATGTAATCACCTAAAATCTTATATCTCTCTTAATTTCAGATTAAAACACAAATCCATAAAAGAATACACAAAACGTAAACAATTTCCCACTACATACAGAATTAAACGGAATCAATAAATACGTTCATAGAATCTCTATTAAAAACATTATAAAAAAATCACAGTTAAAAACAATATAACAGATTTTTGCTGAAGATGGAATAAAACATGACTCTCTATACAACATCCTACCTGCAATACCTTTTTTTAAACTCTAATCACCCCAGCCAGAAACTTGGCCTCACGAATACAGATAATTTGAGTCTGCAGCATTTGTAGATACATCAAGGCAGGTTTTGCCTGATAAAAACATTTCCCTCTCAGAATAGGCAATATATATCGCAGCCGTAAAGTGCAAAAAGGAGCACAAAAAAAGATAAATAAAATGCATTGTGTCCTGAGTGTAAACATTGTCACAAGAACATGGAGTACGAACATCCCCATTGTAACATGTCAGGGGTCAGCTAAAAACCAGTGCAATAGATTGAATATAAATCGTATTCACAAAAAACTGTGATGTGCTGAATTCACAAACTGAAGATAAGGCTCCAAGCCAGGTTCAGACTTCATAGGAATATACGCCCTGACCGTGGTTTTCTACCGCTCATTAGCTTCCCTCTCATTTTTTAAATTCAGCCAAAAATGTTTGCTTTTTTCAGGGTAGAGCTTTATTTTGGATCTGGTCAGTGTAGGAAAGTACCATCTTGCCTGGCATGTTACCCCCATTTTTACTGTATGTATGTTTGTTTTTGCCTGTGTCACAGGGATCCTGCTAGCCAGGACCCAGTGCTCATAAAGTATGCCCTGTATGTGTTCCCTGTGTGGTGCCTAACTGTATCACTGAGACTCTGCTAATCAGAACATCAGCGTTTATGCTCTATCTGCTTTTAAAATTGTCACTGCAGGCTATTGACTAATTTTACCAATTCTGATTGGCACACTGGAACACCCTTATAATTCCCTAGTATATGGTACCTAGGTACCCAGACTATTGGGGTTCCAGGAGATCCCTATGGGCTTCAGCATTTATTTTGCCACCTATAGGGAGCTCAGACAATTCTTACACAGGACTGCCACTGCAGCCTGAGTGAAATAACATCCACGTTATTTCACAGCCATTTTTCACTGCACTTAAGTAACTTATAAGTCACCTATAAGTCTAACCCTCACTTAGTGAAGGTTAGGTGCAAAGTTACTTAGTGTGAGGGCACCCTGGCACTAGCCAAGATGCCCCCACATTGTTCAGGGCAATTTAACCGGACTTTGTGAGTGCGGGGACACCATTACACGTGTGCACTACATATGGGTCAATACATGACTCTGGAAATGCTTTGAAGGGCACAGATGGTGCCCTCCTTGCATAAGCCAGTCTACACCGGTTCAGGGATCCCCCCCAGCCCTGCTCTGGTGCGAAACTGGACATAGGAAAGGGGAGTGGCCACTCCCTTGACCAGCACCTCCCAGGGGAGGTGCCCAGAGCTCCTCCAGTGTGTCCCAGACCTCTGCCATCTTGGATGCAGAGGTGTGAGGGCACAATGGACAGCTCTGAGTGGCCAGTGCCAGCAGGTGATGTCAGAGACCCCTCCTGATAGGTGCTTACCTTTCTCTGTAGCCAATCCTCCTCTGAGGGCTATTTGGGGTCTCTCCTGTGGGTATCTTACCAGATAACAGATGAAAAAGCTCACCAGAGTTCCTCTGCACTTCCCTCTTTGACTTCTGCCAAGGATCGACCACTGACTGCTCTAAGACGCTTGCAAAACCACAACAAAGTAGCAAGAAGACTACCAGCAACCTTGTAGCGCCTCATCCTGCCGGCTTTCTTGACTGTTTCCTGGTGGTGCATGTTCTGAGGGCTGTCGGCCTTCACCCTGCACTGGAAGCCAAGAAGAAATCTCCCGTGGGTCGACGGGATCTTCCTCCTGCCAATGCAGGCACCAAACTTCTGCATCACCGGTCCTCTGGGTCCCCTCTCATCCTGACGAGCGTGGTCCCTGGAACACAGGAGCTGGATCCAAGTATCCCCGACAGTCCAGTGGCCCTTCTGTTAAAATGTGGTGGAGGTAAGTCCTTGCCTCCCCACGCCAGACATTAATCCTGTGTATTGCGTGAACTGCAGCTGCTAGGGCTTCTGTGCAGTCTTGCAAGACTTCCTTCATGCACAGCCTATCCCAGGCCCCCAGCACTCCATCCTGCATTGCCCAACTCGCTGAGTTGGACTCCGACTTCGTGGGACTCCCTTTTGTTGTGCTGAGTCAACTGTCGGGCTCAGATCTTCTGAACACCTATTCAGGTGCTTCTGCAGGTACTGCCTGCTTCTGCATGGTCTCTCTGTGTTGCTGAGTGCCCCCTCTGTCTCCTCCTCTAAGGGGCGACCTCCTGGTCCTTCCTGGGCCCTGGCAGCACCCAAAACCTTCAACCGGGACTCTTGAAGCTAGCAAGGCTTGTTTGCGATCTTTCTGCGTGGAAACAATGCTGCGTCCTCCAGCACACCATAGGACATCTTCTGACCAAAGGAGAAGTTCCTGGCACCTTCCGTTGTTGAAGAATCTTCGGCTTCTTCCACCCAGAGGCAGCCCTTTTGCACCTTCAACCGGGGTTTAGTGGGCTCCAGCCCCCCTGGACACTTGCGTGACTCTTGGACTTGGTCCCCTTCCTTTGCAGGTCCTGAGGTCCAGGAATCCATCTTCAGTGCTTTGCAGTTAGTTGTTGTCCTTGCAGAATCCCCTATCTCGACCTTACTGTCTTTCCAGGGTAGTAGGGTAAATTTACTCCTACTTTTCAGGGTCTTGGGGTGGGGTATCCTGGACACCCTTAGTGTTTTCTTACACTCCCAGTGACCCTCTACACACTACACTAGGCCTGGGGTCCATTCCTAGTTCACATTCCACTTTTGGAATATATGGTTTTGTTGCCCCTATGCCTGTTTTCTCTTATTGCATTCCATTGTGTTCTACAGTGTTTGCACTACTTTTCTAACTGTTTACTTACCTGATTTGGTTTGTGTGTGTATATTTTGTGTATCTTACTTACCTCCTAAGGGAGTATATCCTCTGAGATACTTTTGGTATATCGTCACTAAAATAAAGTACCTTTATTTTTAGTAACTCTGAGTATTGTGTTTTCTTATGATATTGCGCTAAGTGGTATAAGTGGTATAGTAGGAGCTTTGCATGTCTCCTAGTTCACCATAAGCTGCTCTGCTATAGCTACCTCTATCAGCCTAAGCTGCTAGAACACCTCTAATCTACTAATAAGGGATAACTGGACTTGGCACAAGGTGTAAGTACCACAAGGTACCCACTATAAGCCAGGCCGGCCTCCTACAGTCAGGGGCTGCAAAAAGATAAGAACAGCATAATTTTTCAAACAATATTTTAACGTAAGATAACCACGGTATATTGAAAGCGTTATAGAGTGTGAGACAATCCTTAAGTATGTGCTGATTTAATTCTAACTACGGATTAGACCAGAGTTTAAGCCAGCTCACTACTGGGGCAAGGGCCAATTTATCGGAAATGTAGTCCAGGCCTAGCTCCTCATGAGCAGCAAAGGTGGACACTGACTGGGGAAGGTACAGTAACCTTCTTACAAGGGCATTCCTTACCCTTTGTATCTCCCCACAGTCCTTATACCCCAAAGGCTGCAACCACATGATACTTTCGCTCTGCAATTGGCAGAGTAAACTTTCAAAATTGCTGGGACAGGTCAGGCCCCTAACCTAGATGCAAAGTCAAAGAGCGAAGCCACAGTCCTAGCCATCTCATTTCTCTTCGCCTTCAACTGTGAGACCCAAGATCTACCTCCATCAAAAATGACCCCTAGATAGGAGAAGGTAGTAACTCTCAACACTTCCTGCCCTTCACCAAAGATTCTCTTGCTTTGCTTTTTCCGATTCCCAGTGACCATAACATGGGACTTAGAATAGTTTATGTGCATGTCAAGAGATAACATAAACGTGATGAAAGTGTTAGGTAGACCTTGTAAGCCCACCGCAGTTCACATCAAAAGAACAGTGTCTTCAGCATACATCAATGCTGGTACCATTCTTGCACCGACCCGCAGCACATCATTAGAGGCAGAGCTTAAAACTGGACACAGATTATTAAAGTATGAAGTGAACAGTAACGGTGCCAGAATACAGTCCTGACTTACCCCATTACCAATCTTTATTAGAGCAGACAAGGACCCTTCAAAGTTACAGCTGACACTTGCTGTGAGGTTTTGATGGAGACTGTGCAAAAAATTAACGAGATTGAGGTCCAAACCCATAGCAATGAGCATAGACCTTATTTTTTGTCTGTTAACCCGGTCAAGTGCAGTGGACAGGTCCATAAAGACCAAGTATAACCTGTCATTTTTTGAGACAGTATATTTGCCAATTAAGAGATGCAGGTTGAGACATTGTTCCACTGTCCCCCTATCATGCCTAAATCCATATTGAAAACATGAAATCATGAAATAACGTTTCTTTGCTCAAACCAAAGGGTAATTCCAGCCAGGATAACCCTTCCCAGAACCTTTAAAGAGGAGTCAATAAGCGAGATAGGTCTATAACACTCAGGACTGGACCTATCTCCTTTTTTAAACACAGAAACAGTAATGGAACATTGCCAGGAGCTGGGAGGACCCACTCCCCATTCTGCATTAAAAACATGAGTGAGACCTTTAACACATAGACCCGCATGGTGACAAAATAAATCTGTTGGTACACCGTCAGGGCAAGGTGCCTTTTTTTTAACATAGCAACAACGGCTCTTTCAAACTCCTCCTCTGTAAACCATGTAAGGGAGCCCTCAGCACCCAGGCTCATTCCTCATGGGGTTGCACCCTCCAATGAGTTACCATAAATCACTAAAAATGGTTAACCCAGTCAACAGCTGGAATAAAACAATCAATTAATTGAATCAATTCCCCGGAAAGAAGAGGCAATTTATAATTACCCAGAAAGAAGCACTATTGTTCAAGCTCTGAGTGTTTAGCAGATCCTACCAAGCCTGTTCCCTAATTTCCCTTTTCACTGCTTGAATAGCTAATTTATAGGCCTTTCTAATCTGAGTAATGTCAGCCCTATTTCTAGGCTCCTTTTTAAGCACTGCTTTCAAATTCTGAAGGGCCTAAGAGCACTTGGGGTTAAACCATCTTTCCCCTAACGCTTGCGACTGCTTTTTAGTTACCCTGAGTTGGCAATCAATCTGTTTACAGAGCCTTCAAAAAGCCTCCAAGAGCACTCTAACCTCCTCAATATCACCCAGGCAGACTCCAAAATCTAGCTCCGCCCAGCTAAATAGGACATTCTAATAAATGTAGTTACTTAGAAGATTCTTGGTATTTCCTCCCAAACTTGTCTCAAATAAAAGATTGGCCAAGATCTCTTCCAAATAACTACCTTCTTCAGAATGTTCAAAATGGCTTCCCTGCTCAATACCGTCATCTTCTACATATTTATTTGGTTGACAATTTAGGATACAAGGATGCAAATTTAAATCTCCCATAAGAATTTACAAAATATGGACCTTTATGTCGTACCCTAAAGGACTGGAGGGCTGTGCGTAAGGAGACAAGATGCTCACTGGTGGTCTCCAGCTTTAAAGAATCATAAAAATTAAGCAAAAATTGGTTGTACTGCTCTCAAAATCAAATCTCACTACCATCAAGCGAAAAGATTTAAAAACTATACGCAAAACATTTAACTTCAAGGGCTACCAAGATAGGTAGGCCACCCCTCGCCCTGCCCATCTGGGATGGCACAGGTGGGACCAAAAAGTTGTATAACTATTGAGAGAAAAAAATAGCCTCTGTATCCCAAGTCTCTTGCAAACCCACAATATCATATTCTTCGATTTCCCTGAGCCACGCTGCATCCTACTTCTTTTCACACAGCCCAGTTATAATCCAACTACAAAAATTTAAAATACTTATTCAATACTAACCTGGAAGATGACCTCTTGCACAGAGGGGCCACTGTGATCCAAGCTTTGTCAGTCCTGCACCTCTAACTCCTCCAAAGGCTGAAATCTACAGTATTTCTAGTTTCCAAAGGAACTGGGGACCACCTATTACATAGAGGCACTTCACCTCATAAAGTGGATGATTACCATTATGCTGTTTTATCACAAAACCTCCACAAGGAGAGTAAAAATATACTAAGGGAAAAAAATACGCCTCCGGCCCCTCCCTCCTCACAGAACAGGAGTTTGAAATCAGATGCCCAGCCACAATCATTTAATTAAGATTCACTGCTACGCAATCACCTTTATACATTTTCTCCCCACCCCAAACCACCCCAAATTTATGGCCATAATGATCTTATCACAGTCCCAGACATGCAAGCCCCCCTTCCTCAGGCACCAAAGCCTAACTTTGCGGATAAGGTCCTCCATCGATTCAACCACCCCTGCATTTAAAGACGCAATATTTGCCAGAACGGGCACAAAAGAAGTCGAGGCCGGAGGGAGGTGCAACCGAGAGCAGGGGGCCTGTCTTGGGTCATGAGTCAAACTGGAGAAAGGATCCTTCACCCATCAATGGTTATTAGAGTCCCTCAATGCTAAAGATGCTACCGGAGGGAGCAAATCTAGAGTGGAAGACTGTCCTACAGGCGCTGTGATACCTTGGCCATCCTTCTCGAGACTACGTCCCATTTCAGTCCTAACCCCAGTCGCTAGCAAGGGGGGGGGATGCTGGAGCCTCCACACCTACCCAGTGGCCTTCCTAAGGTACAGTCATCCAGAAACAACCTCTGGGAAGGGACTTGGCAATCCCCATTTACCGGCCCTGATGGAATGATGGCACTGTAAACTGATGCCTTAGATCTAGAGGCCCCATGTACCTGACACAGAGAATCTAGAATAGTTTCAATTTTGTCCAGACACTCACTAATGGGAACTAAACAGGCTTCCATAGTTGAATCTAGCCACTTAGCTACAGACTCCAAAGCGATCACCCTTGGAGTAGCTGCAATCACACCTTTATCCCCTGCTGTAGTGCGCTGCACATTTGTCTTATACAGCATGGACCTTGTTTTTTTCTTTTGGCAGCTAGCTTCCCTGATGATAGGGGAAACCCTTCCTCAGTCCGACTCTTGTCTCCTATTGGGGGAACTACTCCAACCAAAAGCAGGTCTCCCCCCCTCTTCTCGACCCCTCGACAGCAGCAATGCTAGTACCTTCAGAAACTTCCCCTTCATCGGGGGGTCACTACCCGACCCATGGGCAGCCTTCTTTCAGTTAGGTCACTTTCATTTGTCACAACTCCAATGACCTGCCTCAACATGGTGTTGATGCTGATAGGCTTATGCGGACCAATTAAGCAACCAGCCACTTTGTGATTCCCCATTTCAAAGTATTAGAATGGACACTCAGCAGGTAATTACGGTAAGAGGATAATCAGAGGGGGGCCCAGACCAGCCTCGACTCGCCGCTGATGGACGCAGACAGGACTGCTCTTGGCCTGGTCTTCGCCCAGGCACGTACCATGCAGCGTTACTCAGGTGTCCTTTAATGCACCTCATGGTGGACTTTTCAGTTCTCTAACCCCCAGCTCTCGTTCCTTGGTCTTATATGAAACTGATTTGGTCTGCCTGGCAGGTATTTCCTTCAAACAAGTTTTGATGTAGTGCAACTTAGCCCTGAAGATGTTCCACCACTAAAAGTTTGAAACACGTTGGCGGACCATTTTGTATCAAATGAATACACTTGAAGGGCAATGCATTTTCTTGATTGTATGTTATGCTGTTACATAATTGATGTTCTTATAGCTATCAGGAGTATATCCTCAAACAAACTATTTACACTTTTGACAAGATGATCTGGGTGTTCAGCTGGTTGGGTAGCACCATCTCTTTATGTTTAGAGGTTTTGTTGCATCAACTATATACTTGTATAGATATGTGAAAGAAGGGGATGCCAACGGACTTCTGGGGATTTTTTAGTCCCATCTGAACTCGGATCTCGAGGAGTCATGACTCAACTCATTGTTTTTTTTAATAGCATTTATACAGGAACTTCAACCTGTTAGCAAAGAGAACAAGTTGAAATCATAAAATCCAACAGACCACCTTTTTTAGTGACTGCACTTGCAGTTAGGTTGTTTTCCCTCCCATAGCCATGCTGAATATTCACAGGTTTATCAAATAACCAACTGACATATCTGTTGTAAGCAGTTCACTACATAATTCCCGTTCTTGATCCTATTATCACTTGAATGATGTGATCAAACGCGCATTATAGGCATGCGCATTTGTATTTACAGAATTTATTGATCAAAATGACCAGCTAATATAAATGGCTCAGAAATACTCAGAGTAAGGCTGCAGCACAGTGGCCCAAATGTGGTTAATTCTATAGATAAGGGGCACAACAACTGTCTAACCTGCCTTAGCTCATAGAGGGTTTGTAACTTCCAAAGTAACTGCGTTGACTGATCCTGAAATATATAGTCACTGAGAAGCCTTTTGATCCAACATATAAAATCCAAGATATACATGTTGTAAAGCACTCGTAACCATTGGTACAGGTTTCCCTCAAATTTCTCTGTAAAGTTCCTGATCAGTCAAAAGTACTATTTCTGAACACAATCCCTATTTACTGACTAGCATGTACATGTATGCAGCCAAGATTGGTCTCGACCTGAAGTTTTCCTCTGCAGCACCCAAGAGAAACGCCATACTTACGTAATGCTGAGAAGGTGTTTTTTTCTTTTCATGTTGGTTGACTGGTGACCTCTAAATGCATACTTGTCAACGTATATGTTTTGCACTCTGGTTTATGGCTACATTAAGTCTCAAAGATGGTGATATTGGTATTTTTTCTGTTTGCATACTCTTTTTTCTACATTGTTCACGTCACAGTAACTATTTGGACATATCACAATATAAATAATTTTAATGTAACCAGGCATAAAATCAAACAAAAAAAAAGTAAAGCTAATTTGGGTTGTGTCCTGAGGTGGTGGTGATTTTTTTTTTTATAGACATCTGACTCTGTCCTCTGCACGTGCATCGCCATGAGCATATCCTTGACTTTGCATCCTGCATTTATTGAAAATGGTGCCGAACACATGGCGAATGCTGAAACATTGTGCATGGCCGTCACCATTTTCATGTGTGTCCATGGTTGTTTCTTCATGCTATAAAAGCTGGAATGTCAGTGTTATTTGTCTACCTATTTAGTATCACAGCTCATTCAGGTCAATACAGAACAGTCAAAAGTATGCTCCTGGGCGGTAGAGGGGTAGGGATGAGGAAACCAAACAAGCAACATGTCACCTATAACGAAATATACTCATCACCTGGTACATCAAAAGTATGGGTTCTGCTGAGATACATGCACAAGCAGTTCTTAGATGGAGGCATGTTCATAAGGCATTAATACAAGAACCACATGTAACAAGTAAAGAATTTGTCAAACTGCAGAGGAAATGGTGGGTCAGGTGTATGCCAAGTGATACTCTGGCTTTGCGGGATGGGGGGTTGTTATTGTGGATAAGACTGGGTCACATTTTGGTGAGTATTGACAAAGGGAGATGTGTTTTAGTTATTGGTAATTTGGATATGAATGATATGACTTTTAAGAGTGTATATGCACCAAATGTGGAGAAAATTGAATTTTTCCAATCACTGTCAACAAAATTAGTGATCAAGATAAATACACCAGTGATTGTCGGAGGGGATACTAATTGTGTGTTGGATGTTAGATTGGACCACTCACACCCAACACTACTGAATTGAATGCTCTAATTGCAAATATTACACAAACATTTGTAAAATGGCTACAGAATTTGTGACCCGTAGATGGGTGGCGAAGGTGTCATCGTAGGGAAAGGGAGTACTCTTCTTATTACAAACTACAAGATCTCCATGTATACTAGATAGGTCTATTTTGTCTATAGATATTTCCCACATGATAACACACTTGGAGTACCTGGGGTTAACCAGCCATAATCCGTTACTGATACATTTCAAATGGGTGGGGGATGGAGAAAACCACTCCGACCGATAACCAACTGGAGACGACAGGGAGTGATTTTGGATAATGTACAGTTTTGTGACGGACGGAGGGAGGTCATTCACAATTTTTTTAAAGCTAACCAGGGCACAGCATCATCACCATTACATGAATGAGAGGCATTATAAATGGTGATGCGGTGGCCCTCGATTGGGAAAATCAAACGGAGATACAAGATATTAGAGCGAGAATTAGAGGGGCTGAACAAATCACTAAGAGAACCTGATAGCATGATAGTAACTGACCCATCACAGCGGTCATCATATTTAGCACCAAGGGAGCATGTTCAACACTAGTTGAGAGATTGAAGTGTACAAACTACAGACCAAGGCCCATATTTATACTTTTTAGCGCCACTTTTGCTCTGCTTTTTGACGCAAAACCAGCACAAACTTACAAAATACAATTTTATTTTGTATGTTTGCACTGCTTTTGCACCAAAAAATGACACAAATGCTGCGCTAAAAAAGTATAAATATGGACCTAAATCTCAGAATACTACATGGGGATGGATACAAAGTAGGAAATCTCTTGGTATGACTTATAAAACCCACTCACTGTGATTCTCCTATCACAGAAATTAAGGTGCAAATGGGAATATACATTACTCACAGGCTGATATTAATGACACGCTCTTAGACTATTGTAGTACGTTATATGACAAACAAATAGATGCACGCAAGCCCATTGTAGAGGAGGAGCCCCATCTGTGTCCACTGAGGTAAGTTTCAGAAGAAAAGTTGGGAGGCCCTACTATGGGACAAGAAATCAATGCAGTCTTCAAAAATATGATGCTTAGGAACCTTAAATAGTGTTTTACCTTACTTACACAGATGTATTAACCACACTCTTAATGACATTTTATAACCCTGCAAATGAATGGAACATGTTAGCATTGATGCTGCTTGAGGCTCTAATTGTGCTGTTGCCCATACCTGATGGGGACCCTGAGGACATATTATCCTACAGACCCTTAGTGATATTAAACACAGATTATTAGAATGTGAGTAAGGTGCTAGCCAATATATTAGACTGTTGCCCCTGCTGACAAATTTAGTCCACCCAGTTGACAATGGATTTATTTTAAGGAGAAGCACAATGACCAATATTAGATGCATCTTTTGTTTCCTTGAGGATACTAATGGAAAGGACAGGGCACATATCCTATTATTGTTGATCAACCTTGAGAAGGCATTTAAAGACCTGAGTTGGAAATTCCTTCAATTAAAGCAGACTCCGTGTGCATGAGAGAAGGCTGGATAAGTTGGATCCAGTTGTTGTGCACCAGACATACAGCATGTTTTCTGCCTAGCAAGTTAATTTCGTCATCATTTAAGAGATCCCAGGGGCCAAGGCAGGGGTGCCATCTAACCCCCACACTCTTTGCATTAGTTGTGGAGTTATTCGCAATAGTGATTCATATGGACTTTGAGACTAAGGGATCCCACTTGTAGAGAGAGTGCGCATCATATCATTAAATGCAGACTATGGGCCTCATTATGACCCTGGCGGTAGAGAACCGCCAGCGCCAACAGGGGCGGGAGCACCGCCGACAGGCCAGCGGTGCTCCCTTGGGCATTCTGACCGCGGTGCTTTGGCCGCGGTCAGAACGGGAAAACCGGCGGTCTCCCGCCGGTTTTCCACTGCCCCTAAGAATCCTCCAAGGCGGCGCAGCTTGCTGCGCCGCCGAGGGGATTCTGACAATCCTTACTGCCATCCTGTTCCTGGCGGCTCGCCCGCCAGGAACAGGATGGCGGTAAGGATTGTCGTGGGGCCCCTGGGGGCCCCTGCAGTGCCCATGCCAATGGCATGGGCACTGCAGGGGCCCCCGTAAGAGGGCCCGCTAGTATTTCACTGTCTGCATAGCAGACAGTGAAATACGCGACGGGTGCAGTAGCACCCGTCGCACCTTCCCACTCCGCCGGCTCGATTACGAGCCGGCATCCTCGTGGGAAGGGAGTTTTTCCCTGGGCTGGCGGGCGGTCTTTTGGAGACCGCCCGCCAGCCCAGGGAAAAACTCATAATACCCTCCGCGGTCTTCTGACCGCGGAGCGGTATTATGGAGGGCGGCATCCTGGCGGGCGGCCTCCGCCGCCCGCCAGGGTCATAATGAGGCCCTATATGCTGATGCATCTTAGAGATGGTGCCATGCATATACCAACAGCAGTTTTATTTTTAAATGAGTTGGTGTAACTCCTTGGACTGTGCACTAATTAGGGTAAAACGTGTGTTTTCGGTAGCTATAGAAACAACAATGTGCCCAGAGGCACTTGCACAGTGGAACACCGAGTGACACTTCCACACCTTTAGATACATAGTAGAAAAGGTATATCAAACAGATGCAGATTTGATGGATGGAAATGTGAAAGCAGAATTTGGATCCCTCAGACACAACATTGAACTTTGGTCTTTATTGCCGCTATCGGTGATGGGAGGCATTGCATTGTCCAAGATGACAATGTTTCCCAGGCTGTGGTATTTTTTTGTTTCTCTCTCAATACGGGTCAAGCCAGGATGCTTCAATAACATGGACATGATTCTGTGTAGTTTTATTTGAGGAAAATGGCAGTATAGAGTAAGATTATCCATGCAGAGGGTGTCCATCATGAATAGTGGTACTTGGGGTACCCAATTATGAGGCATAGTATTTGCCATTGATAGAGCTTTCCCTCCTAATAAATTACCTGTATTTGGACGCTCTTAGGTCAATGAATCTTTTGACCAAGTGGGGCTCTCTTCACCCAAGATTAGTCAATTTAATCAAATCAATAATCAATAACGAACATAAGCAATGCCCTGATCAACATAACACTTCACAATTAATCCAGAAAACATTTCGGCGAACCATGACCTTTCGGCCATGAATAACCACACCAGTTTATTCAAAGTTAATGAATTTATTTCCCTATATTAACAAAGCTAGCACAATATAAATGTGTCTCAACACCAAATGATATATGTAAATGAACATTAATAGCTGTCCATAACGGCGAAAAAGATGCAATCTATGCAGCATTTGAATAACAATGCATTCAATAATAGCAACGCAAACCACTAAAACTATAATCTGTAATGAGCTAATTGCATACATTAGTCAGCATAACAAGGTCTCAAATTGCATCGTGCAACAAATGAATCCTCCTCTAACCTCAAATTAGCATCTGCATGTGGGACTTCATGCAAAAACAATTTAGCAACATTGATTTGGAAAACTCCTAACTAGGGCTCTTATCAAAAATCAGCAGTTGGTTACCTAAAAAGAAACACAATGCAATTGTACAATTTCCTTTCATATTTACCAAATTCAATCAGCATTCAAGGAAGTCTTCGTCTCACAGGTACCGGTTTCCGATCAGCATAGGACGGGGCAAAGGGGCAGGGTGGACGGGGCAATTGCCTCACAGCGGCAAGATAAAAGGACAAAACTATTACTTTATGCAAAGGGACAGATCAAAGTTAAAGTCTCTAGGGCGAGAATTTCTTAAAGTCTCTTTCTCTCGATTAGAGAAAGCATCAAAGTCTCATTCAAAATGGCGTCGAACATCAATTGGCATCGTAGAAGATGGCAAAATGACGAAGTCGGCAAGATGGGCCATAATGGCTGCAATGTCCTGCAAATGGCTAATGTCCAAGGTCTAATGTCTAATGGCTAATAGGTAATGGCAATGGCTGATAGCTAAAATGGCTGCCTTCTTCTTGTGCACCGGGTTTAAATAAACAACAGTTCAAATCCAGTAGGGTCTTCCATTGGAGGGTTCATAGGTTGGCTTCAAATTGTCCAATCAAAAACAACAATTCACAAGCTTCTACCTAGGCATACATTATCCTTGGAGTCGGGAACGTAAGTTGCAACATATTTTACCAATTAACTCACTTTCAGAGCTTCCATTGTCCGCACCTGCAGATTGACCTTGGAGCAAAGAAGAAGATGCCAGGCTGGCACGAAACCTTAAAGATAAGCATGTGAACCGATCTCACTGGAAAAGTACAGCTTCAAGCAGGAATACACGTTTATTAGCACATTAGAAAAACACGAGCATCTAAACCATGAGACAAGGCAACTAGGCCGAAGCCTCCACTAAAGTTATGCTAAGCTAAAACATTTCAAACAAGCAAATCATAGCACACGTTTACGGTTATGTCAGATTAGTACAATTCTAATACATCACGTTATATAAAGCACGCTTATAAATGTTGGCGAACTACTCTGAGGGCACATTTGTCCCCGTACAATCTTTATTAGTTCGGTTAAAGTCACACTTGATTATTGCGGCACTACGTTTATGCGCTAATAAATGTAAAACCTTCATTTCTGCGTCATCAATCCCTCCTCTGATGACTACTTGTCATCACACAAAACTATTCCCACAAATTTTATTCCATTAAAATTCTGTCAGTTCTCTTTGCCTTTTAGTTCCCCTTGTTCTTGCCTTGTATCATTTTCTCTTCCTTCCTTCTCTTAATTCTTGCCATGATCATTAGTATTCCCCTCTTTATTCCCCAAATCCCAAAGATGCAAATTAGTACTATTAGTATTCCCTGTATTATTTTTAGTAATATTCCATTCCAAATGCCACCAAGCCAATTTCCCACTGAAGAAATTCCCTTTCCAACCTTCTCCCAAATTCCTGGTTCTTTCAATTCCTTCAAGTCTGCACTCTCTTTTGTTAGATTAGCAAGCATTGTTTTAATCTTCACACTGTTGTCTGGTATATACGTGCAACAGTGACGCGCACCAAGCATTTTGCAAACGCCGCCATCCTTTGCTAAAAGAATGTCTAGGGCAAGCCTGTTTTGAAGAGTCATAGCTCTTTCTGCTGCAAGTTCAGCATCCATCAGGATTATAGCACCTGAAAACTTTGTCAACATGTTATCCACTATAGTAGACAACTTTCTTATTTTGATGGAATTCAACACAACTCCCAATGAAGGAATCATGGCTCCAAATATATCTCCTACCACAGCAGCTGCAGTCTCTCTTTTCTGGATACGATGAGATCCAGACGTCTTTGGAATCACTGATAGGTCATCCAGTTGATAAACCTTTGGGAACACTATACCCAAATAACATCTCCCCCACCATCCCTTTGGAAGACGATAATAGGCATTATGCCCACAAATGTAATATACACCAGGTATGACAGGGTCAAGTCCGTTCAGCATGAATGTCCATTTGGCCTTAAAGATAAACGTATGTTTACATTCACTCGCTCCCACGAAAATGTTATCATAATAAGATTCACCACGATATATACAAAATTTCCCTACATGCCAAGCGTCTAAAGCTATTTTCCCTTGTGTTTTTATTGCGGCAAAAGCATAATTATCTACTGAAGTCCTCTTACTTAGCTCCTTTTCTAATTTCGCATTCATTTGTGCCCTTCTATCATCCGTGCGATCTAAAAAGCTTATTTCTACTGCAGAGAGCGAGCAGGTAAGGTTTTCCCTATGAGCGTGAGCTGTTTCAAAAGGTTGCATTGGCTCGAAAAATTCCCTCATTATTTTAGCATCCCAATCTTTAGCAATCTGGCTTAGTTGCGTTATTATAGGAACATATGCAAAGGTAACATCATAATTTGAATAAAAATACTGTATGTTAGTTTGACCATAAAATCTAGAAGTTACTAAACTACATGTAATCCCATATGTAAGAGGCATGTGGTGATAAGTCACCCCTTTCGTTACCGATGTCGGTATCTGTGTATACACATAACAATCTTTCGCATCCATAGTCTCAACATATTCTGTTAGTAGGCGATAGAAAACATTATACGAAAGTTCCTTCTTATCATGCAAGTGTCTCTCATCTAATTCTAGTCTTTTCAATGCGGTTAGTTCAGTGACAGTAACAGGAGCAGAAGTAGAAGCATCAATTTTCTCATTCTCACCCTTACCACGCGTTGCAAGCACTATTGCCATTATTATTAGTACACATGCAGTTATCAAGCCTATACACGCATATTTACAATATTTCACTCTACTGTTTTGTGTAGTCATGATCTGCACTTATAAAGAAACGATTTAGAAAATTAGTTACAAAGCTGAACGAGCGCAATGTTCACACAGTCTTCTTCAGGAGCCCAGTCACTTATCGGTTAGCAGCATTTGTCTCAATTCGGCAATAACTCAGTTTTTTTTTTTTTTTTTTTTTTTTTCAGATAGCAACGTTGTCTCAAATCGGGTTTAAGAGTCAATCAGGTTATCAAAGTCTTATCAAGTTAGCAAATGTCTCATCCGGTTTAGCAATGTCTCAGCTGGTTGTATCACGTTAGATTATAGCAAGCAATGTCATTTATCACCCTTTCAATCAATAGTGTCCATAAAACTTTTCTTTTCTATTGGTATCTCTTCTTCTTCGTTCTCGAGGCTAAGAGATACAAATTCGTCAGTCCAATCGTCATTGACTACATATGCCCATTCTGGACCGGAATATCTCCTGTTTGGTATCCTTTTCCTTTTCAATTTTGCATCTCTCTTCGATTCTGCCTCACTGGTACTTTCCTCTTTGGCCAAGTCTTTTTCTTCACTTGGTGTTGGTACCACGACAGACACTTCCTTTCTTTTCTCTTTCACTCTTGGCCTTTCACTGTCGTTCAACTTTTCTCTAGTTCTTAATTTTACTGGTGATACACTTGGTCTCCTCTTTGCACTGTGTCCACTTGATGGACCTGCGATCTCTTCTGAGGAAGTTTGAACAGTTTCGTTCTGTTCTGCCTTGTCCCCTCCTTCTGGGGAGTCAATCAGGTTTTCATTTTCTTTTTCTGTACCGTCTGCTTCTGGGAAAGCCCTCCTCTAATCAGGCTCTCCTGCTTCTTCACCTTTTTCGAGCCCTTTGTCACCGTTACTTTCTTCAGGCTCTTTGTCACTTTCAGCTGCTTCAGGCTCTTTGTTACCTTCAGCTGCTTCAGGCTCTTTGTCACCTTCAGCTGCTTCGTCGCTGTCTGAGGTTTCTCCTTGGTCTTCCCCAAGTGAATCGGTTGTTTCATCCTCAGAGAATATTTCTCTCTCTTCAATTTCTGCCTGTTCGCTTCTAGTTCTGTTTTGCTCTGTCTCAGCGCTCGGCACTTTGTTATCAGGTACTGGCAGTTTCAGCGCTTCAACTTCCTCATCTGTGGGACACAACACTTTCTTTGTATGACTGGCGTGAATCCAGTTGGGAACTCCCGCACACTTCACAGCGGTAGTGGTCGTCAGGATCACTTGGAAAGGGCCTTTCCAACGGGGTTCCAGACACGACTTCCTCACGTGCTTCTTTATCACGACCCAGTCACCTGCTTTCAGTGTGTGTCCTGGACCTTGGATCGGTGACAAGGTGGTTGCTTCCACCTGGTGAGAGAAAGAGCGAACCACGTCAGCCAGACCTTTGCAGTAGTCTAACACCATATCATCTGTAATATTCAAAAGAGCGTTTGCGGGAACTGCAGGAAGTCTCATGGCCCTGCCCATGAGAATTTCGTGCGGGGACAATCCAGTCTTTCTGTCAGGGGTGTTTCTCATTGACATTAACACCAAAGGCAATGCATCAGGCCATTTCAAATTTGTCGATGCACATATTTTCGCCATTCTTGATTTCAGTGTACCATTCATCTGTTCCACCAGTCCTGAGGCTTCAGGGCGATAGCTACAATGCAGTTTTTGCTCAATGTTCAGCGCTGCGCAAAGTAACTTTATCACCTCGTTATTGAAGTGACTTCCTCTATCTGATTCTAAAGAGATCGGGAATCCGAAACGTGGTATCAACTCCCTCAACAATAGTTTTGCAACTGTAAGGCTGTCATTTCTATGTGGGGTATGCTTCAATCCAGTGACTAAAAATGCACACAATCACCAACACATACTTCAGACCTCCATGCACAGGCATCTCAATAAAGTCCATCTGCATTCTGCTGAACGGGCCTCCCGCCCTGCCAATGTGGCTCACGTTCACAACCGTTCCCTTTCCTGGGTTCATCTGCTGACAAATGACACATCGATGGCAAATTGCTTCTGCAACTTGACGGAATCTGGGGTTAAACCAATCAGTTTTGAACAATCTTATCATGGCATCTCTCCCTAGGTGAGCCTGCCCATGATAGAACCGCGCTAGCTGCGATAAGAGACTATTTGGTAAAACAAATTTTCCTTCATTTGAAACCCATAACTCATCTGGTCTCTTTGTACATTGTGACTTAATCCAGGAAACTCTTTCATCCTCCCTGACGCTATTCTGTAATGCTTTTAGTTCATCCATTGTATCCACGACCTTCAAGGCAAATGCTTCAGCTGGTTCGAGTTCTGGTTCACTTATCAAATTCCATTCATCCCTGAGCAATATACAGTTCAAGGCACAAAATCTTGCGACTTGATCCGCATATGCATTTCCCAGAGAAACATAGTCCTGTCCTTTTGTATGAGCACTACACTTTACCACTGCAATTTCGGCTGGCATCTGAATGGCGTGTAACAATTCCCTTATTCTCTCCCCGTTTTTCACTGGGGACCCTGAAGAGGTCAGGAAACCTCTCTGTGACCATAGTTGCCCAAAGTCGTGCACAATTCCAAACCCGTACTGACTATCAGTGTAAATGGTAACCTTCATCAATGTAGACAGTTGGCATGCTCTTGTAAGGGCTACAAGCTCTGCTACTTGTGCGGAATAGACTCCTTGAAGCCAGGATGCTTCCAAGACACCTGTTACAGTACATACAGCATATCCTGCTTTCAAAATTCCCATCCCATCTCTTAGACATGAACCATCAACAAAAACAATTTGGTCATTTTCATCAAGCTTAGTATCCTTAATGTCAGGTCGGGGTTTTGTGCAAAATTCAGTCACCTGAAGACAGTCGTGCTCGACGTCCTCAGCGTTCTCAATTTCAGCATTTTCACCGGGAAGCAAGGTTGCTGGATTTAACGTAGTGCACCTTTTCAGCTGCACATTCGGTGAGCCCAGAATTATTGTTTCATACCTTGTGAGTCTTGCTCCAGTCATGTGTTGCGTTCGGGAGCGGGTCAAAAGTATTTCAACTGAGTGAGGGACCATGACTGTTAATGGGTGTCCCATCACTATTCCTTCGCTCTGAGTGAGGCTGATACCAACTGCTGCTACGGCGCGCAAACACCCTGGCAGTGCTGCTGCGACCGGATCCAAAGTAGCTGAAAAATACGCTACTGGTCTGTTTATGCCACCATGGGCTTGGGTCAAGACAGACAAAGAACATGCATCACGTTCATGACAAAACAATGTGAAAGGCTTTGTGTAATCAGGCATACCTAAAGCTGGAGCCCTGCACATGCATTCTTTCAATTCAATAAAAGCATCCATCTCATCTCCTTTCAGCTCAATTTGATCCAAGGCATCCTTCTGGGTCAGTTTCAGTAAAGGCTTTGCTAGAGTTGAAAAGTTGGGAATCCACTGGCGACAGTAGCTCACCATCCCCAAAAACTTCCTCACCTCCCTCCTCGTCTTTGGTGGACTCATTTGAAGTACACTTGTTATTCTTTCCTTCATTATTCTCCGTGACCCTTTCTCTATTTGATGACCCAAGTATTTTACTTTCTTCTGACAGAACTGCAACTTTGAAGGAGACACCTTGTGTCCATTCCTTCCCAGATGGTTCAGTAGAGCAATGGTGTCGGCTGTGCAGCCACTTTCTGTCTTAGATGCAATCAGTAAGTCATCAATGTACTGTACTAGGGTTGACTCGAATGGCAATTCTAACGCTTCCAAGTCTTTCTTTAGAATCTGATTGAAAATTGACGGTGACTCCGAAAACCCTTGAGGAATTCGACACCAACTGTAAACTCTGTCTAAGAATTTGAAACAAAAGAGAAATTGGCTGTCCTCATGAAGAGGCACTGAAAAGAATGCTTGTGACAAGTCGATGACTGAGAACCACTCGGCATCGCAAGGGACTTGAAACATTATCACAGCTGGATTCGGTACTACAGGGCAGCATTTAATTATGATGTCATTTATTTTCCTCAAGTCCTGCACAATTCGAAACTTTCCACTCGGCTTTATTAGTCCCATGATTGGTGAATTACATGGACTGCTTAACACTTCTTTCAATACTCCCTGTTTTACAAACTCGTCAATGAGTTGGGCGACTTTCATGAGGGTGTCTTGTGCCATGTGGTATTGTGGGGTCTGGGGAAAGGTTACATTGGGTTTTACGGTCACTTTCACTGGTTCCACTCCTCTCACCAATCCCACCTCTTTTCCTGTCATATCCCACACTTCCTTTCCGACTGTTTCCCGTAATTCAGCTGGAATATCTGCTTCAGTTATCATCGGAAAAAGGTTAATCAGAGGATATTCTTCATCGACAGTTTCCATCTCATCCCCTTCTACACTGTCCTCTTCTTCCCCATCACTGCTCGTCTGAATTCTAATTCCATCGTGCGAACACATAATCGAACATCCCAATTTGCACAATAGGTCTCTCCCTAACAGTGCTATCGGGCTTGAGTCACATACCACAAAATTATGTAACCCTTGATAGTTACCAAATCTGACTGGTACTGGGTCTGTGATTGGGTTCGTCAGGTGCCTGTTTGCTACTCCCACTACTTGAACTGTTCTCCCTGAGAGTGGCAAATTTGGTACTTCAATGCTCCTAACAGTTGAACGTGTGGCTCCTGTGTCAACCAAGAATGAAACACGATGACCCATAACTCTTCCCTCCACATATGGACCCTTTTGATCAACTTCCAAGGATGCTGCAAGCACACAATTTCCCTCCTCATCTGAACTTTCACTCTCCCATACATTGTTTATTCCATTCTCACTGTGTAATGGGAACTGTTGTACGGTGCCATTTGTACTCATCACCTGACCCGAGACCTGTGGAGGAACCATCGCTTGCTGCTGACTCACTGGTGCCAAAGGTATTTGCATTTGCTGATTAGGTACCATGGGAAACTGCTGTTGCATTGGCTGCATTTGCGTCATCTGCATACGGGGCATCTGCATCTGCTGCGGCTGCATGGGCTGTAATCCCTGCAGCTGATTTATGGTCTGAAAATTTGGGTTTGGACCTCTCATTTTCGGTACCCTCATTGTCTGGAATGCATTGACATCATTGTTTTGCTGACCAACACCTGCACCTTCCTGCACCACCATTGGGCACTCGCGTTTCCAATGTCCGACGATTCCGCACACGTGACACGGCATCACCCTTTTCATTGCCTGCACACCATTTGGAATCGCAACAGTGTTCAAATCCGGACCATTACTCCCAAAGCCTCCTCTGCCTCTGCCTCTCGCCTGTGGCTGAAACACCATATTTCCCTGCGGCTGCGGCTGCGGTATCTGCTGTTGGAACCCTTGCAACCCTTGCAAACCTGTCTGAGCTGCTTTAAGTTGCATCACCATCACTTTCTCTTTCAACCTTTTCTGTTTCACTTCAATTTCGTCGCTACAGTATTTCGCATAATTCAACACCTCATCAATAGGTTTCGACTGCCAACAAATCAAATGCGTCTTTATCATCTGACTTATCTCTGGTCTCAGCCCTTCCACAAATCTAAACACAAAATGAAGCATGTCCTTCGCCTCTATTGTTTCCGTGCCACTGTAGTTCTTGAACGCCTTCAACAACCTCTCATAGTAACCATGAATCGACTCTTTAGCCTCTTGGGCAGTTCGATCAATCTTCTGCCAATCCACATTTTTCGCGGCAACCTTCGTCTTCAAATGCTCAATCACCTTATAGTACAAGCTCATCACCATAGGTGATGGTGCACCCGTATCCCTGTCTCTCTCTGGTTCACTTGTCGGCCAACCTACAGCCCTTTTGCAGTCTTCCCACAAATCTGCCGGAACCACAATCTCAAAGAGGGTGTTCAGGTCTTCCCAAAGACATTTTGCAAGCTTCACAAACCTATCCGTCTGTTGATACCATTCAATCGGTTTCTCTCTCAGTTTGGGAAAATCATCCGTAAAAGACTGAATGTCGCTTCTGTGCCACGGTACATGTATTAATTTTCCCCCTGCTGTCTCCCTCATTGGTAACATGCTTATTGCATCACTACTCTGTGGTCTTTTCTCGCTGTGCTCTGGGACACTGTCTTTCCTCTTTTCCTTTTTCTTTGCCCACCTGCTTTCCCATTTGTCTAAGCACCTCCACACTTGTGCACTCTGCAGCAATTCTCTAAGGTGCGTTTTCATGCCTGCTGACCTCATGTGTTCAAAGTCTGTGGTCCCGAAATCCAATCTATAGCTCCTGCTCAAGTGTTTTGTCTTGTCTATCTCAACCCCGTTTTTGTCAGCTATTTCTTGCAACCTTCTATGTACCTTGTTCACTTCTCTTGTAATCTTAGGACATAGATACCTCAGCTCTTCTTCCGAGTAGGACTCTAACCTATTCACCCATAGTCCCTTCCACCAATTCTTCTGCTTCCATGTTCAACCTTACCCTATTCAGATAGTCTTCTCCTTTCCCACTGGCTGAGCTTTGTGTGGAATTCAGACTGTTGAACCACTGTGTCAGCTGTTGCGCATTCAACCCCATCAGTGTAGTATTCACATCGACTGCCATTGATGGTTGCGGCAACTTTTCAGTGTTCGATGATAACGGTATCATCAGTGGGGGACTCGACCTCACCACTGTTGACTGAGCACTTATGGGACTAAACTCCATCAAGGACCCAGATCCAGTTGGCAGAGCCGCTATCGGAGTTATCTCTGGAGTGTTTTGTATGCACCTCCTTTCCGTCCCACTCTGTACCATTGATCCTTGACCGCTCATACCTGAGTTAGGCTGAATGTACAAAGGTACCGGTGGGCCTACAGTAATGGGTAGGGATATCGCATCTGGGTTCTGTCCATTCCCCATGTTCTGAGGCTGTCACGACTCACGTGCTGCTTGCGCCTGGAGTTTGCAGATCTTGAGGCGTGGATCTTGAGGGTTCGACTTTGGCCCAAAAAGGGGCGACTCTTTCTGGTAGCCACGGTGCTGTAGGCGAGGAAACGCCAAGGACAGACCGTGACCGTGAGAAAGTAGCGCCAGAGGGAAAAACCCCTTCAGAAGAAGAGGAAAAAACCTCCCAGAAGATTCGCAGGGGATTCCTGGAACAAGAACAGAGGAACAGGAATCAAAGGAACTGACGTAACACAGAAATGGCGAAATCCAGAGCCAAGGGCTAGGAAATCAGGAGCGAGGACACTAACTGAAACAGAGAGTGTTGCAGCGCAAAGAGGAAAAGAAAAACCACCCTTAAATACCATAAAACAGGAAGTGACCCACAGGAAGAAAAAGGACACCATCTTGAATAGGGAAAAGTAGATAGAATAGACTGGAGCAGAAACCATAGAGAATAGGGAAGGAGGAATGCTGGGAAGACAGAGGTAACCTGGGAAGGGGAAAAGACATAAAGGACAGAGGAGAAAACAGACCCAAAAAGGAAGAAAGACAGAAAAGAAGAAAAAGGAGCCCCAAACAGGTAAGAGGGGTCAGGAGACCCCAACAAGACGGAGGGAGAGCGCAGCGCGAGGCCCCTAGTAAGTCCTGGGGCCTCGCAGGGTGCAAGAAAGGCTCGGGGCGCGCCGCGTCTTAGAGACGCGAAGCGAGGCCCGAGCCGAACGCGCGGCTTGTGCCGAACGCTCGGCTCGCGCCGCGCGGTGCGGTGCGACAGTAGGCCCCCCTCCCGAAGGCCCTGGTTTGAAAGGAAATAAACGGTGAAAGCGCTGAGTCAGAAGAGGAGCATGAACAGAAGACGCATCTTCCCAAGAACACTCACTGAGAGGATAACCCTTCCAATGAATCAGATACTGCAGACGGGTGTGAAAAAGACGAGAGTCACAAATCTCCTGAACCTCATATTCAGGAACATCATCCACTAAGACAGGAGGAGGACAGGAAAACTGACGGGAATACGGATCTGGTACATAAGGTTTGAGTTGGGAGACATGGAAGACTGGATGAATCTTCCATGTGTGAGGCAAGTGAAGACGGACAGTGACAGGATTAAGCAACTGGAGAATACGGAAAGGCCCATAATAGCGAGGTGTGAATTTGTTCTGAGAAAGACGTGAGGGTAAGAATTTAGAAGAAAGCCAAACTTTATCCTGTGGATGGTAGTCCGGAGTGGCCCTACGTTTCTTGTCTGCTACTTTCTTCATATATCTCTTGGTGTGTAAGAGATTAGAACAAATCAGTCTATGGATTTGTAGAAGACGTTTGGAAAAATGAGTAATAGCGGGTAAGGGAGTGGGAGACAGAGAAGAAGTAGGAAAAGAGGTAGGATGAAAACCATAAGAACAGAAAAAAGGAGTGGTCTTGGAGGCACTATGGACTGAGTTATTATAAGAGAATTCAGCGATAGGGAGATAAGTGTTCCAGTTGCTTTGAGTTGAGTTGCAAAAACAACGAAGGTATTGTTCTAAGCCTTGGTTCAGACGCTCGGTCTGTCCATTGGTCTGAGGATGGAAGCCCGATGACAGAGCTCTATCGATGTTTAGTGTCTTACAAAAATACCTCCAAAACCGGGAAATGTACTGAGGTCCTCTATCAGATATAAGAGTATGAGGAAGTCCATGAAGACGGAAGATATGTTCAATGAATATCTGGCTTAATTCTTGGGATGTAGGTAGCTTTTTCAAGGCAGTGAAGTGAGCCATCTTAGTAAAAGAGTCCACAGTGACCATGATTACCCGGTTTCCTGCTGAGAGTGGTAACGAACACATGAAATCGGTGGAGATGGTGTGCCATGGAGTTGGCGGAACCGGCAAGGGCTGGAGTAAACCCGCAGGTCTGGTTCGGGGAATCTTGACTTGAGCGCATGTGGGACAAGCCTGAACGTATGTTTCAATATCCTTTTTCCAAGTAGGCCACCAGAAAAATCGTGATAACAGTTCTTGTGTGGCCTTGATGCCTCTATGACCAGCAACCGGTGAATCATGACACATTTGTAATGCCTTTTCTCTCACTCTGTTAGTGGGGATGAATAACAGATCGTGATAATAATAGTATCCTTGTCTCTTATGTAAAAGAGGCCTTAAGTTCTCTATTTCATCATCAGATAGATTGGGGTACTCCAGTTGTACCTCCTCCAGAAAAGACTGGGCTACCCCAATGATCTTACTAGGTTCCAGTAGGGGTTGAGCTGGGACAGGAGTACAATCTGGATAACGACGCGATAGAGCATCAGCCAGAATGTTTTGGGAGCCAGGAATATATGTAATGTAGAAATCATACTGGCTGAAGAAGAAGGCCCAACGAGCTTGACGACTATTTTGGCATACGAAATTTCGTAAACATTGTAAGTTTCGATGGTCTGTTCTCACTTCAAAAGGTTCCTTGGAACCCATCAGAAACTGCCTCCATTCAATACAAGCTGTTTTCAGAGCCAACAATTCTCTTTCCAATACTGAGTAATGTTGTTCTGCAATAGAGAGTATATGAGACAAATAGAAAACAGGATGTTCAAGACCATCGTCCTCTTGTTGTTGGAGTAGAACGGCACCAATGGCTTTTTCAGAAGCATCAGTGACGACAATAAATCGTTTGTTGGTATCTGGATGTCTTAAGATGGGAGCTTGTGTAAATGCCTTCTTTAATTCCTGAAAAGCTATTTCAGCAGTTTTAGTCCAGACAAACCCTTTAATAAGATTTTCCTTCTTTAAAGTGTGAGTTATATGGCTAGTTTGTTTAGCAAAGTCTGCGATGAATTGTCGATAGAAGTTCGCCAATCCTAGAAAGCATTGTGTTTCTTTAATGGAAGATGGAGAAGGCCAATCTAGGATAGCTTGTACCTTTTCTTGATCCATGGCTACTCCTGTGGTACTTAAATGATATCCTAGATATTTGACTTCCGTCTGGTCAAACTCACACTTTTCGGGTTTGCAAAATAGTTGATGTGCCCGGAGTCGTTGAAGGACTTGTTTAACATGGGAAGAATGGAGTTCGGGATTTCTGGAATAAATAAGAATATCATCAAGGTAGATTACAACTGTCTGATTCAGGAGATCCGAGAATACTGAGTCCATAAATCTCTGAAAAATTGCCGGGGCATTAGTAAGATCGAAAGGCATTACCCTGTATTCAAAGTGACCAAATGGAGTCCTAAAGGCCGTTTTCCACTCATCTCCTTCTTTAATGCGTAAGAGGTGATAGGCTCCCCGTAGATCTAGTTTGGTAAACCGTTGGGCCCCTCTGACTGCCTCTAAAATGTCCCTTATGAGAGGCAAAGGATAACGATCTTTAATAGTTATTTTATTCAGGCATCGAAAATCCAGGCAAGGGCGAAGGTCCTTTGTCTTCTTGGGTACGAAAAAGAGAGGAGCCCCGGCCGGAGAAGACGATGGAACAATAAGACCACTTTGAATATTTTCATCCAAATACTCCTTTAGTACTTCCTTTTCAGTTTCCGTGAGGGAATACATCCTGCCAAAAGGAACGATAGTGCCAGGTTCCAAGGGAATAGCACAATCGTAATCTCGATGTGGAGGTAACACAGGTTTGGAAGGTTTTTGGAAGACATCTTGAAAATCCAAATAGTGTTCAGGAACTCCTTGGACTGTATTTATGGTCGAACCGGTGGTACCCTCCGTGATTATTGACCTCTTAGGCGACCAATACTTGTCTGAAGCAAAACAGTGCTCGTGACAGAACTGTGAAGACAAGGAAACCGTCCGGGTAGCCCAGTTCACATATGGATTATGTCTGATGAACCACGGGATTCCAAGAATGATGGTATGGTTGGGGGAAGTTATAAGATCAAAGGAAATGTGTTCCTGATGGTTACTGATCTGTAGATTCAGCATCAGGGTAGTTGTATCTACTGGACCCGATGATATCAAAGATCCATCCACCGTGTGAACTTGTTCTGGAACCTCCTTAGGTTGTATAGGAACTTGTTGAGTGGTGGCCCACTTCTTATCCATATAAATGCCACTAGCTCCACAATCTAGTAGTGCCATAGTCTTCTCTTGACGGCCATCAGGTAATTGTAACATTACTGGTAAAATGAACAAGGATGTGGTATTGTCGTTGAAAGAACTGATGGAAGGTATAGCTGCTAATCCCGTCCCCTCCCTTCTTACAGAGGACGGGAAGCGGCGTTTCCCGATGGCCTTGATGGACGTACTGGACAGGTACGCAGTATGTGGCCGGCAGATCCGCAGTATAAACACAAACCCTTCTTTCGTCTATCTTCTCGTTCGCTAGGGGAGAGAGGGCCTCGAGTTGTATCCACCTGCATGGGTTCTCCTTCGGTGTCTCTGACAGGAGGGCGAGGTTCCTCAGAACGATGCAGAAAAACTCGTGAGGTGCTTGGTTGAAAAGACCCTCTGCTCTTTCTCTTCTCTGCTCTCCGTTCCTGAAGGCGATACTCGATGGAGAGGGCTTGATCCATCAGGCCACGAAGATCTTCCACTCTGGTGGAATGTACTAGTTCGTCTTTGATTTCTTCTTTGAGTCCTCTACGAAACAAAGTCACCAAAGTACGTTCCACCCAGGTGGTCTCTGCCGCTAGTTGACGAAAGCGTGTAATGTATTGAAGGACATCTTGTGAACCTTGATGAATATCGCATAAGGCCTCTTCTGCTGAAGCCTCCAATCCCGGACGACTAAACATCAGCTTGAAGCGGTTCACAAAGGCGGAATAATCCGACAATACCGGATCGTTAGATGATACCATCGGGGTTGCCCAGGCCAAGGCAGGACCAGATAAGGCACTGATGAGATAACCCACCTTTGTTCTGTCATGGGAGAATTGGGTGGGTCGGAAGGCAAAGTACACTGTCAAGGAGTCAAGGAACTCTCGCAGCTTGGTTGGTTCACCCGAAAAACGATGGGTAGAGGCGGAGAGCGTCGGGACATCACCACTGCGGAAAGCCAAGGCCTGTCGCAGCGCAGCATTCTCACTGCGTAGTTGCTGTAATTCTTGAGCTTGTTGCTGAATTGTAGTTAGCAGAGCTTGATCCGGATCCGCAGCAGCTACCACAGTGTCTTCCATGGTGTTAGAAGACGTCGGGATGGTTGGGCGCTGCAATCTGTCACGACTCACGTGCTGCTTGCGCCTGGAGTTTGCAGATCTTGAGGCGTGGATCTTGAGGGTTCGACTTTGGCCCAAAAAGGGGCGACTCTTTCTGGTAGCCACGGTGCTGTAGGCGAGGAAACGCCAAGGACAGACCGTGACCGTGAGAAAGTAGCGCCAGAGGGAAAAACCCCTTCAGAAGAAGAGGAAAAAACCTCCCAGAAGATTCGCAGGGGATTCCTGGAACAAGAACAGAGGAACAGGAATCAAAGGAACTGACGTAACACAGAAATGGCGAAATCCAGAGCCAAGGGCTAGGAAATCAGGAGCGAGGACACTAACTGAAACAGAGAGTGTTGCAGCGCAAAGAGGAAAAGAAAAACCACCCTTAAATACCATAAAACAGGAAGTGACCCACAGGAAGAAAAAGGACACCATCTTGAATAGGGAAAAGTAGATAGAATAGACTGGAGCAGAAACCATAGAGAATAGGGAAGGAGGAATGCTGGGAAGACAGAGGTAACCTGGGAAGGGGAAAAGACATAAAGGACAGAGGAGAAAACAGACCCAAAAAGGAAGAAAGACAGAAAAGAAGAAAAAGGAGCCCCAAACAGGTAAGAGGGGTCAGGAGACCCCAACAAGACGGAGGGAGAGCGCAGCGCGAGGCCCCTAGTAAGTCCTGGGGCCTCGCAGGGTGCAAGAAAGGCTCGGGGCGCGCCGCGTTTTAGAGACGCGAAGCGAGGCCCGAGCCGAACGCGCGGCTTGTGCCGAACGCTCGGCTCGCGCCGCGCGGTGCGGCGCGACAGAGGCATGTTCATTCCCACACTATGGGTCATCATTGCCGGCATGCCCGTCTGACTCCCCGTCATCTGAGCATGTGCGTTTCCCCCCTGCATCTGCTTTTGAGGCATCAAAAACTGGGTTGATTCAGCTTGTGCCAATGTTGGGTTGCGACCATTTTGTACTCCCATTACAGTTGGATCTAGAATCATTCCCGTACTGTTGTCACTGCTGTAGTACCTTGGGACCTGCGGCTGATAATTTTCTGCTGTTTTCAATATAGGCACATCTGGATATATTCTCCTAACCTGCGGTATCTGCGGGGTGAACAGCAAACTCGGGTCCTTAGATCCCGATGGCGTTTCTGAACTCGGAGTTTCATTATTCTGTACCGGTGCCGGAGGGGCAGAACTGGTACTTGGACCTTGTCCACTCTCTGCATAAGGTGGTGGACGGTCGTTCAGCAATTGCATGATTAACTCCTCATCCTCTGACTCCTCTTCTCTCCTTAACTTTTCCTCGTCCTCTCTATCTTTGGAACACCTCCTGTTTGTCTTACAGGTAGCCTCCTTGCCTGTCGCCTCTTCTTCCTTAGCAATTGCGGGAAACAATTTTATCCCCTGCAATATATCTGACCTCCACACCTTCTGTGCATTATCCCACCTAGCGTCCGCTAGTGCCTTTTCTACCTTTCTTATCCTGGTCTCGAACTTCTTTTGCTGTTGCTGTCTAGCCATTAGTTCCCAAATCGCTAGAGCCTCAAACTGTGCTGGCCTTGGAGGTACCTTCATGTCGTACATCGCAAATCTCAAATTCTCTAGGATCCTTATATTGAATGTCCCATGTATCGGGAACGCTACGCTCCCATGTCTCTCTGTCAGCTTGTGCCATTGCTTTAGCCAAAGGCACGGAGCTACCCCACTTTCCTCCATTACAATGTAAGCTGGTGTACCTTCGGGTGGCGTCTCCTCTCCTACGCTCGCTTTAATGTAAGACTCCCCCTTCATCGCACTCTTTAATGCTTTAAAAAATTTCATTTTCTCGTCTTTTATTTCACAAAGTTTGTAATCAATAAGTGACTTTTATTCCCGGGATACTCTTCGCTTGCCTTTCCCCTTCCAATCGAGCCCCACGGACTGCGTCCAATCCGTGCGCGGCCCTTCTTTGCAACCAACCTATCCCAGCGCGGCTCCTAGTGACGTCACACTCACACACACTGCGGCTGACAAAGCCTCGCGGCTAGTCCTCCTTCACTCAACTCCTCTCGTAACAACTTCTGGCATGTATCGCGAGCAACCAAATAATAATAAAACAGATCTGTCGGTTTACTACAGGAAGGGTAACACAATCGCTTCAGGACCTTAGGGATTTTTCACTAGCCTCGGCAGTTATTCCATCTTTCTCGGTCCCCACTTTCGCAAGCAAATCCTGACCCGCAGACTCTGCTCTCAACTTGTCAATGATCTATTCTAGTGCACTTAGAATTTGTCAAAGCCCGAAGTCGAAGTTTTCTTTCACTCCCTTAACACACGTACCGACTCGTTGACCACGCCCGGTCAACCTACTAAACCGACCAGACCACAACATAAAACAAGTGTCTCATACACTTTTCAACATACTCCGGAGTCTCTTGACCTCGCAGGGCCCGTCTCAACAACAACAACCACGTGGACCTTTTTCTGCACAAAGCGCCACATGCACATGAAGTTCGACGACTTCCCTACTCTCACACTCGGAGTCGCACCTCCGCTATTCTCTAAAATCCTCGCAACCTTTTCAAACAATCTGCGGCAATAAACTGTGCAAGCGCAAAACCCTGACTTCACTCATACCGTCACTAGTACCGCCAACGCCGATTTCACACCTCCATTCTCTCCATTCGCAAGCTCCGAGATCCCGGGAAAGTCGCGGGGGACTTAGGGCATCATCATTCTCTCAATCTGTTTTACCCAAGAAAAATCTAATTCAACACCATATACCTTTCGAGTGGGGTCCCAAAAGTCGAAACCATCCTCTGCTACCATCTACTGATAGAGCGTTCCCTCCTAATAAATTACCTGTATTTGGACGCTCTTAGGTCGATGAATCTTTTCACCAAGTGGGGCTCTCTTCACCCGAGATTAGTCAATTTAATCAAATCAATAATCAATAACGAACATAAGCAATGCCCTGATCAACATAACACTTCACAATTAATCCAGAAAACATTTCGGCGAACCATGACCTTTCGGCCATGAATAACCACACCAGTTTATTCAAAGTTATTGAATTTATTTCCCTATATTAACAAAGCTAGCACAATATAAATGTGTCTCAACACCAAATGATATATGTAAATGAACATTAATAGCTGTCCATAACGGCGAAAAAGATTCAATCTATGCAGCATTTGAATAACAATGCATTCAATAATAGCAACGCAAACCACTAAAACTATAATCTGTAATGAGCTAATTGCATACATTAGTCAGCATAACAAGGTCTCAAATTGCATCTGGCAACAAATGAATCCTCCTCTAACCTCAAATTAGCATCTGCATGTGGGACTTCATGCAAAAACAATTTAGCAACATTGATTTTGAAAACTCCTAACTAGGGCTCTTATCAAAAATCAGCAGTTGGTTACCTAAAAAGAAACACAATGCAATTGTACAATTTCCTTTCATATTTACCAAATTCAATCAGCATTCAAGGAAGTCTTCGTCTCACAGGTACCGGTTTCCGATCAGCATAGGACGGGGCAAAGGGGCAGGGTGGACGGGGCAATTACCTCACAGCGGCAAGATAAAAGGACAAAACTATTACTTTATGCAAAGGCACAGATCAAAGTTAAAGTCTCTAGGGCGAGAATTTCTTAAAGTCTCTTTCTCTCGATTAGAGAAAGCATCAAAGTCTCATTCAAAATGGCGTCGAACATCAATTGGCATCGTAGAAGATGGCAAAATGACGAAGTCGGCAAGATGGGCCATAATGGCTGCAATGTCCTGCAAATGGCTAATGTCCAAGGTCTAATGTCTAATGGCTAATAGGTAATGGCAATGGCTGATAGCTAAAATGGCTGCCTTCTTCTTGTGCACCGGGTTTAAATAAACAACAGTTCAAATCCAGTAGGGTCTTCCATTGGAGGGTTCATAGGTTGGCTTCAAATTGTCCAATCTAAAACAACAATTCACAAGCTTCTACCTAGGCATACATTATCCTTGGAGTCGGGAACGTAAGTTGCAACATATTTTACCAATTAACTCACTTTCAGAGCTTCCATTGTCCGCACCTGCAGATTGACCTTGGAGCAAAGAAGAAGATGCCAGGCTGGCACGAAACCTTAAAGATAAGCATGTGAACCGATCTCACTGGAAAAGTACAGCTTCAAGCAGGAATACACGTTTATTAGCACATTAGAAAAACACGAGCATCTAAACCATGAGACAAGGCAACTAGGCCGAAGCCTCCACTAAAGTTATGCTAAGCTAAAACATTTCAAACAAGCAAATCATAGCACACGTTTACGGTTATGTCAGATTAGTACAATTCTAATACATCATGTTATATAAAGCACGCTTATAAATGTTGGCGAACTACTCTGAGGGCACATTTGTCCCCGTACAATCTTTATTAGTTCGGTTAAAGTCACACTTGATTATTGCGGCACTACGTTTATGCGCTAATAAATGTAAAACCTTCATTTCTGCGTCATCACCATCTAAGGTGAAATGGCTAGCCAGATGGCATGAAGGACATAATCTTAAATAACTAGCTAACATGAGGATTGTGGATCCTACTAAAACTCTCCTCCTCTATTTATTAAAAAAACACAGTGACAACCAACACATACCTAGATTGACAAAAGTAGTGATTATTTGCAGGCCCAGATATTTCATAAGACTAAAACTACATGCCCATATTCACATTCTATTCCACTTAACAGCCCAATAGGTCAAGCATATTGTTGCTGCGTATTGAAGAAGGCAACCCAGCTGATAAAAGATGATTGTTTTAAAGAGTGGCAATGGTTAACTAGGTAAGAATGGTGGATATATTAGGTTTACCACCAACACTATTCCTGGTGAATGGTAAACTAAGGAGGATACTGTAGTAACCATGGAAAGCTAGAGAGACACAGCCAGCACCCCACAAACCTTTTTCACTTGTTTCACAGTGGGATGAGGAAGTTTAATAATCTCCTGGTTTTCTAAATGTTCAATACACACAAATACCATTATCTCGTGGCTGTTAATGCATATAAAGAGTGGAAGAGAAGTGGCCAAAAGGTGCCTAAGAGATGCACTGGAAAGCTGGTGGGCACCACCGTTAGAGTGATGAAAACGATGCCAGTAAATGATCTAAAGGTGAATACATTCTGCTTCAAAGAGAAGAACAGTAGGGCATGAGGAGGTATTCAGTGGCAGAGAGGTGGAGTGATATACTATTGACCTTTGAGCACTGTTAGACCTGCCTGTCGACGAGAATTGTGGTTGCTGCTTAAGAAGGGGTTTCACCCCACTCAACCAGTTACCAAATGTCCTACAAACACCATGAACAGAATAAACACACAATTTAGAAAAAAAAATTGGGATTGGATGAGGCAAAGAACCAAAGAAAGTGAAATGGTAACATCGAGCTGGGAGACAGATGGGCAGAGGAATCTGGAAGAGGAAATGCAGAAATCAAGAGTTTGTCGAGCGTGAAAGCACTCTAGCCTGCTGTAATCTCTCTGTGGGCTTTTAACCACACCCACCACATGCCACTCAGTTTCGTTGGTTTGCGGGCTTGCCTTTTCAAAATCGGTTGCTTTCGTTTGTGGAAGGCATGCACATGTCATGCCTTTTCCGGTGTTTAGCCCTCTCGAGCGCACCGACCAACTACTGAAAACATATGGGGCTCCATGTTTTCCATATGACTTCTGGACTACTTTTTAAAAAATTTCCTACTTAGTGCGATCTCGCTGGGCAGTAGTCGAGCGCTTTCCATGACATCAACCCTGTTACATAGATAAATGCATAACTGCCGATATGTTGTCCTTTTGTGTATTCCTTCATGCTCATGGTGTGGCACGTTAAATCGGTTCGCTTATGTAAAACTATTACTTTTCATTTTCAATTTATGTGGCAATAAAAGTCCGGTTAGGACTTTACAATGCTAAAAGCTCTTAGTCGAGCAAATGCGAGACCCATTGCATTGAAAATTACTTCCTGCAACTTCTCAATCTCCTTTGCAAATGTCACCCCTTCATGCTGTGGCCAAGATTGTTGACTATGAAGAGCTCTAACACGCTGCTCCAGCATGCCATACACGTTAACATTTTAAACAGGCGGCGAAGTTGTTCACATACACAAAAAGGAACTAGCAGCAAATTACAGAATATGACATACTAAAAGGGGTTAAGCGATTAATATACAGGCTTGCTTTGGACTGCTTAAGAGAGAGGTATGCAAATATCGTAGTTCAGGATTGGATTTCTCATTTCTCACATGCTGTCAAAACCCTTTCAGCAACCACGGGACAAGAAGGGTTGTGGCCTTTTTTCACTGATGTCAAGCCTGATCAACTCTGGCTCTGGAAAATGTGCACCTAGTATATTCATTCTGCACTTCATGCTCTGGGTAGTGAGAGAAAGCAGTCCAAGGCGTTTCAGAACTCAGTTAGGTAACAGACACAGTAAGCTTCAAACAAAATGATTTTCTTTCTAATGAGAAAAGTTTTGTTATTCACATATAAAAACGTAATACTACACACAACAAATATTACACGTTCTACATGGTTCTAGACACAGTAATATTCAGGAGTAAATTTTGCAAAGGTGCAAGCTCGCTGAAATATGGTGCAGGCACCTTTCCTGGTTCTGTGACCTATTGGCCAACTTGTATAAGTCTCACTATTAAGGTTCTTGGAATGATTCATTCCCATTGAACTAAATAAACACTGGAGTTTTAGCAGAGGGAGAGACACAGTCAATATTCAAGTTCATGGAAATTAGGAACACAAGTGTGCAGCGTTTAATTGGGATTGAATCATGTGTTCCTGTTCACAATTACAAATGGGTGAAGGCTAGCAGTCCTGCCATCTCAAACTCTCTGCATTGGTGAATGAGTGTGGGGGCTCTAGTTTGGAGCAGCGCTGGTCTGGCAGCATTCCAAGGTCCCTCGCCTACATGAATCCTCCCACCAGTGGAGGCAGTTACAGATCTTCAATCTTATGACTTGATGTTGCAGCCTAGTCAACACCAGATCTCTGGCCTCTAGTAGACGACAGGCATGCTGTTGTCAGGCTATCTGACGCATGCTGGTGTCATTTGATGACACAAATTAACTGGCCTGTTGTAGAAGCCCATAGGTAGGGCAAGAAACCCTTTCCAGACTCGGGTCAGCATCGGTTAAATGCCCTGGTTCAGTCAATCTCCTCTAGGCAGCCCCACGGCCAGAAGAAAGACAAAGACTGGGCTTATCCTCCTCAGGTAGTATCATCATGTAACGTCAGGCATTCCTCTCTTTTAGAAGGCCTTTCCACAGCCAGACCCTCAGCTCTCCATCACGATGCACTGTCTTTAGGTGATGCCTCTCAACCCTGAGAAACTGGCTTTCAAAGACTGGCCTTAGCTCTCAGCAGTTCCGTGAGTACTCTGTGGAACATCCTATACCTTGGTCGGTGAGGAACATGGAACTGGAACTAAGTGGGATAGTTTGGGTGTCACTTTTACACATTTGTTCCAGACTGGGGATGTTGATTCCATTGAGGAAGTTCGGGAACCCGTTTAATAAAATTCCATTTCATAGTTCACTTCTTGTTCTGCAGAGCCAACACCTTTTTTGTCATAGGTGATGGTTGTGGCAGGATGCAGTGACAATGCTGGCTCCACCTGAAGCACCCAAAACATGAGCCCTATAAAGTGTGAAGACTGTGCACCTGGCTGTCATCAGTCTTGTGGAGTAGCACTCAGGAGAGGAGGCAGTCTTTGCCTAGACTCTCTTTATCAACAGATCCTGGTCATGATTGTCATGTGTGCTCGGAGACAAAATAAACAAGATACCACAAAACTTAATGCTGGGATCACCATGGCAGTGATGCAAGCCCGTAGTACCATGCGGTGTCAACGTATGCTAATTAATTATCAATTGATGTTATCAATGGCTGTTTGCCACTTGTGAAAACAAAAATGCCCTAGAAAGTTTGGAGAAAAGTACAGCACCCAATATGATACTTCTGTTTTTGGTATTTGTCAGATATGATAATTACTCCCCATTTATGACTTTTCTGTTTGCAAAAGGAAAGAAAACTGCTGATTTTGGTGATTTCCACAACAAAATCTGCATGTTCAGGTAAAAAGTAAACGTAAAAACGACTTTATATAGGCCAAAGACCAAAAACATAATATTATTCACATTCTAAACAGTACTTACGGAGACAGGATATAATCACCTTTACCAGATACCACAGATTGAAAAGTGCATAAAGGACAAAAAGGCATTCTAACAGAGGATATGATAGTATACCAATATAAAACAGTTGGCGCTACTAAAATATATAACAATTCAACAAACAGCAGCACAGAACAAAGTATAAACACAGTTTCCAGATACCACCGATTGCGCACATAATAGGCATAAATGAGGAGAACAATTTACATTTTAATAATGTGCTTAATACCATACCGGTATGAAGCAATCAGCATCCTTTGCTCACTATAAAGTGCTATATCAACTTAAGCAAAGAAGAGAAACGAACAAACAGAAAATAAGATGTAAAATATCTTAAATACATAGGAAAGACCGACTGTCTGATAAAATGCATAATACTTTGACAGCATAAACATTTTTTGCAGGAGTTAGGTTGTTTCAAATTTCTAGCAAGATTCCTAAATCTGAGGTGGAGAAAGTCTCGAAAGTATAGACCGAGCTGCAAAAATCACAAATAAAAATCCTGTGGGCAAGCGGAAATCTATTGGAGTCCAAATTACGGCACAAAGGGCGAATCCATTTGTGCCTTGGGCCAGTGTAAGAATGGCAGTAGAACAGAAAATGGTCAATGTCCTCAGATTATAACCACACAATTTGCCCTTTGGAGTAGAGAGAGTGAGGGGGCAATTTATTGGTATAGGCCCTTACTTTTTATATACAGTTAACGCGTCCCTTTATGATTAATTTACTCACTTTGGGACTCGTTTTAGGCCAATGAATCTTTTGACCCTGTTTGAAGACACCTTAGAACGAGAGAGCTAATCAGCATGTCAATCAATATGTCAATAACGTCATCAATATTTATTAAAACAATGCAATTCACCTTAGTCAATGACATTTAATGAAACTCAGAAACACCATGACTTTTCAGTCATTAATAACCACACTAGAATAATATAAGTTTTTTTGTGGATTTTATTCCCTATCGATTACAATTCTATTAGTAAGTTTATTAGTCTCAAAACCAAGAAACATCTTAGCATAGTCACAATATGGCAACTCTGATAAGATTTCATCAAAGCAAGAATCACAAACATCAAAATATAACACGGCGTCAGCATAGGTTATTCTAGCAGAGTATCATCATCACGTTATTCAACAAAGCATAGATTCGGTCATTTGTCTATTTGCGTCAGTTCACTGAACCCCTCTCAACTATCCTCTAATTAGCATCAGCATGTTGGGCTTCATGCAAAACAATTTAGTAACACCAATTTGGAAAAACATCTAGTTATGGTCTCTGTCAAAAGAAGCAATTGGTACCTAGAAAGGAAAAGCAAACAGCCAATCACAATTTCATTGTCATATAGTTACCCTCCGTTTGGGGTCAGCATTCAGGTTCGGTCTTCGTCCTCAGGACATCAGTTGATTCTCCATCAGGAATTCAGCAATCGGGTAAAAGGGGCACTTCCCTCATAAGGAGGTAATGTGTAAACGGGCAATCTAAGGGCAAGGATGGTTCTAAGTAAAATTAGCAAGTCACTAAGCAAAGTGACAAAGTCTCTGGATCATAGTAAAACACATCAGCATCTCCTAGTTCTAATTTACTTCCTGGTGTCAAGGGTTTTTATCCCCTTTTCGTTGTACATTCCCCTAAAATTTTATTGGACAAGGGGTTGCACCCCACTATCTTTAACCAATTAACTTTACATTAGGTCATTGAATTTGTCACCCCATAACAGTTCTCACTTATTTTATTGGTCCTGATGATTGACGTCTTTAGAGGGTGGAATGTCCGGTATGATTTCATAGTCTTGTGGTCCTTTGCACATCTTTGGTCAGTGGCTCCATTGTCTGTACAGGTTCAGGCGACCTTGTACTTACGACTGGTCTACAGTGTTGCATTCAGCTAAAATGTTTCTATAAGCTAGTCGAATTTCATGAGAACTGATTTACTACAGTTACATTCAGCTTCTAGTTTAGAGAAAAAAAACAAGAGTTTATGTCCTTCAGCAAGTCAGCACATTGCACGTTAGAAAAACACATTTAATATGAGAGTCAGGCAGCTAGGCCTCATCTTATGCTAACTAAAGGCCTAGTGACTTATTAGCAAACCCTTAACATATACCTATTATTATTAGTGTAGAATCATATCATAACATATCACTTTAACATCATTAGTCAGTTTCATTAGTCCCCGTATATATTGGTGGGCACATTCCAAGTGCACATTTTTGCAAAGTACATTAATATAGTTTCTAGGCGACATTATTATACATTAGTACATAAACATTTCATGTTAATATAGATTATATAAGCTACGCTCTCTCAGTCCCTCCTCTGATGACACTTGTCATCACACAAACCTTTCCCTTAACCTTTCACCTTGCGCATAATGCGCATTTCAACATCCTGTCCTTTGTGTGAGCTTTCCCAAATTTCATTAAACATTTTCTCCCTTTCATTTTCTTCATGTCTTTTATTTCGTTTTGTCAAATTTTGTTTAATTGTTTCATTAATTTTGCATGATCCCCATAACCCCAATAAACAAATCAGAACAATCAATAGACCCCCTAATATTTTTGCAAGAACCCCATTCCAAATGTTACTAAACCAATTCACTACTTTTGTAATTCCTTTTCCAACTTTCTCCCAAACTCCAGGTTCCTTCAGATCCTTCAAATCTGCACTATCTCTTGTTAGGTTAGTAAGCATACCTCTAATCTTTTTGTTATTGTCAGGAATGAACGCACAGCAATGGCGCTCGTTAAGCATCTTACAGACTCCGCCGCTCTTTGCTAAAAAAATGTCTAAAGCAAGCTGGTTTTGAAGAGTCATAGCTCTTTCCGCAGCAAGTTCAGTATCCATCAGGAGTATAGCCCCTGTGAAGTTTGTCAGCATGTTATCCACAATAGTAGACAACTTTGGAACCTTTATGGAGTTTAAGATAACCCCTACTGAAGGAATTATGGCTCCAAATTTGTCACCAACAACAGCAGCAGCTGTCTCTCTCTTTTGTCTAGTGTGTTATAATTCAGAGATTATAGGTATTTGCTTTAAGTCATCAATCTGGTAAATCTTTGGGAAAACTATCCCCAAATAACATGCCCCATACCATCCCTTTGGAAGACGGTAATAAGCATTAAGTCCACATATATAATAGATCCCAGGGATCGCTGGATCCTGTCCATTTAACATGAATGTCCATTTACTCTGAAACAAAAACACATGCCTGCATTCACTCATTCCCACAAATAAAGTGTCATGCTCAGATTTTGGCCTCTACATACAAAGCCTACCTACATGTAATGCGTCTATAGCTAATTTGCCCTGCGTCTTTGTTGCAGTGTAAGCATAATCATTTGAATGCATGCGTTTTTCGAATCCCTTTTCTAACCTTTCCTTTAGTGCTTTACGTCTATCATCAGTGTGATCTAAGAAGCTCTTCTCTACAGGCGTTAGTTAGCAGGTTAAATTATTACGGTGTGAGTAAGCTGTTCCAAATGTTAGTTTCCGCTCAAAGAAACCCCTAACTAATTTTATGCTATGTTCTTTAGCTAATTTGTTTAGAAACTCAATCACAGGTACAAAAGAAAACACTACATCCAAGTCAGAATAGAAATATTGCACGTGCTCTTGATCATAGAATCTTGTTAATAGCAAGCTACAGCTTATCCCGTAAGTTAGAGGCAAGCTATGATAAGTAACCCCTTCTTGTACTGACGAAGGAATCTTTGTGCACACATAACAATTCTTTGCATCAATTGTGTCAACATACTCTTTCAACAGGCAATAGAAGACATTAGTAGATAGTTCCCCTTTTGAATTAGTTCCCTCATGCAAGTATTTTGCATCCTGCTCAAACTTCTCCCACGGTGTTAGTGTAGCAGTCTCAGGTTTTGAAGCATTTTTAGTCACTTTCTTATCTATCCAAGGCATTCCCACAATCACACCTATAATTATTATTGCACACACAATACCTAGAATAACACTCAACCAACCACACATCCTACCCTTTTTTACTCTTACTCTTAGTGTAGCTCATGATCTGTAAAGAACCAGACAGCAGAATAATATGAAGCAAACAATCAACTTGAGGACGATATAAAAGCTCTTCTTTTTTTTTTTTTTCTTCTTATGCAAAGTCTCTCTCTCTGCGAGTATTTACAGCATTTCACTCACTCCAGTACTCTTTTGTCAAATTAGGTTTAGCAGCTTGTCATAATCGGTTTTCAAAGTCAATTCAGGTTATCAGTGTCACACATGGTAGTTTATCCGTCTCTCAGCTTTTCAGCTTTCAATTTTAATTTCAATATTTTAACACAGTCTCCTTCTAGAGTTGAATTCAGGTGCCGTAGTACCTGGTACCTCCCGATCAAAACTGAACGCCAAGAATTCTTGTTGCCATTCAGCAGTTGTTGCATACGCCCATTCAGGACTTGCGTACCTTTTGTTTCGGACTCTTTTTCTTTTCAATCTGCGTTCACTCTGTAGGTCTCCTTCACCAAGATCCTCTTTTCTGGTTGTGTCAACTTCTTCTTCAATTGTGTCTCCAGGGATCACTTTCTCTATTGCAGCATGTGGCTTCGGCCAGTTATCTCCTTTATGTGTTTTCTTCTTGCTTGGCTTTTCAGAACGTTGAGCATCACCCTCCTCTTGTGCTAGGGTGTTTTCTCTTGATGGACCTGCAATCGGCTCAGGAGGAGTCAGTTTACTTTGACTTCCCTCTGCTTCTTCTCCCTCGCCTTCAGGGTCTGTCACGGGCTCAACTTCAAACACGAATCCGTTTGCTTCTGGGAGAACCTCTCTTTGCGTCGGTTCCCCTGTTACCTCAGCTGAGATAGGCTCACTGTCACCTCTCTGGAACTCACTTTGAGTGACTGAGCCATCCTCAGTGGTCTCTCCTTCAGTCTCAGTTCCCCTTTGAATACTCTCCGGCCCTGAGACTTCCTTTTCTGCAGCTGTTGTCTTGGATACTTCAAGTTCCTCGTCAGTTGAACACGTCACCCTCTTTGTGTTACTGGCATGTATCCAATTCGGAACACCTGCACAATTCACAGCAGTAGTGGTTGTCAGTATTACTTGATATGGCCCTTTCCAGCGCGGTTCCAAACATGACTTCCTCACATGTTTCTTGACAACGACCCAGTCACCAGGTTTCAGGGTGTGAGCTGGATCACTGATCGGTGGCAGTGTCTTAGCCTCCATCTGGTGAGAGAAAGAGCGGACCACATCAGCCAGACCCTTGCAGTAGTCCAACACCATATCACCTGTGATATTTACAAGAGCATTTGCAGGTACTGCGGGCAATCGCATTGCTCGACCCATCAGAATTTCATGGGGGGATAAGTCCCGTTTTCTTGTCAGGTGTATTTCTCATTGACATCAGTACTAAGGGCAATGCATCTGGCCACTTCAGATTGGTAGCTGCGCACATTATTGCCATTCTCGACTTCAAGGTACCATTCATCTGTTCCACTAGTCCTGATGCTTCAGGGCGATAGCTACAATTCAGCTTTTGCTCAATGTTCAATGTGGCACACAAGAGTTTAATCACCTCATTTTTGAAGTGTTTGCCCCTATCTGATTCTAAAGAGATCGGGAATCCAAAATGTGGTATTAACTCTCTAAGCAACAGCTTTGCTACTGTGAGACTGTCATTCCTACGTGTAGGGTAAGCTTCAATCCAATGACTGAAAACACACACAATCACCAACACATATCTCAGTCCTCCATACACAGGCATTTCAACGAAGTCCACCTCATCCTGCTAAATGGACCGCCAGCTCTCCCACCGTGGCTCATATTTACCACAGTCACTTTTCCTGCATTCATCTGTTGACAGATGATGCACCTGTGACAGATAACCTCTGCAGCTTATCTGAATTTTGGATTGAACCAATCAATTTCAAACAATCTGATCATTCCATCTCTCCCTATGTGGGCCTGGCCAAGATAGAACCTCGCAAACTGTGACAGAAGACTGTTTGGCAAAACCATTTCCCCCTCATTTGAGACCCATATGTCATCAGCTCTTTGTACAAAGTGCATTCTCTGCCAGGAGCGTTTCTCTTCTTTACCAGCACGTCCCTGCAGTAACTTTAGCTCATCTAATGTGTCAACCACCCTTAATGCAAAATTCAAACATGTTTCATTCTCCTTTTCAGGTAACAATTCCCACTGATCTCGGAACAATATACAGTTCAATGCGCAAAACCTTGCAACTTGATCTGCATAGCCGTTTCCCATTGACACAAAATCCAGTGACTTAACATGAGCATTACAGTTCACCATGGCAATTTCAAGAGGTAACTGAATCGCATGCAACAAATCCTTAATCTTTTCGCCATTTTTCACTGGTGAGCCAGAAGAGGTCATGAAATCCCTCTTTGACCATAGTTGGCCAAAATCATGCACAATTCCGAATCCGTATCTGCTGTCAGTATAGATAGTGACTTTCAGGTTTTCAGCTGCGTGGCATGCCTTAGTGAGGGCAATTCATTCAGCCACTTGTGCAGAATAGCCTCTTTCAAGCCAGGAAACTTCTAGGGTACCGGTGATTGTGCACACGGCATACCCAACTCTCAGTACTTCCACTGAGTCTCTCAAGCATGAACCATCAACAAACATAATGAAATAATTTTCTTCTAACTGGGTATCTTTAAAGACAGGTCTTGGTTTGGTGCACAGTTCTGTTACCTCAAGACAATCATGTTCCACTTCCTCAGCATCACTAATGTCTGCATTTTCAATAGGAAGTAAAGTTGCCGGGTTCAATGCAGTACATCTCTTGAGAGAAACATTCGGAGACCCCAGTATAACAGTCTCGTATCTGGTTAACCTAGCATTTGCCATATGCTGTATCTTGGTTCGGGTTATCAAAATTTCAACTGAATGTGGAACCATTACTGTTAAGGGATGTCCCATCACTATGCCTTCACACTGTGTGAGGCTTTGACCAACTGCTACAACTGCACGCAAACAACCCGGTAAGGCTGCTGCGACTGGGTCCAAAGTAGCTGAAAAATATGCTACTGGGCGGTTTGCACCTCCATTGACCTGTGTTAAAACAGACAAAGAACATGCATCACTTTCATGACAAAACAGTAGAAAAGGCTTTGTGTAATCAGGCATACCTAAAGCTGGTGCCCTGCACATGCATTCTCTCAACTCCATGAATGCTTTCATCTCTTTTTCGGACACAATTATGTTACCCGGGACATCCTGAACTTCCTTGCCTGTCAGTTTTATCAATGGTTTAGAGATAATCGAGAAGTTGGGAATCCACTGACGACAGTAGCCCACTATTCCCAGAAACATTCCGACATCTCTCTTGGTTGTCGGGGGATTAATCTGCAGTATGGCTGTCACTCTCTCTTTGGATATTTTTCATGACCCTTTCTCAATCAGGTGACCTAAGTACTTCTCCTCTCTCTGACAGTATTGCAGCTTCTTTGGGGACACTTTATGTCCGTTCTTTCCCAAATTGTTCAGTAAGGCAATTGTGTCATACCTGCAGTCATCTTTTGTTCTGGACGCAATTAACAGATCATCAATGTACTGCACTAGAGTCGAACTGAAAGGCAGTTCTAATGACTCCAAGTCCTTCTTCAATATCTGATTGAAGATTGAAGGTGACTCAGAAAACCCTTGAGGAATTCTGCACCAACTGTACACCTTTTCCAGGAATTTGAAACTGAAGAGAAATTGGCTGCCCTCGTGAAGAGGCACCGAAAATAATGCTTGTGACAGGACCACAACTGTGAACCACTCTGCATCACACGGAACCTGAAACATGATTACTGCTGGATTTGGCACTATGGGGCAGCATTTTACCACAATCTTGTTTATTTTCCTCAAGTCCTGCACAATTCGAACCTTCCCACAAGGCCTTTTCAGACCCATTATTGGTGAATTACATAGGCTGCTCATCACTTCTTTCAAAACCCCTTGCTTCACAAAGTCCGCAATTATCTGCGCTACCTGAATAAGAACATCTTGTGTCATGTGGTACTGCGGTACCTGCAGGAACACTGAATTCAGCTTAACCTGTACTTTGACTGGTTCTACTCCTTTTATCAATCCCACTTCTTTTCCTGTCAGGTCCCACACTTTCTCTGTTACTGTTCCCTGCAACTCGGGTGGCAAGTCAAGTACTGTAAGCATCGGGAATAAAGTTATCAGAGGGTAATCTTCATTTGCAGTCTCTGTCTCAGACTCTGAAAACTGCCCATCGTCCCCTTCATCATCATTGTTTGTATGGACTTCAATCCCTTCATTGGAACGGGTAATGGAACACCTCGTTTTGCACAGCAAGGGCCATATTTATACTTTTCGACGTACAACTGCGCCAACACAGTTGTGCGCCAAAAAATCTAACGCCGGCTAACGCCATTCTGAAGCGCCATGCGGGCGCCGTATTTATTCAATGACGTTAGCCGGCGGAGCTGACAGGTGTGCGTCAAAAAAAATGACGTACACCAGGCAGTGCCGGCGTAGGGGAATATGGAGCTTGGGCGCCAAAAAATGGGGCAAGTCAGGCTGAGGCAAAATTTTCGCCTCAACCCGATTTGCGCCATTTTTTTAAACTCCCAACCCCCATTGAAATGACTCCTGTCTTAGCAAAGACACGAGTCATGCCCCCTTGCCCAATGGCCATGCCCAGGGGACTTCTGTCCCCTGGGCATGGTCATTGGGCATAGCGGCATGTAGGGGGGCACAAATCAGGCCCCCCTATGCCACAAAAATAAAAAAATAAAAATACTTACCTGAACTTACCTTGTGTTCCCTGGGATGGGTCCCTCCATCCTTAGGCGTCCTCCTGGGGTGGGCAAGTGTGACAGGGGGGGTCCCTGGGGGCATGGGAGGGCATCTCTGGGCTCCTTCCGAGCCCACAGGTCCCTTAATGCCTGCCCTGACCAGGCGCTAAAAAACGACGCAAAAGCGGCTGGACGTCATTTTTTTTGACCCGCCCACTCCCGGGCGTGATTTTGGCCCGGGAGTGTAAATACGGCGCACATGCCTCGGAGTAAATTTTTTAGACGGGAACGCCTACCTTGCATATCATTAACGCAAAGTAGGTGTCCACGCTAAAAAGTGACGCAAACTCCATGGACTTTGGCGCTAGACTCGTCTAACGCCAGAGTATAAATATGGAGTTAGTTTTGCGTCGAATTTGCGTAAAAAAAAACAACGCAAATCCGGCGCAAACAGAGTATAAATATGCCCCCAAGTCTCTTCCCAGTAGGGATACTGGACTAGAATCACAGACTACAAATTTGTGCAGTCCCTGGAAGTTGCCAATCTCAACTTGGACCGGGTCTGTAATCGGATTTGTCAAAAACTGATTTGCTACTCCTACCACTCTTATGGTACGCCCCGAAAGTGGTAATTTCGGAACCTCTGCACTCCTTACTGTAGAGCGTGTAGCTCCAGTATCAACTAGGAATGAAACCTTATGACCCATTAACTTCCCCTCTACATAGGGTCCTCTCTGATCTACTTCTAGGGACGCTTCAAGCCTGCACTCCTCACTGTCTGAACAATCATCTGACCATTCATTGTTTATTCCATCCTCACCACGCAATAGGAACTCTTGTACTGTGTTATTTTGACTCACTGTTTGGCCTGTGACCTGTTAAAGAAGCATCACCTGTTGCTGTCCCATTGGAGCTAATGGTAATTGCATTTGCTGTCTAGGTACCATAGGAACCTGCTGTTGTACCTGCTGCATTTGTGCTGGTTGAACACGAGGCATTTGCATTTGCTGCATGGGCTGTAACTCCTGCATCTGCACCATGTCATTCTGGAAGTTCTGATTTTGACCCCTCAGTTTTGGACCCCTCACATTTTGAAATGTACCAACATCATTGCTTTGTTGAACAACACCATCCTGCACCATATTTGGGCATTCCCGCTTCCAATGCCCCACGCCCCCGCGCGCGTGACATGGTGATACCTTTTTCATTCTCTGCACATCATTTTGAACCACAACAGTATTCAAATCTGGGCCACGTTTCACAAAACCCCGACCTCGACCTCTCGGTTGTGCCTGAAACATGCCATTTCCTTGCAGTTGCTGCTGTATCACCTGCTGTACTCCGTTTCCCTGCATCCCTGCTTGCGCTGCCTTAATCTGCATCAGCATCACCTTCTCTTTCAACTTTCTCTGCTTCAGCTCAATCTCGTCACTACAGTATTTCGCATACTGCGACACCTCATCAATCGGCTTTGCCTGCCAACAGATCAAATGATTCTTAATAATCTGGCTAATCTCTGGTCTCAACCCTTCAACAAACCTGAACACAAGATGGTTCATGTCTTTCGGTTCTATGCTCTCAGTGCCACTGTAATGTTTGAACGCTTTCAACAGTCTCTCACAGTAAGCATGAATCGACTCTTTGGCCTCCTGTGAGGTTCTATCGATTTTCTGCCAATTAGTCACTTTCGGCGACACTTTCTGCTTCAAAAACTCAATCACCTTATGGTAACACTTCCTCACCTCCTCAGATGATGCTCCAGTCAACTTATCCCTTGCTGGCTACTGTGTCGGCCAGTCCACACCTCTCTTGCACTCAAGCCATAAATCAGGTGGAACTATAATCTCAAACAGGGTATTCAAGTCCTCCCAGAGACTTTTTGTCAACTTCACAAACCTGTCCGTCTGTTGGTACCATTTTATTGGCTTCTCCCTCAACCTGGGATAATCATTTGTGAACGATAGGATGTCTCCCCTAGACCATGGTACATGGACTAGAACCCCTCCGGCTGTCTCTCTCATTGGTAACATTTTTATTGTCCCCGGGCACGGTGCGGCTTTAGCCTGCTTTGGTTCCGGATCATCGCTTTTTTCTGTATCTCTTTTCTTTGCCCATCTGCCTTCCCATTTCTCTAAGGCTCCCCAGATCTGCGCACTTTGCAGTATTTCTTTAAGATGCGCTTTCATTCCAGCAGACCTCATGTGATCAAAATCTTTAGAATCGAAGTCTAATCTGTAGCTTCTTTTCAATTGTTTAGTATTCTCAATATCAATGTTGTATTTATCTGCTAGGTTTGCCAACCTCTGATGTACCTTACTCACTTCTTTAGTGATTTTGGGGCACAGATACCTCAATTCTGCTTCTGTGTATGACTCTAATCTGTTCACTCCCATTGTTCCTTCCACCATTTCTGCAGCTTCTACACCCAGTCTCACAAAATTCAGGTATTCACCCCTTTCTGACCTCTCTGTGGTCACTGTAGTTGTTTGTGAAGCATTGGTCTTTTCTAACCACTTATTCAACTGTTGCACAGAAAATCCTTGTAACAAAATGTTTCCTGACTGCATTAATGGTGATTGTGACGTATTTGTACTCAGTGTCTGTGGGGCTAGCACACTTGTCTCATTGCCTCTAAAGGAGCCCCAATCGGACTGAGGTCTAGCAAAGACCTGAGTCCTTCTGCTGCTTGTTCCCTTGATGTCACTGGGTGGAGAGTTCCTATGAACACTCCTTTTATTACCTCTTGGGTCCTCACTCCCTGATCACACATGACAGGTTTACCCTGCGCATGCAGTGGTACTGGCGGACCGACAGTAATTGGTAATGATATGGCAGCTGGCATCTGACCAGGTTCCAAACCCTGTGGAGCTGTAACTCCAAAAGCTTGACTCACTGTGGCTGGTGCAGGTACTGACTGCGGTCCTGCCACTGGATTGTAACCCGGAATCAGCTGTTGCTGCGGCTGCGGCAGCAATTTCGGAGTTGGCTCAATCTGTACTAGCTTCGATCTCGTATATATCGGATCAGGCGGCACCATCAGACTAGTGTTTGTCTCTAATACTGGGACATCTGGATAGATCCTTTGAATCTGTGGCAGAGGTTGCAACTGTGTCTGCATGTCTGGTGCAGTGGGTACACTGTCACCATTTTGTATCAAAACTGTATCGCTTGTCTGCACTGTACTTGTAATTCTCTCACTCTGTGTCGAATCCTCAGGACCAGCACTAGTACTCGGAGCAGTGTCATTTATAGCGTATGGTGGCGGGCGATCATGTAACAACTGATTAAGAAACTCTTCGTCATCTGAATCATCTTCATCTACCCAAGACCTCTGAGTCTCCTTTGACTTGCTAGAACCCTTGTCTGTCTTACAGGTGGCTTTCTTTCCCTGTGTCTTATCTTCCTGGGTTATTGCTGGAAACAATTTAAGTCCGTCAACTATTCCCCTTCTCCACATTCTGCTCTCATTGTCCCACCTAGCCTCAGCTAAAATCTTTTCTGGCCTTTTCATTCTCCTTTCAAATATTTGCTGTCTTTGTCGTATGGCCATTAAATCCCAGACTCCTAATGCCTCATACTGTGCTGGTCTCGGAGGTGGTTTCTGTACACTTAACATCCACCTCAAGTTTTCTAAACTTCTTGTATTGAAGTTCCATGCTCCGGGAACACTAAACATCCCTCCTTCTCTGTTAATTTGCGCCACTGCTTCATCCAAAGACATAGTGCGACTCCTTTTTCTTCCATTACAGTATAAGCTGGAGTACCCTCAGGCGGTGTGGGCTCCCCTTCACTCGCCCTAATGTATGTATCTCCCTTCCACGCACTCTTTAAAGCCTTGAAAAACTTCATTTTCGCATCTTTTATTTTGTTTTGAATCTAATCAGAAAGTGACTTTAACTCCCAGAACACTCTTCACCCACCTATCTCAAACTGTTGCCTCTCACAGATAGCTGCCAATCCGTGCGCGACCCCTCTCGGCAACTGACCTATCCCCGATCGGCACCACCGACGTCACACGCACACACACTGCAGCTGACAAAGTCTTGCGGCTTATCCTCTCCACATACACAAAACTAACGCGATATATTGCGAGCTCCTTTAACAACAAAACCCAAATTTGCCGGTTTACTAAGGAAGGGTAGCACAATCGCTTCAGAACTTTACAGAGATTTCACTTGAAGCCTTGGCCGCTACTCTCTCCTTCTCAGCTCCCGCACTTGCAAGCAGAATTCGACCCGCAAATCCTACTCTCGACTTGTCAATGGTTCATTCTAGTGCACTTTAGAACTTGCCAAATCTCCATTGAAGGTTTCATTCACACAATTTGACTCAAACTCGATTTGTCAACCACGCCCGATTGACCTATTACACTGGACAAATGACAACATAAACTCAAGTGTCTCCTACACCTGTCAATATACTCCGGAGTCTTAGACCACAACGGGTCCGTACATCACCAACAGCAACGTGGATGATTTTTGAGCACAAAGCGCCACACTCACATGAAGTTCGCCGACTTCCCTACTCTCATAGTGCGGAATACGCCCACTCCTCTAAAACAACATTACCTGGCCTAAATTCACACAAAGTTCACAAAACACCTGCAATATGCATAAGCTGAGCAAGCGCAAATTCTACACCACACCTACTAAAACGCCGAGAACATACCCAACTCACTTAGGCAGGCTCTGAGATTCCAGGAAAGTCATAGGGAATTTAGAAACGCATCATACCTCCAATTTGCATTATCTCAAAAAATAATTTAAACAATAGACCTCCATCCTAGGGCCCCAAAGGACCTAAACCCCCCTCTGCTACCAGAACTGCTAACGCATCCCTTTATGATTAATTTACTCACTTTGGGACTCGTTTTAGGCCAATGAATCTTCTGACCCTGTTTGAAGACACCTTAGGACGAGATAGCTAAACAGCATGTCAATCAATATGTCAATAACGTCATCAATATTTATTAAAACAATGCAATTCACCTTAGTCAATTACATTTAATGAAACTCAGAGACACCATGACTTTTCAGTCATAAATTACCACACTAGAATAATATGAGTTTTTTTGTGGATTTTATTCCCTATTGATTACAATTCTACTAGCAAGTTTATTAGTCTCAAAACCAAGAAACATATTAGCATAGGCACAATATGGCAACTCTGATAAGATTTCATCAAAGCAAAAATCACAAACATCAAAATATAACACGGCGTCAGCATAGGTTATTCTAGCAGAGTATCATCATCACGTTATTCAACAAAGCCTAGATTCGGTCATTTGTCTATTTGCGTCAGTTCAATGAACCCCTCTCAACTATCCTCTAATTAGCATTGGCATGTTGGGGTTCATGCAAAGCAATTTAGTAACACCAATTTGGAAAAACATCTAGCTATGGTCTCTGTCAAAAGAAGCAGTTGGTACCTAGAAAGGAAAAGCAAACAGACAATCACAATTTCATTGTCATATAGTTACCCTCCGTTTGGGGGTCAGCATTCAGGTTCGGTCTTCGTCCTCAGGACATCAGTTGATTCTCCATCAGGAATTCAGCAATCAGGTAAAAGGGGCACTTCCCTCATAACGGGCAATCTAAGGGCAAGGATGGTTCTAAGTAAAATTAGCAAGTCACTAAGCAAAGTAACGAAGTCTCTGGATCATAGCAAAACGCATCAGCATCTCCCCCTCTCCTAGTCTCTGACTCCCTAGTTCTAATTTACTTCCTGGTGTCAAGGGTTTTTATCCCCTTTTCGTTGTACATTCCCCTAAAATTTTATTGGACAAGGGGTTGCACCCCACTATCTTTAACCAATTAACTTCACATTAGGTCAGTGAATTTGTCACCCCATAACAGTTCTCACATATTTTTTTGGTCCTTATGATTGACGTCTTTAGCGGGTGGAATGTCCAGTATGATTTCATAGTCTTGTGGTCCTTTGCACATCTTCGGTCAGTGGCTCCATTGTCTGTACCGGTTCAGGCGACCTTGTACCTACGACTGGTCTAGTGTTGCATTCAGCTAAAATGTTTCTATAAGCTAGTCGAATTTCATGAGAACGGATCTACTACAGTTACATTCAGCTTCTAAGTTAGAGAAAAAAAACTGGAGTTCATATCCTTCAGCAAGTCAGCACATTGGACGTTAGGAAAACACATTTAATATGAGAGTCAGGCAACTAGGCCTCAACTTATGCTAACTAAAGGCCTAGTGATTTATTAGCAAACCCTTAACATACACATATTATTATTAGTGTAGAATCATATCAATATATATCACTTTAACATTATTAGTCAGTTTCATTAGTCCCCGTATATATTGATGGCCACTCCCCGTGGGCACATTTCAAGTGCACTTTGTTACAAAGTACATTAATACAGTTTCTAGGCGACATTATTATACATTAGTACATAAACATTTCATGTTAATATAGATTATATAAGCTACGCTCTCTCCATACCAAAATTGAATTTAATGTATAGGCTATTGGCAAGGGGAGGGACGATCTCACCGATCAAAACCTTGAATTTGGGAAATGGTCTATAAGTCAAAATTTGAGTAGAAAAATATTCCAAATTGGTAGTTTAATGCCACTGAGCAACTAGAAAATCCCGATAGGTTTTCTTTAAAATAGCCTTAGCTTTGAATTAATGCACTCTGGAGAAGTGTAAAAGGCCTGAAGGCCTAATTTTGTGAACCATCCTTTTAGATACAGAAACCACTTATCTGTATTGGCTGAATCGAGGTTACTCATTTCTAGAGGATCCCTTCTATAGTGATCCAAATCATGAATGGATCAGAGTCCACTCCAGCATATTCACTTATTTAATGGACCTTTTGACGTTTGGCAGGTATGACCTTCAAAATGTTAATCAAAGGGATATGCCTTTATCACACTTGCAATCACATGCAGTGGTTACGTCCTGGCTCATGTGCAAAGCTTGTGACAACGTGAGAATAATCTGTCCAGATTGTAATGATGGACTTTGAGTTTTAAGTACACCTACTTCATGCCTCACTGTGTCCCCAATTCCCTCAGTGCTATGCTCCTTTTGTTCCACAATACAATTGCCCTAATATGTTGCATGTCATAGTATTATCAGTAACAATATTATCTGAAAGTAAGATTGTGCCCCAAATAATGTTTACAAATTATTAGTTCATAATGTATCGATTTTCTTATGTTAGCTAATGTAATATATTTGTGAACTATATTTAAGACACAATGGGGCAGATTTAAGAAAAGTGGAGCTACACCCAATGCCCCTTAGAGTCCCACTATCGCCACCATGTGTGCGCCATATATAAAATACTGCACACCGTTGTGGAGGGTGGAGGGCAATAGCATCAGAATTTCTGACGCTATTGATGTACTGTTCAGGGTTAGTGCCAAGATTTTTCCGCTAACCCTGAACAGTACATATGGGCCATTTATAAATAATGGTGTACTCCTTTTTAATGCCTGCTCTGAGGAGGCGTTACACACGCCGAAAAAAATTATACAAGAAATATTTTAGATTTCTTTGCGCCATTTTTTTGCCCCCCCCCTCATTGGGGGAACGCCCCCTTGCATACATTATGCCTGACGCAGGCATTATGTGGCGCAAGGGGTTACAAAGTGGCACAATGCATGCGTTGCGCCACTTTGTAAATCTGGCGGACCATTTTTGTCGAACTAATGCCACATTAGCGTAAACATTTTTTTTACACTAATGTGTTCTTAGATGGCCCTTGGCCCTCTTAAACCTGGACCAATATTTCTGCGAGCAGTGCAGCCAAGTTTTATGCCCCTCCGGGCGCTAATGTCCATGCTAGGTGGGTCCTGCCGCAATGGAGTCTGTGCCTGGAAGTGCTTGGCCCCCATTCGATGCAAGCTGGTAAGCGTCTTGCGCTGCAGGAAGTGCGGACAAGTTTTATATGCCTCCAGGCGCGAATGTCCATGCTAGCAGTGTCCTGCAGCGATGCAGTCTGGGCCTGGTAGTGCGTGGCCCCCCTTTGATGTGAGCTGTTGAGAGTACCACGCTGCGGGAAGTGTGGTCAAGTTTTATGCACCTCTAGGCACAAATGTCTGTGCTAGCGGGGTCCTGCTGCAATGGAGTCTGTGCGTGGCCCCCTTTCAATGCGAGCTGGTGAGTGTCCGCGCTGCGGGAAGTGCGGCCAAGTTGTATGCGCATCAAGGTGCGAATGTCCATGCTAGCGGCATACTGCCACGATGTAGTCTGGGCCTGGGAGTTTGTGGCCCCCCTTCAATGCGAGCTGGTGTGTAAATTAAAAACTGGATGTGGAGAACTAACTCTCCAAAACATTTCACCATAATTAGCAGAATTTAGATACAAATCTTCAGCTTCAAATACAGTGTAGCTTTCCATTTTGGAGAACGTATGTCTTGCAGTGTCCACATCCCAGTCATCTGAGAAAGCACCAGGAGTACTGATGTTATCCACAGATATTTTGAAATCATATGGTATTTGAAATGTTTCTGTGGGACCAAACATATATCAAATGTGACCTTATCACACACAATTCCATCAGAGATGGGAAATGCAAAAATGTTCACTCAAGGCAGGTCTCTTTGCACCCTATGAGAGGAAGAATGAGGCATTTAGCACCTCAGCTACCAGTTCAGGAGCAGCGCGTTCAGGCAGGTAATGTCCATTCAAAATTAAGAAGAAAACTGTAAGAAATCCAATCCAAATGAAGAGCAAACACAGTGAAATGGCAATCCATATATAGGACCAAGGAGAAATCAGGTACGTCTGTTTCAGCCAAAGAAGAAAATCACGTATTCCATGTACGGAAGTGTGTGAAGAATGTGAAGAGAAATTATCAATATTGACAAAATAACCAGAGGCAGTCTGAGTGAAAACAGGGACTTCACATGACAAAGAAGAACTGGTAGTCTCTTCCAAAGTGGTTGATAATATACAGTGTCATTATTTGAAATAGCAGTTCAAAATTGTAAACCCACATCTGGAGCATGTCCTGCATTGCCAGTAGCTACAGGAACTAGAGGAGATTCAGCATCTCAAGACCCCTACCTGGGATAATCAATACTTGTATTACTCAATTCCTGTAGGGAGGTCTCATGCGGGGTAGTGATAGGTGGCAGGCAACTATTTAGGAGTCATGGTGGCCTACTGTGTAAGACTGGCCACATGGTGTAGTTTGATTAGGTCAATTAAAACAAATATTTTATTTTTACAACCAGCAAGTGGAGGCAAAATCACAGTTCTTGTAGCTTAAATGCCTAGGACTGGCGCCGGGCTTCGTATAAAGGGCCCAACTCTTATTTCTCAGTAATCTTCTCTCAAGCTAGATCCCCAAGCTTAGGAATCCATATGGAAGATGCTGGTTGCTCCTTCACTTCATCAGTGGCAGAATGTTTGGTAGTTTCATTTGAGCATTCACCTCGGAAGACTAATTCCTGTAAGACTGTGACATGTTCATTGATGTCAAAAGGCATGTCTGCTGCCACTGTGCCAGAATTGTTGAGATCTGGAACGCATATCTTGATGCCAAAGCGGACCTCATAGGGATTTCGGCCTCCCAAAGATCTTCTAGGCAGATTATTTGAAGCTCTCTGGAGTCCATACAGATAATGGATCACTCTACGACCTGAACCTAATACTCTTTCTGTTAAGGACTGCTTTAAGTCATGGTTCATCCTTTCCATGATCAAATTACCCTCAGGATGATAGTGAGAGGAATAATGCACAGCAACACCCAGGTTTCCCTGGTGTCCATCTAAGCCTTAGACGCAAAGGCAAGTCCCAAGTCCTAGTGAAATGCTGCTACTGTATATGTCCCCACAAAGACTTGCAAATCTTTAGGAACGTCAGCCGATTGCTGTGGCCACACCCATAGGAATTTAGAAAAATAAATCTGCGGGGGGCATGGCTATGCCGGTGACTAAAATAGCCGCATGACGTTTGAGCTCCCGTTGGGCAGGGGCCTAATCGGCAGAACACGGGACCTGTGCACCTCCAAATGCTCGGCCGACGCATCAGCTGACCTCTGGGTGGGCGGGGTAGGCGACTGTGACACTTGCGCGCCTTGGGAGTACCAGGGCCCACCTAGCAGCAATACGGCCTGTGCGTCTGCCTCTGGAGCCCCACAGCGACAGGGGCCGAGAAGCCACGTGGTGCGGCTCTGGCACAGGCCCTACATCTCTTGCTGGCCTTGCTGGCCTCACCCTAGTGCCCACATGTTGCAGACTGCTTGACAGCCACATACTGCGGCTCCACCAGACAGCGCGGCCACACCCCAGATGGCGTGGGGAGACGCCTGAGATCACACCGGCTACAAATGTGGGTTGTTGCTGTTGGGGCCTACCCAGGCGCCGTGTGCACGGAGAGGAGATTGGGCACAGCGGTGCCTGGGTTTGACCCCACCGAACTTGCACTGCCCCCAGGGCGTTTGGCACTGATACAGCCCCCTGGCTGCCCTATGATTGCCACCTGCCTGTAGAAGCTGTGACGCAGTGGGGTAGAAGGGCCACCACAGAGGGAGTCACTCCTGGACGTGCGCTTCAGTGCACCGCCATATGAGTCTGCTGCCTGGGAGGCCTGTGTCCCGACCCCTGCCTATTGGACTGACGGCTGAGTCTTGCCCCTTATGCACACATCGGGAAGTGAAGAGAGTGTGGTTGGATGAGAAAGTACATGCTGGTGGAGGTAGAGGAGATTTGATTTACGAGCTGTCACACCTGTTGGTGCTTGGAAGAGCGCACCGGGTCCACTCGTTAAGCGTGTTACATGAGTCATGGGGAAGAGTGATCCTAGGCAGTGAAGCTTCTTTTTGATAAGCAGAAAAAAACACGCCACCGAGAGACACTTGCTGAAATGGAGGTGGACACCCAAGAGGGAGGCGCCATGGAAGCCTCCATTATCGCAGTAATGAGCATGATGGAACTTTGCGCTGGGTTAAAGGTGATGAACGACAAGTTTGACACCATACCCGGCCATCTTGACCACATGGTTGAACGACTGGACAAGAAAGATGTGTGATTGATGCAGGCAGAAGGCTATATGTCCAAAATGGAGTTCACTACCTCGGCACTATCCTGCAGAGTTGAGGTACTGGAATTGCGTTTACGAACTGTAGCTATCAAGAATGAGGACCTCGAATCAAACCCTCTGCTCCGCATAATCGATCATCTTCTAAATTTGAGCGATCGAGACACTGTGATTCGCCTGGCTTTCTGTGTACCCCATTTATACCTTCGTGGTGCAGGATGCCAGGCGTAAGTTTCAAGATGCCAAGGCCGCCTTCTGAAAAATCAGGCTTAGATATAGCATGCTATACCCCACTACCTATTTGACGTGCAGGGCATCCCGTGCTTCTTTGATAAACCAGCAGATGTGTTAGACTTTTGCAAAACAGACGATCTCCAACTGGGGATTCTCCAGAGCTGGGGTGCTTTCCGGGCGGCACCTCTACACAGGATTTGTTCTCCTCACACTGAGATTCTACGATGCGCTGCATCCATGCTAAATATCTGAACCTTTCTTACTGTTTCGTGAGCTGCAGAGAGAGAGAGACCCATACCACACAGACTCTTCCCATTTGCAGTCAGGGAGGTTCTTTACACCGTTTCTTTGAATTATGGTCCTTTTCTGGACTCCTCTAATGTATATTATGCATCAGTTACACAAATCTATATTGGGCCCCACCTGCAGAGACGTTGTCACACCATATTCTACTCCATTCTGGGGTTTATTTGTTATTGTTGTTTTTTCATACCGTCAGGGAAGTCATCAGCAACCTTTTTGTCAGTGTGGGTGGGGGGATTGGGACTATTTGTATGTCGCCTATTGTGGCATTATTTTTCCATTTTATTGCTTTATATATATCACTACATTGCCGGACATATGATACACTTCATACAATATGCACCAACTTTATGCATAAATATTCACTCAACTTTACACCCTACTTTAGATGTAACGCTTTTATCCTGGAATATACGCGGTTTAAAAAATCCACGCAAGGGGAAGCTAGTCCTTCAGAACTTAATCATGCATGGCGCACAGATAGCTTTTTGGCAAGAGACACATTTTCCATCCACGACACCCTGCGGCTTTGTGAAACACTGAGGGCCCCACCAATAATTCTCCAATTATAGCTCCTATTTGTGCAGAGTTTGCACATTGATACACAGGAACCTGCCATTTCATCATCAGAGAACTGTGTCTGACTCAGAAGGTAGATACCTGCTTATAGGAGGGGTGTTAGCGGGGAAGCGTGCAGCTTTGCTAAATCTGGAGTTTTTCCGTACCATTCAAGCACACTTAGACAGAGAACCTGCTGAGCATTTGATTGTCGGTGGGGACTTTAACCTACTACAGGATGAGGCTCTGGATTCCATGTCTACACATCCCACCACTAAGTTACAATCCAGGCGCATCCTCCAGGACATATGCGGGGCACACTCTCTGCATGACCCCTGGCAGCTCTCCCCAGCCTCGGAGCTTCTAAACACTTTTTACCCTCCTCCCCACTGCATGTGGTCGCAGATAGATTTTTTGCTATTTTCGGCGCCACTACTGCTGTGGTTGGGTGACACTACCCATCTTCTGCGCTCTTTGTCAGACCACTCTCCTGTTTGTCTAACACTCCAAATACTATGGGCGGAATACATCGAGAGACCTTAATGCTTTCTCACCGTGGCACTCCATGATGACAACTTTCGAGCGAATCTTCACACATCCATCGTCGAATACTTTACCATAAATACGGCAACTGCATCCTCTAGGGTGGTTCTCTGAGAGGCCTTTAAACATATATGAGGGGAATCATTATGTCCACCCATTTGGGTGTTCTGCTCTCCATCCAACGAGAAATAGGCAGAGTTGAGAATGCACTGGCTGTCCTGGGTCGACACGATGCTGCCCGATCTGAGGGGGCATCATTGCATGACAGATTCTTGCTACTGGAGAAGTTCCAGGAGCTGGCGGACCCGGAAATTAAAGTTAGGGCTAAATATGCTAGTGCAAGTCGCTATGGAGAGGGTGAACGACCGAGTCGCACATTGGCCTGTGTCATTCAACTCCCTAGTCACTATCCTATATCCTTGAGTTACAACTCCTGGAGGGGGGAATGGCATCGGGGGAAGCTGCAATGCGGGCGCAGCTTCTTGAATACTTCTTGAATACTACTACTTTCTTTATACCCACAGACCTCCTCTTGCTCTCCCGCCTTGCTGGCCTTCCTTGAGGCGGTAGCCATGGTGTGGCTGGACTTTGTGCACCCTTTACTGAGGAGGAGATAATCTCTGCCATAGATGGGCTGGATGGCTCCAGAGCGCCAGGACTGGATGGCTTCAAGGGAAGTTTTTGTCGGGCTCTCAAAACACTTTTAGCTCCTCAACTTCTTGAGACGTACCAGGAGGCATTGGAGGTGGGAGAGCTGCTGCCCACTCTACTGAAGCAGTGATTACCCTACTGCTAAACCAGGCAAGGCTCCCACACTGTGCGGCTCTTACAGACCACTGTCTCTCCTCAATTTTGATAATAAAATATTCGCAAAGCTGCACGCCTCCAGATTATCTTTACTGCTAGAAGAAATAATCTTGTTGACCCAACTGGAATTTCTATCGCATAGATCAAAGCCCATTAATCTTTGAACTATCTCTGCAGCGATTACCTTACTTGACGTGGAGAAGGTATTCAACTCTTTAGAATTGCCCTTCCTACATGCTGTGCTCCGTAAAATAGGAATGCCCCACAGCTTCTTATCATTAATTATGCTGTTATACTCTTCACTATCTGCCCTCCTTTGGATCAACAGCACATTAACACCCTCATCCCCATTTTCTGAGGGACGAGGCAGAGTTGTCCACACTCCACCTTACCTTTTATACTAGCACTGGATCCGCTTGTACAACACTTACATAACAAACATCTTCACCGTGGGTTACAGTTCAAAACATGTCCCTTGCTGATTTCTCTCTATGTGGACGACATCCTCCTTTTCTTACGTCACCCTGTGATCAACCTTGATTCAGTGCTCCGAGAAATATCTCAATTTGGAACACACTCAGGCCTCAGAATTAACTGGGGTAAATCTGAATTATTTCCCCTCATGGTGGTCACCTCTACTGTCATAAGTGAGTACCCACTCACATGGTGCGACAACCAAGTCAAGTACCTGGGAGTGCATATCCATAAAGATTGTGAGCCAGTAATACTCTTTAATTATGGTCTTGCATTGGACAAACTCGAGGCCCAGATTGAACGCTGGATTTGCCTCCTCCTGTCCATGGTAGGATGCTTTGCCTTAATCAAAATGGTTGTACTACCATGATTCTTATACTTATTCCTCAATGTTCCTATCCCCCCCACAAACTCCTTTTTACCACTTTGCGGACCTCCTTGACACACCTGGTCTTGGCTGGTCAGCGCCTGTGCATCCAATGGGACATTTTTGGTACTCCCATATGAACGTGGGGGCTTTGACATTCCACATTTTCAATTATCTTATTTAATATCTCAGTGTCATTGCGCTTGTTACTGGTATTGCCCTGATTAGCGATTGCCCTACTCACTCCCTGAAAGGGACTTAGGGCCAGATGTAGCAAAGGTTTTTACCCATTCTGTGCCTATGGAAAAAAGTGTTCGTACATATGGCCCTTAATGTTTCCTACACGTTTAAAAACTTTGCTCCCCGCTGGTACCTCACTGGATCTCACGGATGTTCAGCCCTTAGCACAGGCTAGCACAACTCCTGGGAGGCATCATGCTAAACTCTCCTGGACTTCCTTTGAAAGACAATTCGTGGTTGCCCCTCACACTTGAAAAACATATCTATACTACACTTGATGCACATGCCTTGATAAATATAGGTGACTTGTTCCCCGACGAGCATGTCTTTTCATACGAGAGATGCCAGGTTTCATTATGCAATGACGATGGACCACTTCGTCTGAAGCTGCCCACAGAGTACATTGCACGAGTGGATTGCCAGTTATCCGTCTGCACCAACTGACTTCACCCCCCTCACCCGACTGATCACAGCCGACACGAACTGCAACTTTGTCTCCAAACTATACTGAGCCTGTCTAGCTTTACTGTCTGCGCCAAGGGAGAAGGGTGCCTGGGAGATAGACTTGGGGTGACAGTTGTTGGTCAGGGTGTGGTATGACTGCTGCTCTGTGACTTGTGATGACGCAGAAATGAAGGTTTTACATTTATTAGCGCATAAACGTAGTGCCGCAATAATCAAGTGTGACTTTAACCGAACTAATAAAGATTGTACGGGGACAAATGTGCCCTCAGAGTAGTTTGCCAACATTTATAAGCGTGCTTTATATAACGTGATGTATTAGAATTGTACTAATTTGACATAACCGTAAACGTGTGCCATGATTTGCTGTTTGAAATGTTTAGCTTAGCATAACTTTAGTGGAGGCTTTGGCCTAGTTGCCTTGTCTCATGGTTTAGATGCTCGTGTTTTTCCAATGTGCGAATAAAACGTGTATTCCTGCTTGAAGCTGTACTTTTCCAGTGAGATCGTTCACATGCTTATCTTTAAGGTTTCGTGCCAGCCTGGCATCTTCTTCTTTGCTCCAAGGTCAATCTGCAGGTGCGGACAATGGAAGCTCTGAAAGTGAGTTAATTGGTAAAATATGTTGCAACTTACGTTCCCGACTCCAAGGATAATGTATGCCTAGGTAGAAGCTTGTGAACTGTAGTTTTTGATTGGACAATTTGAAGCCAACCTATGAACCCTCCAATGGAAGACCCTACTGGATTTGAACTGTTGTTTATTTAAACCCGGTGCACAAGAAGAAAGTAGCCATTTGCCAGCGGACATTATAGCCATTAGCCATTACGAGACATTGCAGCCATTACCAGCCATTTTGCAGGACATTGCAGCCATTATGGCCCATCTTGCAGACTTCGTCATTTTGCCATCTCCTACGATGCCAATTGATGTTCAATGAGACTTTGATGCTTTCTCTAATCGAGAGAAAGAGACTTTAATTAGTTCTCGCCCTAGAGACTTTAACTTTGATTTGCCCCTTTGCATGAAGTAGTAGTTTGTACTTTAATCTTGCCGCTGTGAGGCAATTGCCCCGTCCACCCTGCCCCTTTACCCCGTCCCAATGCTGATCGGAAACCGGTACCTGTGAGACGAAGACTTCCTTGAATGCTGATTGAATTTGGTAAATATGAAAAGAAATATGTACAATTGCATTGTGTTTTCTTTTTAGGTAACCAACTGCTGATTTTTGGATAAGAGCCCTAGTTAGGAGTTTTCCAAATTAATGTTGCTAAATTGTTTTTGCATGATGTCCCACGTGCAGATGCTAATTTGAGGTTAGATGAGGATTCATTTTCGCACGATGCAATTTGAGACCTTGTTATGCTGACTAATGTATGCAATTAGCCCATTACAGATTATAGTTTTAGTGGTTTGTGTTGCTATTATCGAAGGCATTGTTATTCAAATGCTGCATAGATTGCATCTTTTCCGCCGTTATGGACAGCTATTAATGTTCATTTACATATATCATTTGGTGTTGAGACACATTTATATTGTGCTAGCTTTGTTAATATAGGGAAATAAATGCATTAACTTTGAATAAACTGGTGTGGTTATTCATGACCGAAAGGTCATGGTTCGCCGAAATGTTTTCTGGATTAATTGTGAAGTGTTATGTTGATCAGGGCATTGCTTATGTTCGTTATTGATTATTGATTTGATTAAATTGATTTCTCTCGGGTGAAGAGAGCCCCACTTGGTCAAAAGATTCATCGACCTAAGAGCGTCCAGATACAGGTAATTTATTAGGTCGTAACGCTCTATCAGTAGATGGTAGCAGAGGATGGTTTCGCCCTTTGGGACCCCATTCGAGAGGTATATGGTGCTGAATTAATGGTTTCGCCCTTTGGGACCCCGCTCGAGAGGTAACGGTTTCGCCCTTTGGGACCCCACTCGAGAGGCATATGGTGTTGAATTAACGGTTACGCTCTTTGAGACCCCACTCGAGAAGTTGAATTAGATTTTTCTTGGGTAAAATAGATTGAGAGAATGATGATGGGCTAAGTCCCCCGCGACTTTCCCGGTATTTCGGAGCTTGCGAATGGAGGGAATGGAGGTGTGGAATCAGCGTTGGCGGTACTAGTGATGGTATGAGTGAAGTTAGGATTTTGCGTTTGCACAGCTTATTGCCGCAGATTGTTTGAAAAGGTTGCGAGGATTTTAGAGAATAGCGGAGGTGCGACTCCGAGTGTGAGAGTAGGGAAGTCGTCGAACTTCATGTGTATGTGGCGCTTTGTGCAGAAAAAGGTCCACGTGGTTGTTGTTGTTGAGACGGGCCCTGCGAGGTCAAGAGACTCCGGAGTATGTTGAAAAGTGTATGAGACACTTGTTTTATGTTGTGGTCTGGTCGGTTTAATAGGTTGACCGGGCGTGGTCAACGAGTCGGTACGTGTGTTAAGGGAGTGAAAGAAAACTTCGACTTCGGGCTTTGACAAATTCTAAGTGCACTAGAATAGATCATTGACAAGTTGAGAGCAGAGTCTGCGGGTCAGATTTGCTTGCGAAAGTGGGGACCGAGAAAGATGGAATAACTGCCGAGGCTAGTGAAAAATCCCTAAGGTCCTGAAGCGATTGTGTTACCCTTCCTGTAGTAAACCGACAGATCTGTTTTATTATTATTTGGTTGCTCGCGATACATGCTAGAAGTTGTTACGAGAGGAGCTGAGTGAAGGGGGACAAGCCGCGAGGCTTTGTCAGCCGCAGTGTGTGAGTGTGATGTCACTAGGAGCCGCGCTGGGATAGGTTGGTTGCAGAGACGGGTCGCGCACGGATTGGACGCAGTCCGTGGGGCTCGATTGGAAGGGGAAAGGCAAGTGAAGAGTATTCCGGGAATTTAAGTCACCTATTGATTACAAATTTTGTGAAATAAAGGACGAGAAAATGAATTTTTTTAAAGCATTAAAGAGTGCGATGAAGGGGGAGTCTTACATTAAAGCGAGCGTAGGAGAGGAGACGCCACCCGAAGGTACACCAGCTTACATTGTAATGGAGGAAAAGGGGGTAGCTCCGTGCCTTTGGCTAAAGCAATGGCACAAGCTGACAGAGAAACATGGGAGCGTAGCGTTCCCGATCCATGGGACATTCAATATAAGGATCCTAGAGAATTTGAGATTCGCGATGTACGACATGAAGGTACCTCCAAGGCCAGCACAGTTTGAGGCTCTAGCGATTTGGGAACTAATGGCTAGACAGCAACAGCAAAAGAAGTTCGAGACCAGGATAAGAAAGGTAGAAAAGACACTAGCGGACGCTAGGTGGGATAATGCACAGAAGGTGTGGAGGTCAGATATATTGCAGGGGATAAAATTGTTTCCCGCAATTGCTAAGGAAGAAGAGGCGACAGGCAAGAAAGCTACCTGTAAGACAAACAGGAGGTGTTCCAAAGATAGAGAAGACGAGTCAGATGATGAGGAGTTCATCATGCAATTGCTGAACGACCGTCCACCACCTTATGTGGAGAGAGAACAAGGTCCAAGTACCAGTTCTGCCCCTCCGGCACCGGTACAGAATAATGAAATTCCGAATTCAGAAACGCTATCGGGATCTAAGGACCCGAGTTTACTGTTCACCCCGCAGATACCGCAGGTTAGGAGAATATATCCAGATGTGCCTATACTGAAAACAGCAGAAAATTATCAGCCGCAGGTCCCAAGGTACTACAGCAGTGACAACAGTACGGGAATGATTCTAGATCCAACCGTAATGGGAGTACAGAATGGTCGCAACCCAACATTGGCACAAGCTGAGTCAACCCAGCTTTTGATGCCTCAAAAGCAGATGCAGGGGGGAACTGCACATGCTCAGATGACGGGGAGTCAGACGGGCATGCCGGCAATGATGACCCATAGTGTGGGAATGAACATGCCTCAGAACTTAGGGAATGGACAGAACCCAGATGCGATATCCCTACCCATTACTGTAGGTCCACTGGTACCTTTGTACATTCAGCCTAACTCAGGTATGAGCGGTCAAGGATCAGTGGTGCAGAATGGGACGGAAAGGAGGTGCATAGAAAACACTCCAGAGACAACTCCGATAGCGGCTCAGCCAACTGGATCTGGGTCCTTGATGGAGTTTAGTCCCATATGTGCTCAGTCAACAGTGGTGAGGTCGAGTCCCCCACTGATGATACCGCTATCATCGAACACTGAAAAGTTGCCGCAACCATCAATGGCAGTCGATGTGAATGCTACACTGATGGGGTTGAATGCGCAACAGCTGACACAGTGGTTCAACAGTCTGAATTCCACACAAAGCTCAGCCAGTGGGAAGGGAGAGGACTATCTGAATAGGGTCAGGTTGAACATGGAAGCAGAAGAATTGGTGGAAGGGACTATGGGTTTGAATAGGTTAGAGTCCTATTCGGAAGAGGAGCTGAGGTATCTATGTCCCAGGATTACGAGAGAAGTGAACAAGGTACATAGAAGGTTGCAAGAAATAGCTGACAAAAACGGGGTTGAGATAGACAAGACAAAACACTTGAGCAGGAGCTATAGATTGGATTTCGGGACCACAGACTTTGAACACATGAGGTCAGCAGGCATGAAAACGCACCTTAGAGAATTGCTGCAGAGTGCACAAGTGTGGAGGTGCTTAGACAAATGGGAGAGTAGATGGGCAAAGAAAAAGGAAAAGAAGAAAGACAGCGTCCCAGAGCACAACGAGAAAAGACCACAGAGTAGTGATGCAATAACCATGTTACCAATGAGGGAGACAGCAGGGGGAAAATTAATACATGTACCGTGGCACAGAAGCGACATTCAGTCTTTTACGGATGATTTTCCCAAACTGAGAGAGAAACCGATTGAATGGTATCAGCAGACTGATAGGTTTGTGAAGCTTGCGAAATGTCTTTGGGAAGACCTGAACACCCTCTTTGAGATTGTGGTTCCGGCAGATTTGTGGGAAGACTGCAAAAGGGCTGCAGGTTGGCCGACAAGTGAACCAGAGAGAGACAGGGATACGGGTGCACCATCACCTATGGTGATGAGCTTGTACTATAAGGTGATTGAGCATTTGAAGACGAAGGTTGCCGCGAAAAATGTGGATTGGCAGAAGATTGATCGAACTGCCCAAGAGGCTAAAGAGTCGATTCATGGTTACTATGAGAGGTTGTTGAAGGCGTTCAAGAACTACAGTGGCACGGAAACAATAGAGGCGAAGGACATGCTTCATTTTGTGTTTAGATTTGTGGAAGGGCTGAGACCAGAGATAAGTCAGATGATAAAGACGCATTTGATTTGTTGGCAGTCGAAACCTATTGATGAGGTGTTGAATTATGCGAAATACTGTAGCGACGAAATTGAAGTGAAACAGAAAAGGTTGAAAGAGAAAGTGATGATGATGCAACTTAAGGCAGCTCAGACAGGTTTGCAAGGGTTGCAAGGGTTCCAACAGCAGGTACAGCAGCCGCAGCCGCAGCCGCAGGGAAATATGGTGTTTCAGCCACAGGTGAGAGGCAGAGGCAGAGGAGGTTTTGGGAGTAATGGTCCGGATTTGAACACTGTTGCGATTCCAAATGGTGTGCAGGCAATGAAAAGGGTGATGCCGTGTCACGTGTGCGGAATCGTCGGACATTGGAAACGCGAGTGCCCGATGGTGGTGCAGGAAGGTGCAGGGGTTGGTCAGCAAAACAATGATGTCAATGCATTCCAGACAATGAGGGGACCAAAAATGAGAGGTCCAAACCCAAATTTTCAGACCATAAATCAGCTGCAGGGATTACAGCCCATGCAGCCGCAGCAGATGCAGATGCCCCGTATGCAGATGACGCAAATGCAGCCAATGCAACAGCAGTTTCCCATGGTACCTAATCAGCAAATGCAAATACCTTTGGCACCAATGAGTCAGCAGCAAGCGATGGTTCCTCCACAGGTCTCGGGTCAGGTGATGAATACAAATGGCACAGTACAACAGTTCCCATTACACAGTGAGAATGGAATAAACAATGTATGGGAGAGTGAAAGTTCAGATGAGGAGGGAAATTGTGTGCTTGCAGCATCCTTGGAAGTTGATCAAAAGGGTCCGTATGTGGAGGGAAAAGTTATGGGTCATAGTGTTTCATTCTTGGTTGACACAGGAGCCACACGTTCAACTGTTAGGAGCATTGAAGTACCAGATTTGCCACTCTCAGGGAGAACAGTTCAAGTAGTGGGAGTAGCAATCAGGCACCTGACGAACCCAATCACAGATCCAGTACAAGTCAAAATTGGTAACTATCAAGGGTTGCACAGTTTTGTGGTATGTGACTCAAGCCCGATAGCACTGTTAGGGAGAGACCTATTGTGCAAATTGGGATGTTCGATTATGTGTTCGGACGATGGAATTAGAATTCAGACGAGCAGTGATGGGGAAGAAGAGGAAAGTGTAGAAGGGGATGAGATGGAAACTGTCGATGAAGAATATCCTCTGATTAACCTTTTTCCGATGATAACTGAAGAAGATATTCCAGCTGAATTACGGGAAACAGTTGGAAAGGAAGTGCGGGATATGACAGGAAAGGAGGTGGGATTGGTGAAAGGAGTGGAACCAGTGAAAGTGACCGTAAAACCCAATGTAATTTTTCCCCAGACCCCACAATACCACATGGCACAAGACACCCTCATGAAAGTCGCCCAACTCATTGACGAGTTCGTAAAACAGGGAGTGGTGAAAGAAGTGTTAAGCAGTCCATGTAATTCACCAATCATGGGACTAATAAAGCCGAGTGGAAAGGTCAGAATAGTGCAGGACTTGAGGAAAATAAATGACATCATAGTTAAATGCTGCCCTGTAGTACCGAATCCAGCTGTGATAATGTTTCAAATCCCTTGCGATGCCGAGTGGTTCTCAGTCATCGACTTGTCACAAGCATTCTTTTCGGTGCCTCTTCATGAGGACAGCCAATTTCTCTTTTGTTTCAAATTCTTAGACAGAGTTTACAGTTGGTGTCGAATTCCTCAAGGGTTTTCTGAGTCACCGTCAATTTTCAATCAGATTCTAAAGAAAGACTTGGAAGCGTTAGAATTGCCATTTGAGTCAACACTAGTACAGTACATTGATGACTTACTGATTGCAGCTAAGACAGAAAGTGGCTGCACAGCTGACACCATTGCGTTACTGAACCATTTGGGAAGGAATGGACACAAGGTGTCTCCTTCAAAGTTGCAGTTCTGTCAGAAGAAAGTGAAATACTTGGGTCATCAAATAGAGAAAGGGTCACGGAGAATAATGAAGGAAAGAATAACAAGTGTACTTCAAATGAGTCCACCAAAGACAAGGAGGGAGGTGAGGAAGTTCTTGGGGATGGTGAGCTACTGTCGCCAATGGATTCCCAACTTCTCAACTCTAGCAAAGCCTTTACTGAAACTGACCCAGAAGGATGCAATGGATGAAATTGAGCTGAAAGGAGATGAGATGGATGCTTTTATTGAATTGAAAGAATGCATGTGCAGGGCTCCAGCTTTAGGTATGCCTGATTACACAAAGCCTTTCACATGGTTTTGTCATGAACGTGATGCATGTTCTTTGTCTGTCTTGACCCAAGCCCATGGTGGCATAAACAGACCAGTAGCGTATTTTTCAGCTACTTTGGATCCGGTCGCAGCAGCACTTCCAGGGTGTTTGCGCGCCGTAGCAGCAGTTGGTATCAGCCTCACTCAGAGTGAAGGAATAGTGATGGGACACCCAGTAACAGTCATGGTCCCTCACTCAGTTGAGATACTTTTGACCCGCTCCCGAACGCAACACATGACTGGAGCAAGACTCACAAGGTATGAAACAATAATTCTGGGATCACCGAATGTGCAGCTGAAACGGTGCACTACGTTGAATCCAGCAACCTTACTTCCCGGTGAAAATGCTGAAATTGAGAACGCTGAGGACGTCGAGCATGACTGCCTTCAGGTGACTGAATTTTGCACAAAACCCCGACCTGACATTAAGGATACTAAGCTTGATGAAAATGACCAAATTGTTTTTGTTGATGGGTCATGTTTAAGAGATGCATTGGGAATATTGAAAGCAGGATATGCTGTATGTACTGTAACAGGTGTCTTGGAAGCGTCCTGGCTTCAAGGAGTCTATTCCGCACAAGTAGCAGAGCTTGTAGCCCTTACAAGAGCATGCCAACTGTCTACATTGATGAAGATTACCATTTACACTGATAGTCAGTATGGGTTTGGAATTGTGCACGACTTTGGGCAACTATGGTCACAGAGAGGTTTCCTGACCTCTTCAGGGTCTCCAGTGAAAAATGGGGAGAGAATAAGGGAATTGTTACACGCCATTCAAATGCCAGCCGAAATTGCAGTGGTAAAGTGTAGTGCTCATACAAAAGGACAGGACTATGTTTCCCTGGGAAATGCATATGCGGATCAAGTCGCAAGATTTGGTGCCTTGAACTGTATATTGCTCAGGGATGAATGGAATCTGATAAGTGAGCCAGAGCTCGAACCAGCTGAAGCCTTTGCTTTGAAGGTCGTGGATACAATGGATGAACTAAAAGCATTACAGAATAGCGTCAGGGAGGATGAAAGAGCTTCCTGGATTAAGTCACAATGTACAAAGAGAGAAGATGAGTTATGGGTTTCGAATGAGGGAAAATTTGTCTTACCAAATTGTCTCTTATCGCAGCTTGCGCGGTTCTATCATGGGCAGGCTCACCTAGGGAGAGATGCCATGAGAAGATTGTTCAAAACTGATTGGTTTAACCCCAGATTCCGTCAAGCTGCAGAAGCAGTTTGCCACCGTTGTGTCATTTGTCAGCAGATGAACCCAGGGAAGGGAACAGTTGTGAACGCGAGCCACATTGGCAGGGCGAGCGGCCCGTTCAGCAGAATGCAGATGGACTTTATTGAGATGCCTGTGCATGGAGGTCTGAAGTATGTGTTGGTGATTGTGTGCATTTTTAGTCACTGGATTGAAGCATACCCCACACGTAGAAATGACAGCCTTACAGTTGCAAAACTATTGTTGAGGGAGTTGATACCACGTTTCGGATTCCCGATCTCTTTAGAATCAGATAGGGGAAGTCACTTCAATAACGAGGTGATAAAGTTACTTTGCGCAGCGCTGAACATTGAGCAAAAACTGCATTGTAGCTATCGCCCTGAAGCCTCAGGACTGGTGGAGCAAATGAATGGTACACTGAAATCAAGAATGGCGAAAATATGTGCATCGACAAATTTGAAATGGCCTGATGCATTGCCTTTGGTGTTAATGTCAATGAGAAACACCCCTGACAGAAAGACTGGATTGTCCCCGCACGAAATTCTCATGGGCAGGGCCATGAGACTTCCTGCAGTTCCCGCAAACGCGCTTTTGAATATTACAGATGATATGGTGTTAGACTACTGCAAAGGTCTGGCTGACGTGGTTCGCTCTTTCTCTCACCAGGTGGAAGCAACCACCTTGCCACCGATCCAAGGTCCAGGACACACACTGAAAGCAGGTGACTGGGTCGTGGTAAAGAAGCACGTGAGGAAGTCGTGTCTGGAACCCCGTTGGAAAGGCCCTTTCCAAGTGATCCTGACGACCACTACCGCTGTGAAGTGTGCGGGAGTTCCCAACTGGATCCACGCCAGTCACACAAAGAAAGTATTGTGTCCCACAGATGAGGAAGTTGAAGCGCTGAAACTGCCAGTTCCTGATAACAAAGTGCCGAGCGCTGAGACAGAGCAAAACAGAACCAGAAGCGAACAGGCAGAAATAGAGGAGAGAGAAATATTCTCTGAGGACGAAGCAACCGATTCACTTGGGGAAGACCAAGGAGAAACCTCAGACAGCGACGAAGCAGCTGAAGGCAACAAAGAGCCTGAAGCAGCTGAGGGTAACAAAGAGCCTGAAGCAGCTGAGGGTGACAAAGAGCCTGAAGCAGCTGAAAGTGACAAAGAGCCTGAAGACAGTAACGGTGACGAAGGGCTCGAAAGAGGTGAAAAAGCAGGAGAGCCTGATCAGAGGAGGGCTTTCCCAGAAGCAGACGGTACAGAAAGAGAAAAGGAAAACAAGGCAGAACAGAACGAAACTGTTCAAACTTCTTCAGAAGAGATCGCAGGTCCATCGAGTGGACACAGTGCAAAGAGAAGGCCAAGTATAACACCAGTAAAACTAAGAACGAGAGAAAAGTTGAACGACGGTGAAGGGACAAGAGTGAAAGAGAAAAGAAAGGAAGTGTCTGTCCTGGTACCAACGTCAAGTGAAGGAAAAGACTTGGCTAAAGAGGAAAGTACCAGTGAGGCAGAATCAAAGAGAGAGGCAAAATTGAAAAGGAAAAGGATACCAAACAGGAGATATTCCGGTCCAGAATGGGCATATGCAGTCAATGACGATTGGACTGACGAATTTGTATCTCTTAGCCTCGAGAACGAAGAAGAAGAGATACCAATAGAAAAGAAAAGTTTTATGGACACTATTGACTGAAAAAAAACAAAAAAAAAAAAAAAGAATTGATAAATGACATTGTTTGCTATAATCTAACGTGATACAACCAGCTGAGACATTGCTAAACCGGATGAGACATTTGCTAACTTGATAAGACTTTGATAACCTGATTGACTTTTAAACCCGATTTGAGACAACGTTGAACTGATAAAAGATTGAGTTATTGATTGAACTGAAAAAAAAAAAAATGAGTTATTGCCGAATTGAGACAAATGCTGCTAACCGATAAGTGACTGAGCTCCTGAAGAAGACTGTGTGAACATTGCGCTCGTTCAGCTTTGTAACTAATTGCTAAATCTCTCTGATTCTATACAGATCATGACACAAAACAGTAGAATGAAATATTGTAAATATGTGTGTATAGGCTTGATAACTGCATGTGTACTAATAATAATGGCAATAGTGCTTGCAATGCGTGGTAAGAGTGAGAATGAGAAAATTGATGCTTCTACTTCTGCTCCTGTTACTGTCACTGAACTAACCGCATTGAAAAGATTAGAATTAGATGAGAGACACTTGCATGATAAGAAGGAACTTTCGTATAATGTTTTCTATCGCCTACTAACAGAATATGTTGAGACTATGGATGCGAAAGATTGTTATGTGTGTACACAGATACCGACATCGGTAACGGAAGGGGTGACTTATCACCACATGCCTCTTACATATGGGATTACATGTAGTATAGTAACTTCTAGGTTTTATGGTCAAACTAACATACAGTATTTTTACTCAAATTATGATGTTACCTTTGCATATGTTCCTATAATAACGCAACTAAGCCAGATTGCTAAAGATTGGGATGCTAAAATAATGAGGGAATTTTTCGAGCCAATGCAACCTTTTGAAACAGCTCACGCTCATAGGGAAAATCTTACCTGCTCGCTCACTGCAGTAGAGATAAGCTTTTTAGATCGCACAGATGATAGAAGGGCACAAATGAATGCGAAATTAGAAAAAGAGCTAAGCAAGAGGACTTCAGTAGATAATTATGCTTTTGCCGCAATAAAAACACAAGGGAGAATAGCTTTAGACGCTTGGCATGTAGGGAAATTTTTTATATATCGTGGTGAATCTTATTATGATAACATTTTTGTAGGAGCGAGTGAATGTAAACATACGTTTATCTTTAAGGCCAAATGGACATTCATGCTGAACGGACTTGACCCTGTCATACCGGGTGTATATTACATTTGTGGGCATAATGCCTATTATCGTCTTCCAAAAGGATGGTGGGGGAGATGTTATTTGGGTATAGTGTTCCCAAAGGTTTATCAACTGGATGACCTATCGGTGATTCCAAAGATGCCTGGATCTCATCGTATCCAGAAAAGAGAGACCGCAGCTGCTGTGGTAGGAGATATATTTGGAGCCATGATTCCTTCATTGGGAGTTGTGTTGAATTCCATCAAAATAAGAAAGTTGTCTACTATAGTGGATAACATGTTGACAAAGTTTTCAGGTGCTATAATCCTGATGGATGCTGAACTTGCAGCGGAAAGAGCTATGACTCTTCAAAACAGGCTTGCCCTAGACATTCTTTTAGCAAAGGATGGCGGCGTTTGCAAAATGCTTGGTGCGCGACACTGTTGCACGTATATACCCGACAACAGTGTGAAGATTAAAACAATGCTTGCAAATTTAACGAAAGAGAGTGCAGACTTGAAAGAATTGAAAGAACCAGGAGTTTGGGAGAAGGTTGGAAAGGGAATTGCTTCAGTGGGAAATTGGCTTGGTGGCATTTGGAATGGAATATTATTAAAAATAATACAGGGAATATTAATAGTACTGATTTGCATCTTTGGAATTTGGGGAATAAAAAGGGGAATATTAATGATCATGGCAAGAATTAAGAGAAGGAAGGAAGAGAAAATGATGAAAAGAATGGCAGAAGAATACAAGGCAAGAACAAGGGGAACTAAAAGGCAAAGAGAACTGACAGAATTTTAATGGAATAAAATTTGTGGGAATAGTTTTGTGTGATGACAAGTAGTCATCAGAGGAGGGATTGATGACGCAGAAATGAAGGTTTTACATTTATTAGCGCATAAACGTAGTGCCGCAATAATCAAGTGTGACTTTAACCGAACTAATAAAGATTGTACGGGGACAAATGTGCCCTCAGAGTAGTTTGCCAACATTTATAAGCGTGCTTTATATAACGTGATGTATTAGAATTGTACTATTTTGACATAACCGTAAACGTGTGCCATGATTTGCTGTTTGAAATGTTTAGCTTAGCATAACTTTAGTGGAGGCTTTGGCCTAGTTGCCTTGTCTCACGGTTTAGATGCTCGTGTTTTTCCAATGTGCGAATAAAACGTGTATTCCTGCTTGAAGCTGTACTTTTCCAGTGAGATCGTTCACATGCTTATCTTTAAGGTTTCGTGCCAGCCTGGCATCTTCTTCTTTGCTCCAAGGTCAATATGCATGTGCGGACAATGGAAGCTCTGAAAGTGAGTTAACTGGTAAAATATGTTGCAACTTACGTTCCCGACTCCAAGGATAATGTATGCCTAGGTAGAAGCTTGTGAACTGTAGTTTTTGATTGGACAATTTGAAGCCAACCTATGAACCCTCCAATGGAAGACCCTACTGGATTTGAACTGTTGTTTATTTAAACCCGGTGCACAAGAAGAAAGTAGCCATTTGCCAGCGGACATTATAGCCATTAGCCATTACGAGACATTGCAGCCATTACCAGCCATTTTGCAGGACATTGCAGCCATTATGGCCCATCTTGCAGACTTCGTCATTTTGCCATCTCCTACGATGCCAATTGATGTTCAATGAGACTTTGATGCTTTCTCTAATCGAGAGAAAGAGACTTTAATTAGTTCTCGCCCTAGAGACTTTAACTTTGATTTGCCCCTTTGCATGAAGTAGTAGTTTGTACTTTAATCTTGCCGCTGTGAGGCAATTGCCCCGTCCACCCTGCCCCTTTACCCCGTCCCAATGCTGATCGGAAACCGGTACCTGTGAGACGAAGACTTCCTTGAATGCTGATTGAATTTGGTAAATATGAAAAGAAATATGTACAATTGCATTGTGTTTTCTTTTTAGGTAACCAACTGCTGATTTTTGGATAAGAGCCCTAGTTAGGAGTTTTCCAAATTAATGTTGCTAAATTGTTTTTGCATGAAGTCCCACGTGCAGATGCTAATTTGAGGTTAGATGAGGATTCATTTTCGCACGATGCAATTTGAGACCTTGTTATGCTGACTAATGTATGCAATTAGCCCATTACAGATTATAGTTTTAGTGGTTTGTGTTGCTATTATCGAAGGCATTGTTATTCAAATGCTGCATAGATTGCATCTTTTCCGCCGTTATGGACAGCTATTAATGTTCATTTACATATATCATTTGGTGTTGAGACACATTTATATTGTGCTAGCTTTGTTAATATAGGGAAATAAATGCATTAACTTTGAATAAACTGGTGTGGTTATTCATGACCGAAAGGTCATGGTTCGCCGAAATGTTTTCTGGATTAATTGTGAAGTATTATGTTGATCAGGGCATTGCTTATGTTCGTTATTGATTATTGATTTGATTAAATTGATTTCTCTCGGGTGAAGAGAACCCCACTTGGTCAAAAGATTCATCGACCTAAGAGCGTCCAGATACAGGTAATTTATTAGGTCGGAACGCTCTATCACTTGCACTGTGTCCCCGAATCACAGTCATAAACTGCTCAATTACAAATGTATTTGCAGAATTTACATGACCCCAGTTGCACTGGCCAAAACCGATCCTCTGCGTATCTTCGCTTGCCCGACATGTACTGCAGAAAATGCGGATTTTGCACTTTTGACATGAACATGTCCCTTGGTCTCGGCATACAGGCCGGGAGTGTTCAACACCTTTTCCTCCATCCTCGAAGTCTCCGTTTTGCCGGACCCCCTGCTGGCCCTTTTAGGATACATAAAATTTATTCTGAAGCCCTTACGGATTTACACGGCTGTGTCGATGATGCTGGCGAAGTGTGAGATAGCCATATATTGGGGCTCCAAGACCCCTCCTCGCAGGTCTGTAAAGCTTAAAAACCTCATATACTGCGACATGACCAGTGGATTATATGCCTGCTTGCAACTATCTACTTCCGGACCTAGCGATGTCTGGCAACCACTATGCACATAGCTCCTTAATCTCCAAGGTGCAGAATTACCGGCAGGCTCTGATGGGGCCTCTCAAGTGCTGAAATACCTAGGTATAATCTTGCTATGTTTCTGTGCCACACAGTGTGGGATCATATCAATATTGCCACAATGCTGTTTTTTTATGATTATGAACACTGATAGTTCTTATACTGGCACACATCTTATACATTTGATGTAGTCCAAACTGATGCCATTGTTGTAATGCCAATATACTATGCCAATTATGGTGATGTCATATATTGTGTTTGTATGTTAAAATAATAAAAAGAGTTATAAAAAAAGAAAAAGAATCTGCAGGTAGTAGAATAAATGTATATGCACTGTCAGAGTTTAGAGGTCCACAATAATCTAAATATATACTTTAGAGTGATTTGTTTAAAACTAAGAGGGGTGTCTGTGGTGGGTGCACTGCAATGGAAATTTATATTTGCTGACAAATGTCACAACTGAGGACATGCTGTTTTATATGTTTTGCCAGGCCCCAGGTCCAGCTCCCCCTTGCTGTTCATTACTATGCAGCAGGTCCTCCTCTGTGCCTTTGCTGCCTTGCTTTCCGCTTATTGCCCTTGTGACTTCTCTGCCTGTTTTTCTCTTTGATTTTGACCTCTCTGCTTAGTTTTTCTCCTTCTTTTTCTTACCCTTGTGACCTCTCTGCCTCTTTTTCCTCCTTCTTTTTATTGCCCTTTGTGACTTCTCTGGTTCATATTTCTGTCCTTTTCCCCTATGTTTCTGACTTTGTTTTTCTCCTGGTTCTCCCCCTCCGACCAGCCTACAGCCATTTAGCACTCCGCCCTCCTACCAGGACCTACTTAATGGAGGCTGCAGTGTGGGCACACCACTGGAGCACCAAAGACAAGCTCGCCTGCACCCGTCTGTGCCTGGCCTACATCCAGAGCCAGGAACCGTGGCTCATCTACTCCACACAGCTACACTGCCACAGGAATATGAGCCCTGGACCCAGACACTGTAACACCTCCCCAAAATCCACAGTAGGACCTTTCTCCTGACTCCATTGCCCTTCTCCCACAAAACTGGGACACCCACTGACACCACAAGCACCAACATGCCCAGCGACCACTAAAGTGCACCTGCGTGTAACTACTCGTCTGCATCTTCCGCAACACATGTTCTCTCTGAAAACACGCCATCAAAACTTGGTACCTCATCCCTACCCTCACCCTGAAGTTGTCTTTCTCACTGAGACTTGGTAAACCCCTGAGTCCGCTCCAGGAATCGCCTCAGCAACACCTAATAGAAACAAGATCGCACATCAGGCCCGCATCAACAAACACAAAGGAGGGATTGCCATCATTCACAAAAAAACACATCCACTGCACCACCACCACAGACAACACCACCCCATCCATGGAGCACCTCAACTCCTTTCCCAACTTCATCGCCTGGCTCGCCATAGACACCATCTTCCTCGGAGACCTAAACTTTCACCATGACAACCTCAATGATGCCAATAGCGCCAACTTTCTTGAGTCCAACAACATCAGACTCACCCAACTCATCACCAGCCCCAACACATCACAGATCCCACATCAGGTAACACACACAATCCTATTTTCACATCCAGCAACAGGGCAACAGAGTCAAGGACAGCAGCATCACCAATCTCACATGGATGGACCACACCATCATCTACTTCTACATCGAAAGCCCCCAGTGCCTCCCACTGCTGCTGGATCAAAGTGTCAGAAAGCCAATGGACAGATGGCCTGACACATCACACCCGGACAACACCTCCAACCTGGAAGGGGTGGTCAGAATCTTTTCCTCCTTGATTTCCAAAATGTGCTGGCCTGGCAGTTCAGGTTAGACTGTTCCCATGGGGGGTGCAGGGCAGGGTCAAGACTGATTTGCATTTGGGTAGGTCCCAACTGGGATGGCACGGTGAGCAAAAAAAACAATGGATTTAACCCAGATCAGTATTTGGGGGTGAATGTTTTTTTTTTCAGTATTCCGTCAATCATCTGTTCTTTTTGTTTTTTTCCCCCTAAGTGGGAACAATCTGCCCAGACATGGATCCTATGCTCACTGTGCCACTGAATTAAAACTATCCTGGCTTATGGGGGTTGGTATCCCAAAACCGGTCCCAGGATGCTTGTTTCTGGTCCAGTGAGGACCCGGCCCAGCAGTTGGGGCCAGGTCCTCCCTGTTCACATGAGGAGGAGGGTCAATACTGATTTGTGTATAGTTGGGTCCAAACTAGGGTGGTGTAGTGAGCAAAAAATGATGGATTTAACCCAGGTCTGTGACTAGGTGTGAACATTTGATTTGTTCAGCATTCTGTCCATCATCTGTTCTTTTTCCTTTTGTTGCCTTTAGTGGGAAGGGTAAGCCCAAACCTGTGTCTCATGCCTACTGTGCCACTGGATTCACTCTAGCCTGGCTGATGAGGGGTGATAGCCAAAACTGGTCCCATGATGCTTGTTTCTGGTTAAGGGAGGACCTTATCTGGCAGTTCGGGCAGGACTGTTTGTAGGAGGCTAGCCTGGCTTATAGTGGGTACCTGATGGTACTTACACCTTGTGCCATGTCCAGTTATGCCTTGTTAGTAGATTAGTAGTGTTCCAGCAGCTTAGGCTGATAGAGGTAGCTATGGCAGAGCAGCTTAGGCTGAACTAGGAGACATGCAAAGCTCCTACTATACCACTTATATCATATAGGTACTATATCATAAGAAACACAATACTCAGAGTTACTAAAAATAAAGGTACTTTATTTTAGTGACAATGTACCAAAAATATCTCAGAGGATAGACTCCCTTAGTAGGTAATTACAATACACAAAAAATACACACAAACCAAAATCAGGTAAGTAAAACAGACAGAAAGTAGTGCAAACACTGTAGAATACAATAGGATGCAATAGGCCTAAGGGCAACACAAACCATATACTCTGAAAGTGGAATGCGAACCACAAATGGACCCAAAGGTTAGTATGTGTGTAGAGGGTAGCTGGGAGTGTAAGAAAACACTAAGGGTGTCCAAGACCCTCAAAAGTAGGAGTAAAGTGCTACTACTTCCCCAGAAACACACTAAACTTGTGATAGAGGATACTGCAAAGATCACAAAAGACTGCAAAGCACTGAAGACGGATTCCTGGACCTGAGGACCTGCAAAGGAAGGGGACCAAGTCCAAGAGTCGCGAAAGTGTCCTGAGGGGGCAGGAGCCCACTAAACCCCGGATGAAGGTGCAAAATGGCTGCCTCCGGATGAAAGAAGCTGAAGATTCTGCAACAAAGAAAGGTGCTAGGAACTTCTCCTTCTTGCAGATGATGTCCTATGGAGTGCTGGAGGTTGCAGAGTTGTTTCTTTGGAGAAAGACAAGAAACAAGCCTTGAAAGCTGCAAAGGTTGCGGTTAAAGAAAAAGGGTGCTGCCCGGGCCAAGGAAGGGCCAGGATGTCGCCACTTGGGAGAGGAGACAGAGGGGGCCCTCAGAAACACAGAGAGCCCAGGAACAAGAAGGCACCTTCTGCAGAAGTACTTGAACATGGGTTCAAGAAAGCTGAGTACGGCGGTCATCTCAACACTATAAAAGAGGGGCCCACAAAGCCGCAGGTCAACTCAGTGAGTTGAGCAATGCAGTACGGAGTGCTGGGGACCTGGGCTAGGCTGTGCATGAAGGAGTCCTTGCAAAAGTGCACAGAAGCCATAGCAGCTGCAGTTCACGTGGTGCACAGGATAACTGTCTGGAGAGGGGAGGCAAATTTGGACAGTTGGACCACTGGACAGTCTTGGTCACTTGGGTCCACCACCTGTGCTCCAGGGGCCATGCTCGTCAGGATGAGAGGGGTCTCAGAGTACTGGTGATGCTGAAGTTTGGTGGCTGCTGGAGCAGGGGGAAGATTCTGTCTACCCACGGGAGATTTCTTTGTGGCTTCCAGTGCAGGATGAAGGCAGGCAGCCCCCAAAGCATGCACCATCAGGAAACAGTTGAGAAAGCCGGCAGGATTAGATGCTACACTGTTGCTGGTAGTCTTCTTGCTACTTTGTTGCAGATTTGCAGGCGTCTTGGAGCAGTCAGCGGTCGATCTTTGGCAGAAGGTGAAGAGAGAGGTGCAGAGGAACTCTGGTGAATTCTTGTAAGTCGTTATCTGAGGAAAAGCCCACAAGAGAGACTCTAAATAGCCCTCAGAGGAGGATTGGCGACCTAGTCAGGTAAGCACCTATCAGGAGGGGTCTCTGATGTCACCTGCTGACACTGGCCACTCAGAGGCCCCCAGAGTGCCCTCACACCTCTGGATTCAAAATGGCAGAGGTCTGGGACACACTGGAGGAGCTCTGGGCACCACCCCTGGGGTGGTGATGGACAGGGGAATGGTCATCCCCCTTTCCTTTGTCCAGTTTTGCGCCAGAGCAGGGACTGGGAGTTTCCTAAACCGGTGTAGACTGGCTCATGCAAGGAAAGAACCATCTGTGCCCTTCAAAGCATTTCCAGAGGCTACCCCTCTCAGCCTTTAACACCTATTTCCAAAGGGAGAGGGTGTAACATCCTCTCTCAGTCGAAATTCTTTGTTCTGCCTTCCTGAGACTGGGGTGCCCAGACCCCAGGAGGGTAGAACCCTGCCTGTGGGGTGGCAGCAGCGGTAGCTGCAGAGAAAACCCCAGAGAGCTGATTTGGCAGTACCTGGGGTCCATAGTGGAGCCCCGGGTATGCATGGAATTGGCACCCCAATACCATATTTGGCATGGAGGGACAATTCCATGATCTTAGACATCTTACATGGCCATATTCGGAGTTACCATTGTGAAGCTACATATATATATATTGACCAATATGTAGTCCACATGTGTAATGGTGTCCTGGCACTCACAAAGTCTGGGGCAATTGCCCTGAACTATGTGGGGGCACCTTTGCTAGTGCAAGGGTGCCCTCACACTTAGTAACTTTGCCCCTAACCTTCAGCAAGTGAAGGTTTGACATATAGATGACTTATAAGTTACTTAAGTGCAGTGAAAATGGCTGTGAAATAACGTGTGTCTTATTTCACTCTGCAGTGGCAGTCCTGTGTAAGATTTGTCTGGGCTCCCTATGCGTTGCAAAATAAATGCTGCAGCCCATAGGGATCTCCTGGAACCCTAATACCCTGGATACTTAGGTACCATATTCTTAGGGAATTATGAGGGTGTTCCAGTGTGCCAATTAGAATTGGTAAAAATGGCCACTAGCCTATAGTGACAATTTTAAAGGCAGAGAGAGCATAAGCCCTGAGGTTCTGGTTAGCAGAGACTCAGTGACACAGTTAGGCACTACACAGGTATAAACATTCAGGCCACAAACTATGAGCACTGGGGTCCTAGCTAGCAGGGTCCCAGTGAGACATATAAAACACACTGACAAATAGGGTTTTCACTATGAGCACTGGGGTCCTGGCTAGCAGGATCCCAATGAGACAGTAAAAACACTGACGTATACTCACAAACAGGCCAAAAGTGGGGGTAACAATGCTAGAAAGAGGCTACGGGCCAGATGTAGCAAGCTTTTCACTGTTTGCGCCATGCAAAAAGCACATTGCGATGCTCATTCCCATTTTGCGAGTCAGTAACTTGGTTACCGACTCGCAAAATGGGAAAGCGACTCGCAAATAGGAAGAGGTGTGCCCCTTCCTATTTGCGATTCGCATCGCAATGTAGAATTGCTTTGTGACCGCGAACGCAGTGTCACACTGGTGGTAACCCATTCGCAAAAGGGAAGGTGTCCCCATGGGACCCCTTCCCCTTTGTGAATGGCCCTGAAAACATTTTTTCAGAGCAGGCAGTGGTCCTATGGACCATTGCCTGCTCTGAAAAAATGTAACAAACACATTTAATTTTTTCGTTTGTATTGCAACTCGTTTTCCTTTAAGGAAAACGGGCTGCAATACAAAAAAATTAATGCTTTATTTAAAAGCAGTCACAGACATGATGGTCTGCTGTCTCCAGCAGGCCACCATCCCTGTGAGTGCTGCGAATCGCAAGGGGGTCGCAAATTGCGACCCACCTCATTAATATTAATGAGGTGGGTCTTTACGACCCCCTTGCGATTCGCAGATGGTGTCAGGGACACCATCCTGCATCCGGGTTTGCGAGTCGCAAACCCAAAATTTCGTACATCTGGCCCCAACTTCCTACACTGTTCACATCGGGAGCAGGGTCAAGACTGATTTGCAAATGGCTGGGTGCAAACTGTGGTGGCGTGTTCAGCAAAAAACAATCAATTTAACGCAGATCTGTGATTGGAGATGAATATTTGATTTGTTCAGCATTCCATCCATCTTTGTTTTTTTTGCTTTTGTTGCTTTTGTTGCCCTCAATGGGAAGGTTATGCCCAAATGTGGATCCCGGGCTCACTGTGCCACTGGAATCAAGCTTGCCTAGCTGGTATGGGGTGATAAGCAGAGACTGGTCTCAGGATGCTTGTTCAGGTATAGGGAGGATCTGCCCTGGTTGTTCGGGTGGACTGTTCCCATGGGGAACAGGGTCAAAACTGATTTGCATATGGCTGGGTCCAAAATTGGGTGGCGTGGTGAGCAAAAAAACGGTGGGGGTGAATGTTTGATTTATCCAGCATTCTGTCCATCATCTATTCTTTTTGCTTATGTCGCCTTTAATGGACTGTTCCCATGGGGAGCAGCTTCAAGACAGATTTGCATATGGCTGGGACCACAATGGGGTGGCGTGGTGGGCAAGTAAACAATGTATTAAACCCAGATCTGTGACAGGGAGTAAATGTTTGATTTGTTCAGCATTCCATCCATCATCTGTTCTTCTTGCTTTTGTTCTCCTATGTGGCAATGGTATACCCAGATGTGGGTCCACTGCTAACTGTGTCACTGGATTCAAGCTAGCCTGGCCAAAGAGTGGTGATACCCTGAAACCGATCCCTGATGCTTATTTCCGGTCCAGGGAGGACCTGTCATGGCTGAACTGTTCACATGGGGAGCAGGGTCAAGCCTGAAATGCATATGGCTGGGTCTCGACTGGTGTGGCACAGTGAGCAAAAAACAATGGATTAAATTCAGATCTGTGACTGAGGATTAATATTTGATTTGTTCAGCATTCCTCCCATCTTTTGTTCTTTTTGCTTTTGACAGCGTTGTCCCCATCAAGCCTCGGAGACCCAATATATCCACCAAACAGGCAACATGGCACACCAAAGAAGTGAGAGCATTAAAACGTGACTGCATGCCACTTGAAAGGAAATGGGCACAATCAAGGGCACTACAGACGCTACCACCTTCAAAACAGCCCTCAACCACTACAACTGCTACTGGGAGAAACAAAAATGGAGGCCCTTGCTGACCGCATCGAACCAACCAGCTTCAACTACAGCAAAGAGCTCTTCAACATCCTCAGAGAGTTCTCCAATTTTGCAGCCACGGAAAACAATATCACTTCCTTCCAAGAACTGTACAACACACTGGCCGACTTTTTCCATGACAAGATCTCCACCATCTACAAAAACTTCAAACCACTTCCAACCTTCTGACTTCTCCCACCGCCACACGCTCACCGAAGCCAAGCAGACCACCGACTCACTACTTGAGACCAGCTCACCCCCCAGGACACCTCCTCCATCATGTAATCCATCCACTCAGGTGGACCCACAGATCCTTGCCCTCACCACATTTCCAACCTCAGAAACACCATGATCTGCAGCAAGCTTACCACCCTCTTCAACTCCAGTCTCACCAAAGTCACCTTCCCTGAAGATTGGAAACACGCAGAAGTCAAGCCTCTAGTCAAGAAGCCGTCTGCTGACCATATCAGACTCAAAAACTACCATCTCATCTCTCTGCTCCCCTTCCCTGCCAAGGTCCCGGAAAAATCCATCAGCTGCCAACTCCTGGATCACCTGGAGGAAAAACGTCTCCTAGACTCCTCCCAATCTGGATTCCGCACCAATCACAGTACTAAAACCAACCTGATTCCAGCCACATATGACATCAGAACCCTCCCAGACCCAGGAGAAATGGAGGCCCTGATCCTCCTTGACCTCTCAGCAGCTTTCAACAGCGTATCCCACAACACCCTGATTAAGATCAAGATTCCACCACATTGGAATTCAAGGAGACACCCTCAAGTGGATCATCTCCATCCTCACCGGAAGAACACATAGAGGCCGCCTATTGCAGTTAAACTCCAAACCCACAGACATCATCTGCAGTGTTCCTGAAGGATCTTCCCTCAACGTCTAAATGACCCCCTTGGCCACCTTCATCTTCGTCTCCTATGCAGATCTCACTCAGCTCATCCTCTTGTTCTCAGAAGACCTCTCAACCACAAGAACAACTTCCTCAGGTGAATGGTGAGCGTTACTGACAGGATCGGGGACAACTGCCTGAAGGTCAACACAGGAAAACAGAAGTGCTGATCTTCAGCAAAAATACCACCTCTTGGAACAACTCCTGGTGGCCCTCAGAACTTGGACCTGCATCCAAACCAACAGACCATGCCTGAAACCTAACTGTGGCTGCACAGCTTGAACATCCCTTGCTGGGGCATTTGTTATTGTTTACATAAAGGAAGTTAAATGTCTATATAGTCGAACTAAACCTGTGTACAGGGTACTTATTTCATCAGTATTTAAAGGCCACAAATCTGGGTATGATGTGCAGCCATATTAAATTTTCATTGTATTTCTAATTGTTGATAAGGACTGTATTGGTTAGGTGCTGCTGCCTCATTGTATGTGTGAAATGTTTGTGTACTTGGGTCAACTGCAGGAAAATCAACCCATGAATAAGAGACTTTGCACATGTATTTGCTTCATGGGCCACTAACACGAAAATAACAACTCCACCTGTGAGAGGGAGTCCCTGTTACATACAATTTTCTGTAACAGCATATCTACAATTAACCGAAATGTTAATTGTGTTTGCCATTTTAAAGGATGGGATTCAGAGACGGAACACTGTTGTGGGGTGATCCTTTTAAGGGCTCAAGTTTGAACAATCAACAGACTACAGTAGGTGGTTCCTATTCAGTTGAGGAGGACTGCTCGCTAACACCATAAAGTTTCCATATAAAGGTGAAAAGGGGGACCTAGGACACATGTAACAACTACTCAGGAGACCGATTAAATTAGCATTAAAATAGGTACCTGACAGAACGTTGCTGGCGCCATGTTATGCAGTTCCTGCAAATCAAGTAGGACTGTGTATCTGGTCAACATAATCATCAGTGTATAGGAACTTAGGCCCTCATTCTGACCTTGGCGGGCGGCGGAGGCCGCCCGCCAAAGTCCCGCCGTCAGGTTACCGTTCCGCGGTCGAAAGACCGCGGCGATAATTCTGACTTTCCCGCTGGGCTGGCGGGCGGTCGCCTTCAGACCGCCCGCCAGCCCAGCGGGAAAGAGGCTTCCACGATGAAGCCGGCTCGGAATCGAGCCGGCGGAGTGGAAGCTGTGCGACGGGTGCAGTTGCACCCGTCGCGTATTTCACTGTCTGCGCAGCAGACAGTGAAATACATGTAGGGGCCCTCTTACGGGGGCCCCTGCAATGCCCATGCCAGTGGCATGGGCACTGCAGGGGCCCCCAGGGGCTCCGCGACCCCCCCTACCGCCATCCGGATCCCGGCGGTCGGACCGCCGGGATCTGGATGGCGGTAGGGGGGGGTCGGAATCCCCGCGGCGGTGCAGCAAGCTGCGCCGCCGTGGAGGATTCAGTGGGGCGGCGGTACACTGGCGGGAGCCCGCCAGTGGTGCCGGTCCGACCGCGGCTTTACCGCCGCGGTCGGAATCCCCATTGGAGCACCGCCGGCCTGTCGGCGGTGCTCCCGCGGTCCTCCGCCCTGGCGGTCTTTGACCGCCAGGGTCAGAATGAGGGCCTTAGTCTGCTTTTACCATCAGGAAATGTGGACACGCCTCCTGGCTAGCTCATGGGGGCCCTCTGAAACCGTAAACATTCCAGGGTACCATATGGTATCTGCAACCTCCAACATGACTATTCAGATACCCAAGGAAATTGTGGAAACAAATCTACACTTTTGTTGTCACACTGCATACCCAAGATGAGACACAAAAAGGATACAGAAATGTATTTTCAAACATTTATTACAGAAATTGCGTTCTTGCATAAAAAACAGAAGCAGCAATTATTAGGCAGGTGAGACAAAGCATGGTAACCAGCATTACGAAAATGGTGAAAAACATAAACAGTTCAACCATGGTAATAAAATTGTATTGATACACTCCTATCTGTTACTGCCTACACTATTAAGAATATGGTGGGAGGACCCTTTGTCAGATCAATTGGGAAAACTTCCCCCCCATACCTAGGTCAGATCTACCAGGAATCCAGGAAGCTAGTCTTGTGTAGTGCAGGCTATTTTCCCTTGAAGGGTAGAGATCAGAGTCAGCAGGACTGCATCTCAGCCACGGTGCATCATGTTTCAGGATAATCCTAGCAGCAGTGCTCCTCTGCTGAATGTAGCACAGAGGTAGTTTTTGTAATACAAGCACTGTTCATATTGCACTTTGTCAGAGGTGCAGAGCTGATGCTATGATATGTCTGTAAATGAGGAGCTGTCTCCAAGGACAATCAAAATACAAGAGCATCTCATTCTGTGTGCCTAGCATTGGACGGGGTGTACAGACTGGATGGTAACAATGCTTACAAAAAACAAGCAGCATGTACAATGGTTCCTCAGCACATTATCACATGAGCAAAAAGCTGAATAAAAAGTCATCATGAAAAAAGTAAAGCTAAGTTAAAATTTGCAATCTAAAATGAAGGCTTTAAGCGCACCCTATTGTGCTTTACCACAGTTTCGTGAAGATTTAGCAGTCGTGACCCATGGGGAGGTTATCTTGACAGATGACTTTAATGTGGTCTGGGACCCACAAAAAGAGAGGGATGGGGCTGGCAGAAGAGAGTCAGAGGTCTTTTCTAATCAATTAAAGAGATCCAAGCTCAGTCTGCAACACATCTGGAGAGAACTTTACCCACTACATATCAAATACACTTTTTTCTCCCATGTTCACCAGATGCATTCCTGCGCAGACTACATTTTGGTTAGCAACAACCTTTCACTAAAGAACTCTGCAGTAGACATAGGTACTATTACAGTTTTCAATCATGTCCCTGTCTCAGCACAATTAGAGTTAGGACGACTGAGACACCCTAACGGCTAGTGCCTCAATCCCTCCCTAATAAGGGACCAAGCCATCAAAGTGGAAAAGTGTCCACCATATGGTGAAATACTGACAATGAGGAAGGAGAGGTTTTGATCGGTGAGGCCTGGGATACTTTTAAGGCAGTATATTACGAGCAATTTAATGGTGTGGCAGCAAGCTAGGACTACCTGTGTAAACTTGAAGCTCAATGACTTGAGCGGGAAATTTGGGTCCTCGAATTATAGAGCACCTTTCAGCTCACCCTTCATGGCACACATAGGCTAGTGGCAGCAAGGGTCCAAGAGTGTGTCCACTACATTAATAAGGCTGGGATATCCCTCTCGCACTTAAAGCAGTGGGCTTACATAGGAGGAAATAAAGTGAGCAATCACTTGGCCAAGGGCCTCTGAGGTACATGGGAGAGAGACTATATTAAGGACATTTTGGCCACCACTGGTGAAACACTAATTGAATATATGGATAACCTTGATGAATTCCATTGTGTCTATGATAACTTGTAATCAGGAACCCCTTGTGTCCCCTCACAGCAGGAGGCCTTTCTAGGAGGAGTACAGTTCCTGAAGGTAACAGCACTGTAAAAAGAAGCCCTACAACAAACAGGCTGTCAAAACTTTGAAACTCAATTAGGCCAGTTTCATAAACTGTTTTTTGAACAATTGGTGTCGAAGCACAACATTCTGTTCAATTTTTATGCTAGATTCAACTTCATTGCGGCGATGGGAGAGGCGTTTTTTTCAGTTATTCCTAAAGCAAGAAAAGATGTCTGCTTGTGTGCCTCTTATCGCCTGTGATCTTTATTAAAACATTAGAGTACTGGAAGTTCCATAGAAGACAAAGAAGGGCTAATAAAGGCTGGTGTAAGCCTTCTGCTCCAACATTCTGATGTTTGTCTTTCTGTTTCTCACTTTTTAATTGGGTCTTTCTACTCTTTATTGTGGAATCTTCTAATAGGCTTACAGCTCTCTTGCCGCAGAATAAATATGTTGTTAAAGATTCTCTCCTTCGATACAGGCCTTTGGCCTGCAGCTTGGGCAGATATCTAAGGTTTAGGGCCTTTGACAACTAGTACAGCCCTCGGCACGCTGAATGTGTGAGATAATATTGTGATAGTCACACAAATAGTGACATGTCCGTCCCCCTACACTGCTGTACATGACAATAATTAATTCACCAGTGCACTAAATGGCCAAGCTTTCTGCTGCTTTCGAGAGGGAGGGATGCCAGGTGATTTCAAATATGTACAGTGCTTTTATTCCAAACACAGAGGAAATATATTTTGCTGGGTAACTGTCAGGAAAGCTATTGCCAGTGTTGTTAAGTTCTTCCCTCAGCAAAAACGAATCCCCTTTTCCTTGTACCCACGTTGGTTGCAGCGGCGTCCTCACTCTCTGTGGCTCTTGCGGAGGCTGTTCTTAGAAATAGCTTCTTCAGGTTTAACTGCCACTCAAGATGGTGTCCGCAAATCCTTGCGAGGTCAGCGCTCTAGTGTTTCTACCTAAGTCTCGTGCTGAAGCTTCCCTCTAGCTGTTTCTCTCCGAGAGCCCTGCACTTCAACTGTCATCCTGAGGAGAATGAGCAGTGTTCCTGAGGCGCTTCATTTCATAGAGTATTTTTCCAGTTTTGAGTAATTAATTATTTTTCTTGTTATGATGTGCACACCAGCTACTTTTTCCCTTTTGAAGAAGCTGATTTTTTTCCTTCTTTCAACAACTGGCTATCGGCTTTCTGAGGAGAATCTGTTTTGGCTTAACCAAACTTCAAGCAACTGCAGTAAGGAATCCTTTTGTATGATTTCCAGACTTGCCAATATATATATATATATATGTATGTACACATAAATTCAGGAACTCTTTGCTTTGCAGACTTGTCAGTCTTAGAGACAAACCTCAGTTCTCAGACTAATTCATATAGACTGTGATTGAGAAAACTGAACCTTGAGAAGGAGTTTTTGTTTCCTGTAAAATATATTAGTAGTTTGTATATTTGTGAACTTTTCAGCTGCACTCCAGAGAACCTTGGAAACCTCTGACTTCTGGAGAAAAGAAGATATTAAGTTAACATTATTCTCTTAGAGAGAGGCTAGTTTCTCAAAAGATCCAGGTTAGGAGAACAATAGAATTGGGTGAATGCGAATGGCAGAACAGTTGAATGCACAGCAGGAATGTAATTATCTATGCTCTTATCACCCGACTGCAAGTCCTTCCTTTAAAGAAATCCCAATAAGAAGAAAGGTGCAAGATTTCAGAGACACACACTGAATATCCTATCTTCAAGTGGGAAACACAGGCTAGAACTGGATCTGGAGGCGGTCTCTCTTTTTCTATTCCCATTCCCCTTTCCCCCTAGCTGATGCAGGGTTCCGATAATCAGTTCAAGTCTGAGCACGCATCTGTTGGAGGGAGTTGGGTAAAAGACATCTGCTCCTGTGGAAGTTTGATTTAATGGGTAATCTTCTGACAGAGACAGGATAGACTGGCTGATTGAGGGGCCACCCGAAATGGATGGAGCCATACCTACCAGACTTACACCTGGGCTGTGTGCAGATGTTGTGGCGAAAAACTCCCCTTTGGTAGGAACTTAGGCCCATATTTATACTTTTTTAGCGCTGCATTTGTGTCATTTTTTTACTCAAAAGCGGCACAAACCTACAAAATACAATTATATTTTGTAAGTGTGTGCAGTTTTTGCATCATAAAATGACACAAGTGCGACACTGAAAAAGTATAAATTTGGGCCTTAGATGGGTAGGGGTGAGTTGGGTTGATTGGGTGGAAAAAGGGGCTCACGTTGAGACCCAGTTTTCTTGTCTCATATGTTTCTCCAGTCACTGAATCTGTACTGCTGTCCATCCTTTTTTCTTACAATTATATCTTAATGAGTTTCATCTGCTCAAGCTGTATGGTGGAAAGAGACAACTAAGGGCCTAATTTAAAGTTTGGCAGATGGGTTACTTCATCACAAACATTAATCCACCCAGTGCCGTAACAAAACTTCAGGGGGCCCTCCTACAAAGTACCATGAGGGGGCCCTCTTCGGCCTGGACCCTGTGAGAGGCCTGCCACCCATTCACAGTGCTGAGGGAGTTCCCTGGAGCTCGGGCCCCCTGAACCCTGGGGGATTTTGTTACACCACTGCATCCACCGTATTACAAGTGCATTATATCTAATGGCACTTGTAATATGGTAGACGGATATCCGTGACGTTTGTGACAGAGTAACCCATCTGCTGAACTATAACTTTTTTGTTTCTTGCTACTCCAATAAAAGGTTCTAGACGAAAAAAAGAAAAATATATTTAAAAGTATTGGTTTCTACTTTTAAAGATTATCTATTTGAGAACAAGTTATGTGAATGCCACATCAACAATTTTTATATTTCAAAAGTTCTCCCCTAAGATTTCAAGTTGAATATGTTGCACAAATTGCCAGCTGTGATAGAATACATGTATTTTATGTGTTCTCAATATTTTATTACCTAACATTGACTGTCTTAATGTTGGGGAAATACCTAAAAAGTAATAGGTTCAGGACCAGGCTAATTTGCCACTTATCACATTCTGTGAATGTCTATATTGTTTGTCAGATAAGACCATTTTCTGCTGTTAAAGCGCTCTGTTTTATGGGTGAGTAAAAGGAATATAGACTACTGCATGGTTCAGCTCCAGTTCCTATTCTACCCAAGCAGATGATCAAAAATAGGTCAGATTAGGTTGGTGATGTTATGCATCCATAAATGTACTTCAATATATTTTACTGTTTCCTGCCACTTTCCATGCACACGTGCACATTGTCAAACTTGTAGATTTCCTCTGAACCTTCCATGTGATAAAAAAAAATCTTTTAATACAGGCCAGACTATAAAACCACAACCTACCAACCAAGTACAACCATCAAGAAGATGGTACGTTTCTGAAAATACATCTCAATCTCACCTAAAACTCTCTACTTCACATCATGCTTAAGTGCAACCACAAGTTTGCTATGAAATAATTGGAGCACATATTCAACACTTAGACGTGATACCCAATATTTCCACATAAGTCACACAATTTCAACTATTCACAACAAAAAGTGTTGTCTTTTATCTGGTGGCCCAGAAGCATGTCTTCCTTTTTGTGGCCCAACGTTTCTTGTATTGTGGAGACAATGATCACTGGTCAGACCAGAATGGACTGATCAAGGTTGTTTTGTTGACTCCAGGCCAGTCAGCCCTCTACATCTTTTCTCATTATCTCAGAGACCAAAAGAAACATAGGAAGCAGAAAATAAATGCTTTTTACTAGAACGTGAAGATTAACTGATAGGGTAGGGTGGCATTGCATTTCCATGATGAGCAGAGGATTTTCATGCCATGAATGTAGTTCAACTTTTCTGATCTTGGAAGTGCAATTAAATAATTAATGAAATAATGATACTCCTTTATTCTCTCAACTTCAACCTCTCATGATGAATATTCTGAGAAGATTTCAAATATTTCCACATGTTTCCCCAATACATTCTTTGTTATTAACACAAATACCGCAACATTGCCATAGAGATTAAAGAATCACTGCATTGTTAGTATATTGGCCACAGATATTGTCCATGCGTTTTATTTTCACGCAGAAAATCCAAGATGTGCTAAAACTCAACCACAGCACATCTATGTGATTATGCCTGTTGACTTTATAGTCAGAGTACTGGCTGTTTGAAATCAGTGTAGTACCATTTGCTAAAAAACTATAAAGTCTTTAACGGGAGAATAATCAATGCGTACAATGCTGAATCATCAACTGCATCAACAGGTTAATTAGGATGATGCATAGAGGCTGCCTTTTTAAAGATTTGGAAGTCGGATTACGCAACATACTGTATAACCTTAAACTACTCTTCCTGACCCTTCCTTACACAAAGGACATAACAATTCCTTCTGTCATGCACTTTGAAGCAGCCCCTTAGCAGCTTGCCTAAGGGGCCTAAGCAATTCTTTCTATTTTGAAAAGATAACCTCAAATATCAAATTGCACTCTGCCTGTTGGATACAACTTTTCCAGTCTGGCCTTTGCTTTTAACAAAGCATTATTTTCAAGTGTTTTTGGCAGATTTGTTTACTTAAACTGAACCAGAATCACCAACTGAAGAATGCACCAGTTAGTTACATTAAAAAAACCAAGACTGAAAAACAGGTGTTCTGATAACACAGAGCGTTTTGGTAATCCAGTATTTTGCCGTGGTACATTCCCATCGCTTTGTAAGAGCGGAAACATAACTATAGAAATGTAAACTGCTTCCTCCAGTCTTGTAAAGATTCGTATTATCTTTATCATTAGCCAAATCATCAGGTAAACTTAAAGGAGGAGTTTTTGCAACATAAGGCTTCCCACGTCTCTGTGTCCTGGCACTTTGAATAATGGAGTAGAATTATGTGCCATGTTTTTGGAAACATTCAAACATTTTGTTCAATGGTTTTGGGGCCTTTAGACTCAGGAGGTGGTGCTGGTTAGGTGCAAATTGCATTCAAGCCAGTTTTAGCACTACCTTGCATTCCCTCCTTGTTTGGAAGTCTGATTGGTTGTAAGTGACTGTTGAAATCTATGCTAGGTATAATAATACATGATTTCAGCTGTCTCAATAGCATTGCGGAAAATAGTGACATTTCTTTGCTATTTGCAATGTCACGAGCCAACTAGCACATAATTTATTCTATTTTGGCCAGCAGCCAGATAAATATTGTTTATTTGCTCTCGACATGAACGCTGGCCAAATTGTACCTAATATCTGCTATTTTGCCAGCAGCCAGGTAAAGAGTGAAGTTTCTTACCAATTTGCACAGTTGCTGGACAAATAGTACACAGTGATTGCTAATTAGCCATTACCCATATGAATATTTGAGGTGTTTCCTAGTTGCTCAAACAGTACATAATGGGCCTGATTCACAAAGGTAACTTACACTTTTGAATACGTTTACTAATTCATAAAATCTGTATGTAAATTTATGCCAAAAGAGTAACTTAGGTCTCCATCAAAATAAAGGGCCTGGTGGCTATAAACGTTTGAGTAATTAGCATTTTTGAGTAAGTGTGCTAATTTTTTTGGCTATTCACAAAATTCAAGGGTAAGTTACACTTTTGCAACGAAAAGGCTTCTAACATTTTTTATCACAGGTGTTCGTCATTTTCAGCCAATTCATGAACTCTTCTAATTCCCTGACAAAATAGTTAACGCTCCCTTTTGCTTCTTCACAAAGTTCGGAGTTTGTAGTTTTCTAAAAAGGAAAAAGAAAAATGTTATTGTAACTACATTTTGTAAATCATGTTTATACTTCCAAAAATATAACAACGCATGCTTTGGTTTGGCATTGATGCCATTAAATTTGCATCCAAGGGTTGGCGTTTAGGGTGCCTGCTGGAGTGCAGCTAAAACGTTTGTTGCAATGCACCCTGTAAGTTCAAGCATCCTGCCGCAATTACTTCCTCAGGGGTGTAGCTTCTACTGGTGCAGGAAGTGCAGTGACTGAGCATCCCATTGGACCTGGATCATTGTTGTATTTTATTATTTGAACCATGGCCATGGGACATTTCCTTCCTTGCAGTGGGGCCCATGTTGCACTGACTACGCCAGTAGAATAAAGGGATACCTTTCCTCATTAAACTGGACAGTGACAGTTGTCCCGCCCCCGGAAATGACATCACTTTCATTACCTGGACTTCTGGTGCCTTTGGGAGTCGTCCCCAGAACTGACGTAGATGGGTCAAGTGTGTTGTGACATCATGTGGCCACGCGTTAGTCCTGTGCCATGGTCCTAGCCACAGTGTCTAGGGCTATGGGCTTTGTAAAATGGGGTCCCTGTTGGTGTGCATTATGTTTCTGCATCTTAGAGGACAAGCCTGGTCATGTCAGACAGTTAGAACCTTGTGGCTGCTGAGTGCCGCCTCACAGGGAGGAGCAGTGGAAATGTAAGGCCAAACATCCACGCTGCTGGCTAATCCAAAAAGGGGGAAGGCCAAATGTTGCGTTTGTTAAAGTCACCCAATCAATTTTGAAATGGAAACCTAAAACTGATGTTTGCTCCAAAATTCCCAGGAAGGGTGGCTTTATGGTGATTAACAAAGGTCAAAGTATAAAGAGGCAACACACTTCAGAGCTGAAACAGAGCTGTGAACTGAAAAACCTAGAGCACATACGTCAGCCCCCAGGACTTCCCAGAAGTGTGTTAAAAGCAGGTTAGCAGATGTCAAGGTATCAAGTCACTACCGACTCAATGGTAAAACAGACAGAGGTCATGAAACGACAACCTAAAACAGATGTATGCTCCAAAATTCCGAGGAAGGGTTCAAAAGTGATCAGCAGATGTTAAAGTATAAAGTGGCCATACAATAAAAAAGTTTGAAACAGACAGATGACATGACATGAAAACCAAACCCAGATGTCGGACCCCAAGAATTCCCAGGACCGAGTTCAAAGGTGATCAGCAGATGTTAAAGTATAATGTTGCCATACAATTAAAAAGATTGAAACAGCCATATAACATGACATGAAAACCCAAACCCATATGTCAGATTCAAGTAGTTCTCAGGACAGGGTTCAAAGGTAATCAGCAGATGTCAGAGTATATAAATGGTGATACAATTAAAAAGCTTGAAAAAGCCATATGACATGATATGAAAACCAAACCTAGATGTGAGACAGAAGGAGTTCCCAAGACAGAGTTCAAAGGCGAGCAGCACTTGTCAAAGTATAAAGTGGCCCTGCAATAAAAAAGTTTGAAACAGCTATATGACACAACATGAAAAACCTAAAACAGATGTCTATTTCTGGGCCCATCCCCTCCACAAAGCCTGCATTATTAGCATGGTGTAGCAAGTATAAACGCCTCCATATTCACAGGCCTCTTTTTTTTTTTTAACTACACATTTGAAGTTTGTGGAGGGAAGGGGTCACCCAAATCATAAAGGAGAGAAATATGAAGGGCAGAGTGCAGACTGGTGACGCTAACCAACTACAACTTAAGATAAGTAACTAGTGCATGTTTGTATATTTATAATGTAGTTTCAACCTACCAATGTCTCCAACCCCTCATCCCATGTCACCCTGAACGTAATGTGCATGCAATGTACTTTGAGCATTAATATTTAGGACATTTCTATCATGGTGTGTGAAAACACGGTTTTAATTTGATAAAAGGAGGTGGTAAGTGGCAAAGGGTGAACAGTGTTTTTAAAAGCTCAAGATGTGCCCCGGACCAGCAATTGTTCAAATGTTTTACATCTGCGGATCAGGACCCTCGCTGTCTCTATATACACGATGATAGGAGTCCCTATCCTGTCCTTACTGCACGTTTGTAATGGATGGCAGGGTCCCGAGTCGCGAGTGGCTCGGGACCCTGTCTGCCACTATATACATGCTGTTAGGACAGGCCGGGAACTCCGGCCTGTCCTTACACCATGTGTATAATGGCACACAGTATCCCGAGCCGTTCACGACTTGGTCCCTGTCCGCCATTACACGCATGTTGTTAGGACGGGTCGGGGACTCCAGTCTGTCCTTACGGCAGGTTTGTAATGGCAGACAGGGTCCCGAGCCACTCTGAACCCTGTTCGCCATTACACACAAGTTGTTAGGATGGGCCGGGGGCACTGGTCTGTCCTTATGGCTGGTTTGTAATGGCAGACAGGCTCCTGAGCCACTCGTGACTCGGGACCCTTCACACCATCATATACACGTTGTAAGGACAGACTGGAGTCCCTGGCTCGTCCATATGGACCGCATGGAATAGCAAGCATGGACACGAGTCGCTAGCGACTCGGGTCCCTGCCCCGTGTTATATACACGGTGTTGGGATGGGCCGGGTACACTGGCACCGTCCTTACAACCTGAATATAATGTGGGGCAGGGTCTTGATTCGCTAGTGGCTCATGGACCCTGCCCCGGTGCTATATACCAAGTTGTTAGGACAGGCCTGAGACCCCAGGCCCCATCCTTAAGCCTGCATGTAATGGCAGAGACTTGGACTGCGTGGGGCCCAAGTCCCTGAACCCAACGGAGCCCCACAGACCCTCATTCTCCCAGAGTATGTGGGATGAATATAATTTACGCTGCAGTAGGGGTTTGCTATTTTTTTATTGCACCCCTCGGAGTAGGCGTTTAAATATTGTGCACTGCTTTACATACCTGGGCTGCAGTACTGATATGTGATAAATTGGGGACCCCTAAACGTGCGGTCCCTACTGATCTCCATGGGGTGGGGAGGCCAGTATGAAGTACGTCTGGCCTGAGGACTGCGAGGCTCAGCCACAGCTTGCTCACAGCCTTCCAGGCAAGGCAGCCTCATAGCTCCACCCCCACACAAGGCTGAGAGCATGGAGAGTGAGGGCAAAGACATGGAAATGGACCCTAGGATTTGGCAGCCATTCCATTGTACATATATATACAATTAGCTGTAATGTTTCAAATTGTTATGTGCTATGTGTTATATTGTTTATAATAACTGTAATTATGTGGCATTACAAGGACTGTAAATGCCAGTAATGTGTGTAACTAATGCTGTGAAGGTTCTGAAACCATTTAAATAATTGACAGATTCCTAGATCTTATTTTGTGCATCAGCGGCACCATGTGGACTTTTTGATAAACAGCTCTTGTTGTTTGAGAAATGTGAACAAGAGGTTTTTCTGTAGCTTACATTCAGAACCGTGAAGTGGCGCAGATTTGTGTGGGTTGATAGGATACTTACCAGATAACATCATGAGAGAGATTATTTAAAACATAATTTTATTTTTTAGTTGTGTCTGTAAACATTCCTGGTGAAATTCGACACATGTATTAGCATATACCTCTAAATGTATGTGTACCCCACTATTTAATAAAGATTGCAGTCGTAACATTTCAACTTTAATTACTACATTAAGCATTTTTACAGCCTTTCAGTATATTTTTTAATAGTCTTTGTTAATATGTCTGTAATGCACGCAGTAAGACAGTCAGGCAGAAAAAAGTAAGTACAGTGCATGGCTCTCGACATGGCCTTAATTAAAAGAAGTTGCTACAAGATACTTCAAGAGGGGTTTTTGCTTATATGTGGAACGTTTATTCAATCTGTACAAATGTAGTTCTGAACAAATAGTGTAAATAGGCACCTGTAATTAGACTCTTTATGTTTATATTTTGTGTGTTTTACTCACCAGCTGTGTCTCTAGGATCAGGTGCTTTTTAGTTTGTTGTGTTATGGTTTTAGCAATATATTATGCAGGACTAGTATATAATTTAAAATAAGTGGCTGACAGGCAATTATGAATGTAGCGTAAAAAAGCATTAAGGGCTAAAAGTCCTTTTTTTTGTCTCTTCTGTACGCAGGATCCCCAAGAGCTAACGCTGTCCCCAGAGGAAATGGAATGCCTTGCAACAAGGTATATGTACGTAGAGATTTATAGTTCAGAGAACCTTGTCAACCTCCATCCTAAACAACATTGTCTTGTTTGTACTTTTTATTTTTCCATTAATGTTTTTGTATGTTTGTGTTCTTTTACAGGATATGATGCTGAATGACAGCTGGCTGTGAGAGTTCTTCAGCAAATCCTACAAGCTCAAGACGCCGGGGGCATACCGTCTCAGGCTACAGCTTTTGCGGGCACATAAAATGAGTCCTTGTGTAAATGTAGTGTAAACACCAAATTTGCTGGTCCAAAAAGCCCCATTAAGAACCTGTAGATGGTACCCTCAGAGTGTCTGCATAGACAGTGTTTTATATTGGGAATGTGACTTATTTGTTTCCCAGACCCCCAGGCGGCAGAAACAAACTGCATGGCAGCATTGCAAAAGGTGGTAGGAGGTGCTAAAAAGATGGTCCACAAAAGGAAGTCTACAATGCCTAAGGAAGGACCTCCTATAAAGAAAGGACCCTCAAAACCGAACACAGCAGGTGTGTTTTAAAAACTGTAGAGACAGATGAACCCTAACCTCATTGTTTCTCAAGCCGCTTTTTTCTCTAGGATATAGCCATTATAGCAATACCTAATATGTATTTTTTTCTTTACATCATAGACCCACCACAAAAGATCTCTGGAGGAGTCAACCATAAGGTTAAGCAGACATCAAAGCATTTAAAGGACAACCCTAACGGCCTCCAAAACACAGACCCAACTGCATCAACTGTGATCAATGCTATGCACCAGGAAATACAAGGCTCTGGCTGTGCAGATAGTGATCATAGACCAAGTACAGACTTTAAATACTGTGCTATGATGACAATAAAGGCTATGCCCAGTATACTGAAGACTTGTACAGGAACACCACAGGTGGTAGGTTCTGGACACACTGACAGTGGTGCGCATACATTCTCAGACACTCAACAACCGGGCCCTTGTAAAACTATTGGAGGGGACCCTAACTAGCGCCACAAACCTAAAATATACCATCTTTCCTTAAAGAACCGGAAGAAGAAGCAAGCGTCCCCTAAGCTACAATCATTGCCTTTAACCTCTCTTTTATAAGCCCAGTTACCAACAGTCAATTCCCTATAACCTGCAAAGGTCTAAATGTTTAAAGTTTGAGGAGCCTAATATAGCTGTGTCTGTCTGAAGTCTAGAACCAGCACCATGAAGAACTAGCCCCCCATAGTCTTCTGGACACACGTTTGGAAAGGATCACCCCATAGAGGACCCTTGTTCTGGTTGTATTGGACTTCTCAGGGCACTCGCGGGTGTGGTGGAGAGTTCAGTAGTAACAGCAGCAGCATTGCACAGCGGACCATTTAGTGCGGCCCCGGAAGTGTTTAAGTGTTTCAATCATCCGTATAGCAATTACCCGATCCCTTCCTACACCTCTGAGGCCTTGAGTTATTTTGGCCACCATTTAACTTTCCTATATTCATAATCCCCAATTCCACCCCCCCCCCGGGCGTATGACTCCACCAGCCCTACATTAAGTGCATACATGCATTGTCTTCCTCCTCCTCCTCAACATACCCTGACAGCAGTACAGGCAGCAGTGGGTCACCATCTCAGAGTTTTGGAACCCCATCCAGTGAGAAACAGGCCTCTGAGGCATCCGGGTGTTTGCATTGGGCCCCGTTTTTTTTACCCATCCTGACCCTCCCATTCAGAAAGGAGTTATTGATGTTCTCAGCAGTACTGTAGGAAGGGTGGTCCAGGGTAATATGCACCACACATCTAATGCCTCAAGTAACAATTCAAAATATGGTGTTTTGGACCACAAATGGGTACTGGAGACATACATGAAAGAAATACAGCAGGCTGTTAGAAAAATAAATTCCAGACTGAACCTCAAGACCTTAAAATGGGCATGGCGGGCCCGATACTTGTCCTCCAGACCCACCCAGACTTTGTTAATCCAGAGGTTGGCAAGGGTTATCCAATCTTGTGAAGCAGCCGCTGCAGACATACCAGCATGACTAGGCCTGCGAGGCACCCTAATGAGTGTAAGATCCTCTTTTAGTAATAAGAGTGTCCAGAGGTCTAAATATAAAAACAAAACCCTTGACATACTCACCAAAGCTCTACCGTTCTTACGTGCACTTAGAAACAAAAACCCGCTGGAACCCCCTAACAACTCCTTAAAATCCCTGAAGTCCACTACCAGGCATATAAAATGATCGTTGCTAGGCCCCAAAACATAAAGTCAGGAGAGAACATCACAAACATCGTGTGTTTTAGGACCTCAAGGGGTAGAGTTCAGAGACTGGTAGCCCCCGAACAAACTGAAGGGTCCTCAGCCATGGCTGTAGCAGGTAAAGTTGCAAGGACCCAGCCCGTAAATACAACAACTGTTCAAATAGGATGTGGGAGGTTCCCTAAAAACAGTTGAGAGTGTAAGAAACATAAGTGGGCTAGTAGCGCTAAACACCGTAAGCAATTAATAAGGAAATTAAAGAAAGCCAAACTATGTGTTACTATGAGGCTTAAAAATACACCAACACTGAACCTTGGTCAGTCACCCCAGAATGATGCCCCAGGGAGCACACCATCCAGCAGCAATCATCAAGCTGAGGATTCAGAACCTGTGTTTTTAGAAAGTGTTAAAAGGCACAGTTGTTGTATAGAACGGGTTAGAGCTACAGAGCATTACGAGGAACTCGTGTTTGTTAACCTATACACCATAAATTCCTCTGATCATGGTGTTTTAGCCATCCATCAAGCTGTACAAACACTCATAGAAAGGTTGTTATACAATGTGGGTTCTAATGATTACTTCCAACTGCGCTTCCAGGTGCATTGTTCACACTGTGGACACCCCGTGAAGTGTTTGACGCTGTGGAATTTCTGGAGAAACTCTGTAACCTGTTGCAGAGTAATGCGGAAATAGTAGCATACAGCACCTTTAGAGTTATCGCCCTCATTGTTCGGGGTCATGAGAAGGTGTTTCCAGACCATTAAAGAGTATCTTGTATAGTAAGATCATTGGTAAGAACCAACGTTGGTTGCTCAATTTTAACACAGGACCATCCAATACATGTCTGGCTGCAAGCATAGTGGGGGTACTGGTGGATCGTACTACACCCGGTGCTCATAATATGTCTAGAGCAGCTAAAGCCCATAGGGCTCTTGAAATACAGCACAACAGATTGGTCGGTTTTGGGGACCTAGGGCTTTTTGAGAACTATTTTGCAGTTACAGTAAAAGTTCTTTACCATAATGGTTCCAGGAAGTACTTCACAACCCGGGAGCGTGAAAAAACAAGACAGTTTATGTTCTCCATCATGAAAATCACTTTTATGGTATTTTGAATCTGAAGGATTTTCTAGGAGCCAAGTATGTGTGCCTCCATTGTGACCATATCTACAGCACACAGGCAACTCACCAATGTGACATGTACTGTAGAATGTGTCACAGGGATGGGTGTATTGAGGTCGCTGAGCAGAAGGTATGGTTTGCACATGTAATCTGTTTTGTCACTCGCAAAACTGCTTGAGCATACACAACAAACTTGTTCACTGCTTCCCTAAAATAGATTGTAGGGGTTCCAAGCATTACGTCCTCTATGAGCATGAATGCAAAGGCATGAAAAGTCACAGGTATAAGGTGTCTTTTCAAGCTGGGACAGAACACAAGTGTAACATGGTTAAAGGGCGGCCTCAGACCAAAACTAAAGACTACATCGTGTTTGATATAGAGTGTACACAGGAGACAGGTGTACACCAGCGTAATTATATTTATGTTAATCATCTAACTTCCGATGACAACTGGGAGTTTGAAGGGCGCACGTGCCTGAACGATTTCCTCACCACTGTCATGCAGCCAAAATTCAAAGGGTATACTTTGATTGCTCATAATTCAAAGGCGTATGGCTCCATCTTTATGTTGCAGACCATGATTGGTGCAAAGATGGCTGTAGAACTCATCACCCAGGGCTCCAAGCTGATGCCTTTAACGGCTGTGCCTTTTCAAATAAGGTTCCCTACATTTTCTACCCATGAAATAGAGTAAATTACCTAAAGCCTTTGGTTTTCCAGGCTGTAAAGGTTATTTCCCCCAATTTTTTAATGCCTGGACCAACCAGAATTATGAAGGTCCCATGCCTTTGCCCGCCAGCTACGGTGTCGAGTATATGATGCCGGCTGAGAAAGAGAGCTTTCTACAGTGGTACACTGAAAACCGTGAAAATGACTTTCATTTTCAAACCGAGTTGAAAGAGTCCTGTCAGGCTGATGTAATGATCGTACAAAAAGCCTGCAACCTTTTCAGAGACCTAGTGGTGGAGTTGACCAAACGGGTGAAGGTTTTGAAAAGCAACACACTCCAGATGACAAAAACTGTAGAATACATAGACCCTTTCCAAAATATCACGCTGGCTTCCATGTGCACCTCTATCTACAAACACATGCTTTTGAAACTAAACAGCATAGCCCTAGTACCGCCAGACCTCTATAAAGGAAAACAGAAGTGTTATTAAACCCCCTCTATCCAATGACACATGTGTATCTCGGACAAGTAAAACATAGCCATGCAACACGCATTACAGGGTGGTGAATACAACTTGGATCCTCATTACCTTGATGGTTATGCCATAATTATCGGTGTGCCAACAGCCTTTGAATACAACCAGTGTTTTTACCACGGTTGTCCTCGTTGTTACAAACCCTATGAGTTTAACAGGCTGCTGGGCACCACGTTTGAGCACTTACATTTTCATACTCTGATGAAGGCGCAATATGTTGAAAACTGCGGCTTTGTCATGAGAACCCTTTGGGAGCATGAATGGTTAGATATGCCTTTCATTGAGAGTCGCCAGTTACCCGAGCCTATGGAGCCTTGCGACGCCTTACTTGGGGGGCATACAAATGCTATACAGCTGTACAGGGCTGTGGGTGAGGGTGAGAAAATACACTATTACGATTTCACAAGTCTGTATCTGTTTGTGAACAAGCAGAGGTTATACCCTGTGGCTCCCCCCACCATCATATACCGGGAGTTTAAGCCTATTAGTGATTACTTTGGGCTCATTAAGTGCCAAATCTACCTGCCACGTCTTCTTTACTTCCCTGTACTACTGTACAGAGTCAACAGTAAGCTAATGTTCCCACTATGTCGTACATGCACTGAAAGTAAAGAGACTAGCGAGTGTAGACACAGTGAAAAGCAAAGGTTGCTGACTGGTATCTGGTGTAGCAGTGAGGTACAAAAGGCCCTTGAGAAAGGATACCGACTTGGTAAAATAGTAGAAATATGGCACTTTGAAAAGACAACAAGACAACTCTGTTCTAACATATCAGCCTGCTTCTAAGAGACAAACAGAAGGCTTTGGGGTTTCCAGAATGGTGTGTTAATGAGGTCTCTAAGCAAAAGTACATAGATGACTACCACGCGCACGAGGGTATATGATTGACACCGAGTTCATCGAGGTCAACCCTGACTGTTGTCAGTTAGCCAAACTCTGCCTAAACTCATCAATGGGGAAATTTGCACAGCATACAAAGTTGTCAAACACGACCATAATAACAGATCCTAACGAGTTATTTAAGTATCTTTTTGCACCATTTTATGAGATGTCCAGTTGCAAGTTTATCGATGATGAGACCACAGCTCTGTGTTTGAAGTACACTAAAGAGTTCCCCACAATGTGTTACAATATAAACATCTTCATAGCATGTCTCACAACCACTCATGCTCGTTTTGATTTTTACAGACTGCTGGATAAACTGCAGGACCAGAGTCTGTATCATGATACAGACTCTGTTATATTTGTGAGTAAAGTAGGTGATGAAGACCCTCCAGTAGGGGATTTGACCAGCAAACTACAAAAAGGCGAACACGTAGTGGAGTTTGTAGGAGGGTGGCCTGGCATATAGTGGGTACCTTGTGGTACTTATACCTTGTACCAGGTCCAGTTATCCCTTATTAGTAGAATATAGGTGTTCTAGCAGCTTAGGCTGAACTAGGAGACATGCAAAGCTCCTACTATACCACTTATATCATATAGCACTATATCACAAGAAAGCACAATACTCACAGTTACTAAAAATAAAGGTACTTTATTTTAGTGACAATATGCCAAAAGTATCTCAGAGGATACCCTCCCTTAGGAGGTAAGTAAAATCCACAAATGATATGCACACAAACCAAAAACAGGTAAGTAACAGTTAGAAAAGTAGTGCAAACAACGTAGAATCACAATAGAATGCAATAGGGAGAAATAGGCCTAGGAGCAACACAAACCATATACTCCAAAAGTGGAATGTGAACCACAAATGGACCCCAAGCCTAGTGTAGTGGGTAGAGGGTCGCTGGGAGTGTAAGAAAACACTAAGGGTGTCCAAAATACCCCACCCAAAGACCCTGAAAAGTAGGAGCAAAGTTACCCTACTACCCCAGAAAGACAGTAAAGTCGAGATAAGGGGTTCTGCAAGGACAACAACTGACTGCAAAACACTGAAGACGGATTCCTGGACCTGAGGACCTGTAAAGGAAGGGGACCAAGTCCAAGAGTCACGCAAGTGTCCGGGGGGGGGCAGGAGCCCACTAAACCCCGGATGCAGGTGCAAAAGGGCTGCCTCTGGGTAGAAGAAGCCAAAGATTCTGCAACAACGGAAGGTGCCAGGAACTTCTCCTTTGGTCAGAAGATGTTCCACGCACGCTGGAGGATGCAGAGTTGTTTCCACACAGAAAGACTGCAAACAAGCTTTGCTAGCTGCAAGAGTCACGGTTAAGGATTTTAGATGCTGCTGGGGCACAGGAAGGACCAGGAGGTCGCCCCTTGGAGGAGGAGACAGAGGGGGTGCTCAGCAACTCTGATCTGAGGACAGCAGTCAACTCATAGTCACAAAGGAGGATCCCACGACGTCGGAGTCCAACTCAGCGAGTTGGGCAATGCAGGACAGAGTGCTGGGGACCCGGGCTAGGCTGTGCACAAAGGAAGTCTTGCAAAAGTGCACAGAAGCCCCAGCAGCTGCAGTTCACACAGTACACAGGATTACTGTCTGGCGTGGGGAGGCAAGGACTTACCTCCACCAAATTTGGAAAGAAGGGCCACTGGACTGCGGGAGACACTTGGACCCGGCTCCTGTGTTCCAGGGACCAGGCTCGTCAAGATGAGAGGGGACCCAGAGGACCGGTGATGCAGAAGTTTGGTGCCTGCGTTGGCAGTGAGAGATTCCATCGACCCACAGGAGATTTCTTCTTGGCTTCCAGTGCAGGGTGAAGGCAGACAGCCCTCAGAGCATGCACCACCAGGAAACAGTCCAGAAAGCCAGCAGGATGAGGCACTACAATGTTGCTGGTAGTCTTCTTGCTACTTTGTTGCAGTTATGCAGGCGTCCTGGAGCAGTCAGCGGTCGATCCTTGTCAGAAGTCAAAGAGGGAAGTGCAGAGGAACTCTGGTGAGATCTTGCATTCGTTATCTGGTGAGATGCCCACAGGAGAGTCCCTAAATAGCCCACAGAGGAGGATTGGCTACCGAGAAAGGTAAACACCTATCAGGAGGGGTCTCTGACCTCACCTGTTGGCACTGGCCACTAAGAGCTGTCCATTGTGCCCTCACACCTCCGCATCCAAGATGGCAGAGGTCTGGGACACACTGGAGGAGCTCTGGGCACCTCCCCTGGGAGGTGCTCGTTAGGGGAGTGGTCACTCCCCTTTCCTTTGTCCAGTTTCGCACCAGAGCAGGGCTGGGGGATCCCTGAACCGGTGTAGACTAGCTTATGCAGAGAGAGCACCATCTGTGCCCTTCAAAGCATTTCCAGAGGCCAGGAGAGGCTACTCCTCCCAGGCCGTTCCCAACTATTTCCAAAGGGAGAGGGTGTAACACCCTCTCTCAGAGGAAATCCTTTGTTCTGCCTTCCTGGGACCAGGATGCCCAGGCCCCAGGGGGGCAGAAACCTGGCTGAGGGGTTGGCAGGAGCAGTAGCTGCAGTGGAGACCCCGGAAGGTTAGTTTGGCAGTACCCAGGCTCTGTGCTGAAGACCCGGGGATGCATGGAATTATTGGGGTGACAATTCCATGATCCTAGACATGTTACATGGCCATTTTCAGAGTTACCATAGTGACGCTACATATAGGTATTGATCTATATATAGTGCACGTGTGCAATGGTGTCCCCGCACTCACAAAGTCCGGGGAATTTGCCCTGAATTATGTGGGGGCACCTTGGCTAGTGCCAGGGTGCCCACACACTAAGTAACTTTGCACCTAACCTTCACCACGTGAGGGTTAGACATATAGGTGACTTTATTAAAGAAAACAAACCTAGACCCGCAAGACCCCAACAACTACAGACCAATCACAAATGGACCTTTCCTGGGCAAATTGATAGAAAGAGCAGCATTCGCCCAGATGTCACAATTCATTGAAGACAATTCTATACTTTCAGACTTCCAAACTGGATTCCGCCCAGGAAGAAGCACTGAATCGGCACTCATAGCAATCTGAGAAGATCTTAAAAACACAGTCGACCGAAATGGAGTTGCTGCACTACTTCTCTTGGACCTCTCAGCTGCCTTTGATACGGTTGACCATGACACCCTAACTCAAAGACTGCACAAAGCCAGCATACAAGGTATTGCTCTCGACTGGATTACTTCCTATCTTCAAAAAGATCTAATATCATCCACTCGCCCCCCTTCTCATCCGAACCCTACCTCACAAAAGCAGGGGTCCCCCAAGGGTCAATCATCTCACCTTTGCTTTTCAACATCTACATGATATCTTTACCACAACTGATCAATGATTTTCATCTCACATGCTACAACTATGCAGATGATACACAAATACTACGCAAATTAGAATGCCCCAAAAACATTGAAAACTCACAAATCTTCAGTTACCTCAGAGCCGTTGATCAGTGGATGACCTGGAGCCATCTCAAACTAAATACCTCCAAAACAGAAATACTCATATGTGGTGACTGGAATAATTATGACCCTCTGTGCATCTGGCCTGACGATCTCGGACCACCTCCTCAATTATCCAAGGAAGTTAAAAACCTAGGAATCACCATGGATTCCAAGTTAACTATGAATGCCCGAGTGGACAAATTAGCACGAACAAGCTTCATCACCTTGAAGACTTTACGACGCATCTTCCCCCACCTCGGATTTCCACACAAGGTGCAAGCTACTATCTCACTTGTACTATCCAAACTGGATTATGCCAATGGCCTCTACCATGGATCATCTCTATCTGTTATGAAAAAACTACACTGTATCCAGAATTCTGCAGCCAAGCTACTATTACATGTAAAGCCGCAAGCCCACATCTCCCCTGCCTTGAGAGCACTACACTGGTTACCCGTTGCCAGAAGATGCACTTTCAAGCTGCTTTGTATCACCCACAAAGCTATACATGGAACAGGACCGCTTTTTATCAGAAAGAAAATTACCATATACATCCAACAAAGAAACTTCTGCTCAAGATTGGCACCCCGCCTTAGAACACCACCATACAAGAAAAAGACTATAGGTGGTACATCCTTCTCCATCCAAGCAGCCAAACTATGGAATTCATTACCCCCAACTATAAGAGCCACAGATAACTTTCTTGTCTTCAGAAAACTACTCAAGAGTTGGCTCTTTCCTTCATAACCACCATATTCAAACAACTATGAACTGCATATGCCTATGTTGATAAATATTTTTTCAGATTATGTGTATATTTCTATTTATTTATAGTTTCTTTAGAAACTATGTATTGCTACGTCATAACAATAAAATACACACACACTCTTTAAACCTGTTTTTTTTTTTTTTTTTAAACACATTTTGTATTGTTGTTCAGGCAGTACTTACATTGTAGTTTTTTAAACATTTTTATATAACATTTTTTATGCAGTACACATTCGTGTTTTAACGTCATTTTATAACATTTTCATTCAGTGCATTGCATCGCTTTATTGCCTATTTCAACTTTTAACCGTTTAACATCGCTACTTAACTTTTATCAACTACTTGGTCATCTTATTCCAATTATACCTGGGGTTTTTAGTTACCTGGACACAAATGTATACTATTGTTCCAGTTTTTTCAACTTTATAATTTCTAGTCTGTTGGGGGGTTCTGACATGCCTCTTCCTTTGTGTATTTTTTCTACTCATCTTCTTCACTCAGTGTCTCAAAATTTTCCATTAGTGTATCCCAATCTGGGGCTACCGGGCATTCTCTCATTCCAGAGTTATCTTCTTGCCTAAGTGCCGCACCCTCAGCTTTTCCCCATTCCATCACCTCAGCTTTCCATTGTGTTGTTGTGGGGGCTGTGGTTGCTTTCCAGCACCTTGTTAGAAGGCGCTTCGCTAACAGTAGTGCCAGATTTATGAGTCTGAGTAGTGTTTTCTTTTTCTTTAGGTGCGGGAGCATACCGAGCATACAAGTCTCTGTTGTATATTGTATGGCATTACCAGTCATTTTGCCTAATATGGTAGTTTCTCCCTGCCAGTATGCCGCTATATCAGGGCAGCTCCAGAGCAAATGCAGTAAATCAGCAACTTCTACTCGGTACCTGGGGCACGCCGAGGATGTCCCCGGATATAGGATATGTAGTCTGTGTGGTGTGAGGTATGCCCTATGCAGTATGGCAAACTGAATAAATTTAAATCTTGTGTTACGGGATATTTGACTTGGGTACTTTAGTATGGTGGACCAGGCTTCTTCAGATAATTCCTTATCTATATCTGTTTCCCATTTGAGCTTAAGCGCTAACAGGGGATATGCCAAGTGAGTTCTGATTCCCCTATATAGCCATTTTATTAAGTGTTTACCCTGCCCTACAGTGTATATAGCATGGACACGATCATGTGTAGGAGGCTCCTTATTGTCTGTGTACCAGTGTTTCTTGACGTAGTGTGTGATACTAGCGTGTAGTAGAAAGCTTGAGGGGGGAAAACCATGTTCATGGATATAGTCTGTGTGGTTAAGCAGTCGCCGGTCTTTAAATAGAGCGCCAACTGTGTTTATTCCCTCTTGTGCCCAGCTGAGTAGTGTGTTGTGGGTTAAGGTACCTGCTGTAACTGGTAGTCCCAGCAGTGGTATATTGGGAGAGTAGGGGAGTACGTCAGAGGTATATTTTAGTGCTAATCTCCAATACTGCAGGGCCACCCCTAAAATAAGTGGTATGTTTCCAGGGATCTGGTCTCCTGGGCACAGCCTAGCATGTATGCTGCCCTTGTCAAACATTAATTGGGTATATTCTATTTCTTGGAGGTTGCGACTGGCCAGCCAGCATGCCAGCCATTGAAGCTGGCTTGCTATGCAGTATGCTTTGAAATCCGGCGCACCCATGCCCCCTTGGTCCACGGACATCTGCAGTTTCAGCAAACTTATTTGACGTCTACCTTTTCCCCACATAAGATCTAATAACATCGAATTGAGTGTTTTGAAGTAGGATTCTGGTACTCTTACTGGTAAATTTGCGAAGTAGTATAAGAGGCGGGGTAGCATTACCATTTTTGCCAGGGCTAGTCTGCCCGCTATCGATATTGGCAGCGTGATCCAGAATTGAATCTGTGGTCTTAGTGCTGACATGGCTTTCTTTAGGTTCCCCTCTAGTAGGTCTGTCGAGGTGCGATATATCTGGATGCCTAGATAGCGGAATGTGCTTGTGGCCTATTGTAGTTGTTGTTCTCCAAATGCTATTGCACTATCATCATTTGATTTATGGAAGGTAAATGCTATAGATTTGCTAAAATTAATAGCCAGTCCTGACAATGGTGTGAATTTCTGGAAGATCAATGCTATTGTGTCGTGGGGTTGTCGAAGATCCTTAATATATAATATATTATCATCTGCATATAATGAGACTGCATGTTTTGTATTTTCTATGTCTATTCCCCATGCTCCGCTGTCTTGTCTCAGAAGTTGAGCCAGGAGTTCTATTGCCAGGGCAAATAATATGGGGGATAAAGGACATCCCTGCCGAGTGCCTCTATTTACCCGATATGCGTCAGATATATTCTGTCCTGTGCGTGCTCTTGCCGTTGGTTCAGCATACAAGAGACGGACCCATTTTGTGTATTCCAGTGGGATCCCAAATTTTCCAGCACTGCCAGCATATAATCCCAATGTAGGGAGTCGAAAGCCTGCCGCAGATCTAGTGAGAGGCACCCCACGTGTGGAAGTCCCCTCCTGGCCACGTCCATTACGTGAAACAAGCGGCGAATATTGAGTGCGGTGCATCTGGATGGGATGAAACCACATTGATCCGTGTGGATCAGACCACTGATATAGCCGAGAAGTCTCTGCGCTAATATTTTTGCTAAGATCTTGTTCTCCGAATTCAATAAGGATAGTGGTCTGTAGGTTGAGATGTCAGTTGCATCCTTACCCGGTTTAAGTAGGGACGTCACTATTGCTTGTTTGGTAGTATCTGGGAGATGTCCCAATGTCAGTGAGGCTTGATATAGTCGTTCTAGGTGTGGGGCCAGCTGCGCGCTGTATGTGGAGTAAAACTCGGATGGGAGTCCATCCGAGCCCGGTGTCTTGTTCCGTGCCATGTTCTTAATAGTTTCTCGTATCTCTCCTTGCGTTATTTGGGGGCTTAGTTTCTCTCTGGCCTCTTCATGTAGTGTTGGGAGTTCGATGTTAGCTAGAAAGGCATTAATTTCTGCTCTCTCCATTAATGGTGGGACGGAGTATAGGGCAGTGTAATAGTCTCGGAATGCATTGTTGATTTCTAGTTGTGTTGTTATATTTCCCTGGTGTGGGGTGTTAATATGTATTATAGGAGTAGGGGGTGGATCATCCCTTATCAATCGTGCCAAGAGTGCACCCGCTCTGTCTCCTTCGCTGTGTGCTCGTTCCCTATACTTAGCATGGTCAATTTTTCTCAGTCTCTCGAGAAGGTGTGTGTGTTCGGTTCTTGCTTTCTGTAAGTGTTGGGCTTTGTAGGGCTGTGCTATTGATACTTTTTCCAGTATTCCCAGTCGGTTCTCTACCTGTTGCAGTTCTCGCATCAGTGTTTTCCGCACTCACAATACATTGCTCATTAATGTACCTCTTATCACTACTTTGAATACTTCCCATTCTGTCAGAGGGGAAGACGCCAATCCCGCATTGTTTTTAAAATAATTAGTGATCGTCTGACTCACTTCTTCCCTCAGAGGAGTGTCCTCCAGCACTACTGGCTGTAATCGCCACGTAGGGATAGGTGTAGACGACCTACCCCATAATATGGTCAGTTCTAAGGGATTATGGTCAGAGAGCGTCTTTCCCAGGTATGTGGTCTTAGTCAGTTGTGTCTGTAATGATGTTGTGCAAATCATACGATCTAGTCGTATGTGGACTTTATGTGGATGGGAGTAAAAGGAGTATTCCCTCATACCAGCATTTTTGGCCCACCATGCATCAATAAGTGACCAGCCCTGCATCCAAGCTTTTAGCGCTTCCGCTTGTTTTTAGACGTTCGTCCCGGACAGTGGTGGGGTACTACGATCTAAGCTGGTATCAAGTATTGCGTTAAAGTCTCCCCCCAATATCCAAGGGATATGTGCCCATTGTAGCAGTGTCATCGATAGTCTCTCCAGAAATGCATCTTGTCCAACATTAGGGGCTTAGATGCTACCTATTACTATGGGTTTTCCGTCCAGGTTGCCCTTAATTAGAGTGTATCTGCCTTCCACATCTATTTTAGTATCTAGTACTTCAAAGGGTACCCCGGCCCTAATCCATGCAGCCCCTCCTCGCCCGAACGACGAGTATGATGTGTGTAGAAATTACCCCCTCCATTCTTGTGGATTTTTGAAACTTCGTGGGAGGTAAGATGGGTCTCTTGTAAATAAGCAATGTGGATTTTTCGTCGGTTTAATTGGGCCAGTATTCTATGTCTTTTTTGTATGGCTCCCATTCCCCTTACATTCCAAGTAACAATGTTGTATTCATACTGTGCAGCCATTCTGGGGTGTTAGCCTCTTCATCCCCCCCCCATGACTCTCCATGTCTTGTGTCCCCTACGTATTAGTATATGCAGATTATTTGTAGATGACAGCTGTGTGTAACAGTGAACAATTCCGTTTCTTAACTGAAATACCAGGCAGAGCACTAACCAGCTCTGCCAAACTGTTCTGTAGTACATAACTATCATATTATAACAAAAGCATACAAATAGTGAGAAGCCTATGCAATGGGGCAGTACAAGATGTGAGGTCTATGGTTCTTGCCCGTAGATAGCGGGTTCTTTTGTGGATTAGGAAGACCGCGGAGCTCTACCGCCCGAGCCCACCATTTGGAGGAAGTCCTTAGGCCCTGCAGAGTATGGGTATAGCATAGTTTCTAGCATAGAGGGGAGTGCTCAACACAGATCTCGTGCTGTCTGTGGGGTAATTGCAGGAAATTGCGTCAGGCTACCTTCTGAGTCCGACGCCACGGTGCTGTTCTTCGACGAGGCCCCATCACCTGGGGGGGAGTTCGCCTCTTGTAGGGAGTATGCTGATTGTATCGTGTCATTTTGGCCTTCCAGCGCTTGTCGGGCCAGTTTTTTTTCGCTGCGTTTACAGTCTGCAACGCTTGTCTTTGCGGGGTTGGTGATATTGTTTTGTGAGGGGGGCATCACCTGGTTCTCTAGTTTTTGACTGTGGGAAGGTCTCATCGAGCCAGGCACACACCAGGTCTGGAGTCTCAAAAAAGTGAGTCTTTTGGTTATATGAGACTCGCATTCTGGCCGGAAATAGGAGGGCGTATGTTACACCTTCTGCTCTGAGTCTTTGCTTTACTCCCTGGAAAGATGTTCTGCTTTTCTGAACTACCATTGTATAGTCTGGGTAGAAGGAAATTCGGGCATTGTCCACTATGATGGGATCCAGTTCTCTTGCCATTTGTAGTATAGTATCCCTGTCTCTATAGTTCAATATCCGCGCTATTAAGGGACGGGCTGGTGCTCCCGGCGGGTGTTTCCTGCTTGGGATACGGTGTGCTCTCTCTACCACAAAGTGGACTGATAGACGATCCTCGGCAATTGATTTCAGCCATCTCTCCACGTAGTGGGTTGGGTTTTTCCCTTCTTTCCCTTCCGGTGTTCCTAGTATGCGAATATTATTGCGCCTTGACCGCCCTTCTGCATCTTCGGCTCTTTCTTGTAGAGCTTGCACTTGTTGTTGAAGTAGTTCAATGGTTGTTCTATTTTCTTTATGGGTTGGAAGTATTTCTGCTACATTGGATTCTGTTTTCTGTATTCTGTCAGATGATCTTTTTTGATCATCTCTTAGGATATTCAGTTCTGCTGTGATAGATCCTAGCCTATTCTCAATTGCTTGCCGGGAGTCTTTGATTTCTTGCAGAATAAGATCAAGTTTGTCTGCAGGGTTTTTTACCAGTATTTTCGGTGTAGGGTCGTTGGGTCCAGAAGCTTCTCCATTTTCGGAGTGTTTGCCTTTGGTGCGGCCCATGGATAGTTGTGTAATTTGTGTTGAGTTTGAGCGTCGGTGTACACTATGGGTCCAGCATACAATATATGCTAGGTCTGTATACAGACTTTGTGGTTGGTAGTGGGGATCAAGTATTCATTGCATGCCTTCGCAGGCCTGCTGTTCGGCAGCGTTAGGGAGTTGAATGAGGGCTCGGTGCGACACAGAGTCGATTAACTGTTTACAATAATTGTGTCTCTAAGCTGAGGTCCATGAATGATAGCCTCTATTTCTGGCACGCGTTTTTTATTGTTTCGCGCTTGTCACGCGGGAGACAGAGCGTTGGATTCTGTTCGGATCTCAGCCGAGTAATGTTTTAGAATCTTTTTATTCTTGTTAGCGCCCCTTTATTTCGCATGTATTTTCAGCGAGTATGTTCCTGTTCCATCAAAGCCTCCTCTTAGGGGGGGTTGTGGGCCGCTGCCCTACAAGTCGTGTCTCGTGCCCTCCACCGCCGCATTTGCAGTTATATTAAGTAGGTGGCCCTCACCTTTGTTTCATTGTCTCTGGGGTCTTTCTTGATATTGTGCATTCTCTTTTCTCCCGTCTCACCTCAACGCCTCGCCCGGCACCTCTGCGATGGAGCCGGTGGGGGAGCGGTCGATTGCTTTTCCCCCTCACTGGTCCAGTTCCAATTCCGCTCTTTGCCGCTTGTTCCTATCAATGATTGTGTTCCCAAGCTAAGGTCCATGAATGATAGCCTCTACTTCTGGCACGCATTTTTTATTATTTCGCGCTTGTCATGCGGGAGACTGAGCGCCGGGTTTTGTTCGGATCTCAGCCGAGCAATGTTTTAAAGTCTTTTTATTCTTTTTAGCGCCCCTTTATTTTGCATGTATTTTCAGCGGGTATGTTCCTGTTCCATCAAAGCCTCCTCTTCGGGGGGGTTGTGGGCCGCTGCCCTACCAGTTGTGTCTCGTGCCCCCCATCGCCGCATTTGCAGTTATATTAATTAGGTGGCCCTCACCTTTGTTTCGTTGTCTCTGGGGTCTTTCTTGATATTGTGCTTTCTCTTTTCACCCATCTCTCCCCGATGCCTCGTTCGGCACCTCTGCTTGGGAGCCGGTGGGGGAGCGGTCAATTGTTTTTCCCCCCTACTGCTCCAGTTCCAATTCCGCTCCTTGCCGCTTGTTCCTATCCCCCATGCTCTGCTTACCGGTGCGTGTTCTTAGCTTCAGCCGTACCCAGATCTGCTCCGCTCTCCGCGCTGCCAATGGCCATGAATCCTAGGCCGCGTCCATCTCACGCCTTCCCCAGCGCTTCCAGGGGGTTCAATCGGCCGGTCAGACTCTCTCCCCAGGAGCCTCGTTTGTTCCTCCCCTCAGCGGTTGTTTGCATTTGTGCATAATTATCCCGGTTGTCAACAGATTAGATTGTGTGGCGGGCTCCGGACGGGAGCCCCGCGATCAAGCGGCCACCATCTTGGGCGGTTAGCCACGCCCCCTCTTTAAACCTGTTTGACTAAGTATTTTTTACCCATGGTTCTAATTATGTATTGTATGTGCATATGTGTGTGTATTCATGTGTGTGTGTGTGTGTGTGTGTGTGTATATATATATATATATGTATGTAGGTGTATATGTTGTTTCTGTGCTTGGCATGTTTATGGATCATTGCATGGCTCCTGGGTGGGTTGTTATACTCGATATCTATGAATTCCTGCTCTCATCTTATCACACTTATCTACTCATCATCATATGTTGTGTCTCTATCAAACTATCCTCCATTCTCACTCTGACTCATCCCAATTCCCTTCTACTACTTTCATCTCCTAAATAACTCTGCCTAAACTCTTCCCTCCGCTTCCACATCTAACTCACCAAACCACACTCTACTACTGTGACCTCCCACACAACCCTACTAAATTCTCCCGCATTTATCTCACCCTGCTACTATGCTCTCCCTAACCCTTCCACATACTCTTCCCTCCTCCACCCCCCCTTTACTCATCACAAGCCTTTGGGTTGAGTAAATGAAGGATATACTCCCAATTAACAATTCTGGATTTCTTTCCTTCTCCACCCCTCCATTACTGCAGTCAATCTAACTAACAAACTCTCATATCCGCGGCTCAAATTAACTCATAATAATACTAAAACTGTACTCATTATTTCCCGATACTAATCCATCACTAATTCTTGTTGGGTTCCAGAGTAGCGTGCTACTCATCGAAAAGCGCTTCAACACCTTGTCAGGGGTAGTAAGCGCTATATAAATATGATTACAATACAATACAATACAATAAGTTACATATGTGCAGTGTAAAATGGCTGTGAAATAACGTGGACGTTATTTCACTCAGGCTGCAGTGGCAGTCCTGTGTAAGAATTGTCTGAGCTCCCTACGGGTGGCAAAAGAAATGCTGCAGCCCATAGAGATCTCCTGGAACCCCAATACCCTGGGTACCTTGGTACCATATTCAAAGGATTTATAAGGGTGTTCCAGTGTGCCAATGAGAATTGGTAAAATTAGTCACTAGCCTGCAGTGACAATCTTAAAAGCAGAGAGAGCATAAACACTGAGGTTCTGGTTAGCAGAGCCTCAGTGATACAGTTAGGCACCACACAGGGAACACATACAGGGCATACTTTATGAGCACTGGGGTCCTGACTAGCAGGATCCCAGTGACACATAGGCAAAAACAAACATACATACAGTAAAAATGGGGGTAGCATGCCAGGCAAGATGGTACTTTCCTACAGAGTTCACCTCACCCAGCCTCAAAACCTATTTGTATGAAACCTCAAACAATACATTGTGTATGAGAGTCAAAGACATCATCTTAAATGTCAGCAAAACAGTTAAAATTAATTTTGACAGTCTTTAGGATCTGGTAATCAAATACTCTATGTCTGATACCCATGAAAATAATAAACAATTGTTGTACAACAGCCTAGCATAATGCAGACCAAAAAGGGGTGGGAAATCACAACCCAGCCTTTACATAAAACCGTACGTGTAGTGTTTGACAAAAAGATCCTGACTGAGGACTGCAAAACCCTGCTGTATGATTGTTAAAGGGGCATTAGACTCTCGAATCCCCACGACTATGGACACCCGCTTGCAACATCCGTTCTCCTGTGTTGTAGCAGGTCCCTCAAATTGCAGTAAAAGTTATTTTATAAAGAAGTTGTTAGAAAATGTTCCCATTGTTTTATCCCAAACCCCTAACAATATTGTATTGCTTTATTCAGGCTGGCAAGATCTTTATTCAAAACTATCCCTAAGGTACCCTCACATCAAATTTACTGAATGCATACATAGTAATCTCAATGACGATGCACTGTTACCTACGCACCTAGAAAACTTGGTGATTGTAGACGATCTTATGTGC